>NC_091632.1:51365119-51668150 GCF_027580195.1 Bos mutus | reverse complement strand
AGATATTTAAAGGATTCCCGCCATTGAGTTAATGAAAGCATCCATCACCTCATTTATTGTGTGTGTGAGAACATTAAAGCTTTACTCTGAAAGCAAAGGTAAATTATATCATGGCGTTATCATTGGTAATCACTATGTTTGTATTGACTGTTGTTGCTTAGTCCCTAAGTTGTGTCCAACTCTTTTCCCACTCCATGGACTGTAGCCCACCAGGCTCCTCTGTCTATGGGATTCTCAGAGAGGCAAGAGTACTGGAGTGGGTTGCCATTTCCTTCTCCAGGGGAATCTTCCCGACCCTGTGTCTCCTGCATTGGCGGGTGGGTTCTTTAACACTGAACCATCAGGGGAGCCCTGTTTATATTGATCCTCAGACCTTATTCATCTTATAATTGAAAGTGTACACTTTTACTGACCTTTCCCTATTTTCCACACTCCCGAGGCCCTGACAACCACGCTTCCACTATCTGAGTATGTGAGTTTGAGTGGGATTTTTTTGTCTGTTGTTTTTTTAGATCTTATGTATAAGTGGTACCATGTGGTATTTGTCTTTGTCTGGTTTCCCTTACTTAGCATAATGCGTTCAAGTTCCTCCATATTGTTGTAAATTAAAGGATTTCCTTTTTATTCATGGTTAAATAGTGTTCTGTACATTCATATATCACATCTTATCTATTCATTCACCTGCTTATGGACACTTAGGTTGTTTTCATATCATGGCTACTGGAGTTAATGCTATAGTGAGCATGAAAGTGCAGATATCTCTTCAATATTCTATTTTCATTTCCTTTGGATAAATACTCAGAGGTAGAATTGCTAGATTGTACAGTCGTTGCATTTTTAATTTTTTGAAGAATTGCCATACTGTTTCCCAGAGTGGCTGTACAAGTTTATATTCCCACCAGTAGTGCTATAGGGTTTCTTTTTTTCAATATCTTCACTAGCACTTGTTTGTTGCCTTTTTTTTAAATTCTAATCATTCTAACAGGTGTGAAATGATATCCCATTGTGTGTGTGTGTGTGTTTTATTGTGGTTTTAAGAAGCATTTCCCTGATGATTAGCGATGTTGAGCATATCTTTAATTACTTATTGGTCATCTGTGTGTCTTCTAAGGAAATAGAAAGTCTTTTCAGATACTCTGTCCTTTTTTAAAATCAAGTTGTTTGTTCTTTGCTGTTGAGTTGTATGAATTCTTTGATTATTAACTCTTTATCAGATATATGATTTGCAAATATTTTCTCCCATTTGGTGGGTTGCTTTTTCATTTTGTTGGCAGTTTCTCTGCTGTGCAGAAGCTTTTTAATTTGATATAGTCTAACTTGTTTATTTTTGCTTTTGATGCTTTTGCCTTTGATGTCAAATCCAAAACATCATCACCAAAACAGATATCATGGAGCTTACAGCCTAGGTTTTCTTCTAGAAGTTTTGTGATTTCAGGTCTTAACATTCAAATCTTTAATCCATTTTGAGTTTTTTTTTGTGTGTAGAGGTCCAGTTTCATTTTTTGCATGTGGCTGTACAGTTTCCCTAACATGATTTATTGAAAAGACTGTCCTTTCCCCAGTATATAGTCTTGGCCTTTTTGTCTTAAATTAACTGACAACATATACATGGGTTAATTTCTGGGCTCTCTATTCTGTTCTGTTCATCTGTGTGTCTTTATGCCAGCACCATAGCATTTTGGTTAGTATAGCTTTGTAAAATAGTTTCAAATCAGGGAGTGTGAGGCCTCCAGCTTTGGTCTTCTTTCTCAAATTGTTTTGGATTTTTGAGGTCTTCTGTAGTTCCATATGCATTTTAGAATTCTTTTTATAAAAATGCCATTGGAATTTTGATAGGGATCACATTGAATCTATGTATTTCTTTGGGTTGTGTGGACATTTTCACAGTGTAGGTAATTCTTCCAATCTGTGAGCATGGAATAGCTTTCCATTTACTTGTGTCTGCAGTCTTTTTCAGCAGTGTCTTACAGTTTTCAGTAAATAGGTCTTTCACCTCCTTGGTTATATTTATTCTTAGGCTTTTTATTCTTTTGGTTGTGATTATAAATGGGATTGTTTTCTTAATGTTTCTTTCTGTTAGCTCATTGTTTATGTATAAACACAACAGAATTTTGTTTGTTGATTTTGTACCTTGCAACTTAACTGTATGTGTTTATTGCATCTAGCACTTCTCATTCTGTCTGCTCTCTGAGGACAGAATGGTTGGATGGGATCACTGACTCAATGGACATGGAGTTTGAGCAAACTCTGGGAGATTGTGAAACCTGGTATGCTGCTGTCCATTGGGTCACAGAGTCGGGCGCAACTGAGCAACTGAACAACATTTTTTTGGTGAGGACATTGTAGTTTTTTATGTATTATATCATGTCATTTGCAGATAGAGACAATTTTACTTCTTCCTTTCCAGTTTAGATGCTTTTTATTTCTTTTTCCCGCCTCATTGTTCTGACTTGGATTTTCAGTACTGTTTTGAATAAAAGTGTTGAGAGTAAGCATCCTTATTTTTGTTCCTGTTCTTTATCTTAGAGGTAAAACATTGAGCTTTTCCTGTTAAGTATGATGTTAGCTGTGAGGTTATCATATATGGCTTTCATTATGTTTGAGGTTCATTCTTTCTACCTATATGTATTGAGAGTTTTTAGCATAAATAGATGTTGAATTTTGTCAAATGCTTTTTCTATATATATTAAAATGATCACATGATTTTTTTTTATCATCATTTTGTTAGTGTAATGTGTCACATTGGTTTCTGTGTGGACAGTGAACCATACTTGCATCCCTGGAATAAATCTTAGTTGATTATGGTATTTTTAATGTACTGTTAAAATTGGTTTGCTGATATTTTTGCATCTATAGTCATCAAGGGTACTGGCTTCTAATTTTATGTTCTTGTAGTGTCTTTGCCTGGTTTTGGTATCAGGATAATGCTGGCCACAGAAAATGAGTTTGGAAATGTCCCATTCTCTTCTGCTTTTTGGAAGAGTTTGGGAAGTATTGGTGTTAATTCTAATATCAATGTTTGGTAGATTTCACCAATGGAAGCATCTTGTCCTGGACTTTTGTTTTATGGGAAAAAATTTAATTAGTAATTCAGTGTCCTTACTAGTAATTGATCGTGCAGATTTCCTGTTTCCTCATGGTGCCGTATTGGTAGTTTGTATGTTATCATGGCATCTGGTCCCATCACTTCATGGCAAATAGATGGGGAAACAGTGTCAGACTTCATTTTTTGGGCTCCAAAATCACTGCAGATGGTGATTGCAGCCATGAAATTATAAGACGCTTACTCCTTGGAAGAAAAGTTATGACCAACCTAGATAGCATATTCAAAAGCAGAGACATTACTTTGCCAACAAAGGTCCATCTAATCAAGGTTATGGTTTTTCCAGTAGTCATGTATGGATGTGAGAGTTGGACTGTGAATAAAGCTGAGTGCTGAGGAATTGATGCTTTTGAACTGTGGTATTGGAGAAGACTCTTGAGAGTCCCTTAGACTGCAAGGATCCAACCAGTCCATCCTAAAGGAGATCAGTCCTGGGTGTTCATTGGAAGGACTGATGCTGAAGCTGAAACTCCAGTACTTTGGCCACCTCCTGAGAAGAGTTGACTCATTGGAAAAGACTCTGATGCTGGGAGGGATTGGGGGCAGGAGGAGAAGGGGACTACAGAGGATGAGATGGCTGGATGGCATCACCGCCTCGATGGACATGAGTTTGGGTAAACTCCGGGAGTTGGTGATGGACAGGGAGGCCTGTCGTGGTGCAATTCATGGGGTCGCAAAGAGTTGGACCTGACTGAGCGACTGAACTGAACTGAACTGATGTTATTCATTTCTTACTGATTGCCCAATTTATGTCAAAGGGTGGCCTGCCATGTTTTCCTCTAAGAGTTTTATAGTATCTGGTGTTACATTTAGGTCTTTAATCCATTTTCAGTTTATTTTTGTGTGTGGTGTTAAAGAAAGTTCTAATTTCATTTTTTTACATATAGCTGTCCAGTTTTCACAGCATCATTTATTGAAGAGACTGTCTTTACTCTATTGTACAGTCTTGCCTCTTTCGTCAAAGATTATTGGCCATAGGTGTGTGAGTTTATTGCTGGGCTTTCTGTCCTTTTCCATTGATCTATATTTCTGTTCTTGTGCTAGTATAATACTGTTTTAATCACTGCAGCTTTGTAGTATAGTCTGAAGTCAGGGAGCCTAGTTCCTCCAGCTCTCTTTTTCTTTCTCAAGATTGCTTTGGCTATTCATGGTCATTTGTGTCTCCATACAAACTTTAAGATTTTATGTTTTAGTTCTGTGAAAAATGCCATTGGTAATTTAATGGGTATTGCCTTGAATCTGTAGATTCCCTTGGCTAGTATAGTCACTTTGACAGTATTGATTCCTCCAGTGAAAGAATGTGGTGTATCTATCCATCTGTTTGTGTCTTCTTTGATTTGTGCCATCATTAGCATCTCAAAGTTTTCTAAGTACATATATTTTGTCTTCTTAGGTAGACTCATTCCTAGGTACTTTTATTCTTTTTGATGCAGTTGTAAATGGGATTGTTTCTTTCATTTCTCTTTCTGATCACTATTGTTGGTGTATGGAAATGCAACAGATTTCTGTATATTTATTTTGTATCCTGTAGCTTTACTGACGGAGAAGGCGATGGCACCCCACTCCAGTACTCTTGCCTGGAAAACCCCATGGACGGAGGAGCCTGGTGGGCTGCAGTCCATGGGGTCGCTGAGGGTCGGACACGACTGAGCGACTTCACTTTCACTTTTCACTCTCACGCATTGGAGAAGGAAATGGCAACCCACTCCAGTGTTCTTGCCTGGAGAATCCCAGGGACGGGGGAGCCTGGTGGGCTGCCATCTATGGGGTCGCACAGAGTCGGGCACGACTGAAGCGACTTAGCAGCAGCAGCTTTACTGAATCCATTGATGAGCCCTAGTAGTTTTCTGGTGGGATCTTTAGGATTTTCTATGTGCCATATTGTGTCATCTGCAAACAGATGCAACAAACAGACTGTTCGTCATCTGCAAACAGCGACAGTTTTACTTCATTTCCAATCTGAATTTCTTTTATTTCTTTTTCTTTTCCAACTGCTGTGGCTAGGACTTCCAAAGCTATGTTAAATAATAGTGGCAAGAGTGGAATCCTTGTCTTTTTTCCTGATCTTACAGAAAATGCTTTCAGTTTTCTGTAGTTGAGTATGATATTTGCTGTTGATTTGTCATATATGGCCTTTATTATGTTGAGGTGTGTTCCCTCTTTGCTCACTTTCTGGAGAAATTTTGTCATAAATGGGTGTTGAATTTTGTCAAAAGCCTTTTCTGCAGGTTTTGAGATGATCATATAATATTTATTCTTCAACTTGTTAATGTGGTGTATCACATTGATTGATTTGCAGATGAAAAAATCCTTGCATCCCTGGGATAAGTCCCACTTGATTATGGTGTATAATTCTTTTAATGTATTGTTGGATTTGGATTGCTTGTATTTTGTTGAGGATTTTTGTGTCTACGTTAATCAATGATATTGGCCTGTAGTTTTATTTATTTATTTTCGGTGTCTGTGTCTGGTTTTTGTATCAGAATGATGGTGGCTTCATAGAACGAATTTGGGAGTATTCCTTCCTCTGCAATTTTTTGGAATACTTTCAGAAGGATAGGTATTAACTCTTCTCTAAATGTTAGATAAAATTCACCTGTGATGTCATCTGGTCCTGGACTTTTGTTTCTTGGGAGTTTTTATATCACACTTTCAATTTTAGTACTTGTAATTGGCCTGTTCATATTTTCTGTTTCTTCCTCATTCAGTCTAGGAAGGTTGTGCCTTTCTAAGAATTTGTTTATTAGTTCTAGGGTGTCCATTTTATTGGCATATAATTGCTTGTAGTAGTCTCTTATGATCTTTGTGTTTCTGTGGTTTTTGTGGCAACGCCTCCTTTTTCATTTCTAATTTTATTGATTTGAGTCCTCTCCCTTTTTTTCTTGATGAGTCTTGGTTTATCTTTTCAAAGAGCCTGCTTTTAGTTTCATTGATCTTTTCTGTTGTTTTCTTTGCCTCTATTTCATTTTTTTCTGTTCTGATCTTTATGGCTTCTTTCCTTTTAATATCTTTGGATTTTGTTTGTTCTTTCTCTAGTTGTTTTACATGTAAGGTTAGGTTGTTTGAGATTTTCCTTATTTCCCGAGGTAAGACTGCATTGCTGTAAACTTCCCTCTTAGAAGTGCTTTTGCTGATGTTTCTTATAGTTTTTTTCTTGTAGTTGATTTCTAATCTCATAGCTTTGTGATTAGAAAAGATGGTTGATAAGATTTCTTTTTTCTTAAATTTACTGAGGCTTGCTTTGTGGTAAAAGGTTAGCATGTGCTCAGTCCTGGAGAATGTTCCCTATGCACTTGAGAAGAGTGTGTATCCTGCTGCTTTTGTTTGGATTGCTCTATACATATCCATTAAATCCGTCTGATCTAATGTGTCATTTAAGGCCAGCGTTTCCTTATTGATCTTCTCTCTGGATGATCTGCCCATTGATGAAAGTGAGGTATTAAAGGTCCCCACTTTTGTTACTATTATTGTGTTACTGTTCATTTCTTCTTTAATGGCGTCAGTATTTGCCTTATATATTGCGATGCTCCTCTGTTGGGTGCATACATATTTACAATCATTATATCACCTCCTTACATTAATCCCCTGGTCATTATTTAGTGTACTTCTTTGTCTTTTATAACAGTCTGTATTTTAAAGTCTATTTTGTATGATATGAGTATTGCTACTCTAGCTTTCTTTTGATTTCCACTTGCATGGAATATCTTTTTCATTCCTTCACTTTCAATCTGTATGTGTCCCTAGACCTGAAGTGGGTCTCTTGTAAACAGAATATATACAGGTCTTGTTTTTATACTCATTCCCTCAGACTATGTCTTTTGGTTGTAGCATTTAATGCTTATACATTTAAGGTAATTGTCAGTTTGTATTTTCCCACTGCCATTTTCTTAATTGCTTCGGATTTGTTTTTATAGGTCTTTTTCCTTCCCTTCCTTTTTTGTTCTCTTGTGACTTGATGTCTAATTTCAGTGTTGTGTGTGGATTCCTTTTCCTTTTTTTGTGTATGTATCTATTGTAGATTTTTGGTGTGTGGTTACCATAAGGATTTGATGTAATAGTATATATATAAACAAGATTGTTTTAAGTTGTTGGTCTTTTAAGTTCAAATGCATCTCCAATATCCTGCTTTTGTGCTCTGCTTTTCTCACAATTGCTGGTTTTGATATTATATTTTTGTCCAAATGATTTCCTACTTTTGCTTTATGTCTGCCTTTACCGATGAACTCTCTCATTGTAATTTTCTTATTTCTGGTAGTTGCCTTTTCTTTTCCACTTAGAGAATTTCCTTTAATGTTTGTTGGAAAGCTGGCCTGATACTGCTGAATTCTCTTAGCTTTTGTTTGTCTGTAAAGCTTTTGATTTCTCTGTGGAATCTGAAGGGCGGCTGCTTAAAGTCTTCCTGACCATGGCCTGCCCACTGATGCTGAGGGGTGTGTTTCCTCCTTTTTGGTTGTTTGGCCTGAGGTGTCCTAGCATTGGTACCTATATATAGGCTTTGGGATGAAGCTAGGTTTTGAGGGGAAATGATGGCTTCCAGGAGGGTTCATGCCAGTGAGTACTCGTCAGAGCTATAGCTGCCAGAGTCTTTGTCCCTGCAGTGAGCCACAGCCAGCGCCCCACCCCACCTCTGCTGGAGACCCTCTAATACTAGCATGTAGATCTGGCCCAGGTTCTTATGAGGTCACCACTTTTTTTCCTTGGGTCCCGCTGTGCACTAGAGCTTGTGTGTACCCTCCAAAAGTACAGTTCCTATTTCCCACAATCCTATAGAATTCCTGTGATCAAACCCTGCTGGCCTTGAAAGCCAGATTTTCTGGGGGTTCCTCCTCCCATTGCCAGACCCCCAGGCTAGGAAGCCAGATGTTGAGCTCAGGACTTTCACTCCTGTCAGAATTATTTGCCGGTTTGTCATCCATCCAGTGGGAATGCAATTTGATTTGATTGTGATTGTGCCCCCATACTTTGCTGTAATGACTTCTTCTTTGTCTTTGGGTGCAGGGTATCTTTTTTGGTAGGTTCCAGGATTTTTTTTTGTTGGTGGTTGTTCAGGAGTTAGTTGTAATATTGGTGTTTTTGTAAGAAGGGATGAGCTTACATCCTTCTTTGCTATCTTGCTGGCCTCTTGGGGATCTATTTAAAACAGCTGCCTCTGCAATGCCTATATGAACTTCCATTTTACTAAAAGGGTTATGTCAGTAATCTTAAGAAAAGTGAGAAATCTTAAGGGGCTCTTGCCTGATCGCTTCTTTATGCTTCAGTAGTGGCCACTGGTCCCCCTCAGCTCCTGGAACTCCACCTAGAGCTTCCAGAAATATCAGGCTCCCAGGTGGAACCTGCCGTGGACAGCAGCTGAGGCACTGGGCCATGAGGTGAGCTGATTGCAAAGTGCACCATATTCTCTCATATCCTTTTTGGTTTCTTCTTTTACCTGTTGGTTTTTCAGTGCCTTTTAAAATCATCACATGTTTGTGAATGTCCCAGTTTTCTTTTAATCGACTTCTCAGTTTCAGTTCAGTCACTGAGTCATGTCTGACTCTTTGCGACCCCATGGACTGTAGCACGCCAGGCCTTCCTGTCCTTCGCCAACTCCCAGAGTCTACTCAAACCCATGTCCACTGAGTCGGTGATGCCATCCATCCTCTGTCTAGTTTTGACTTCTAGTTTCATCCCATTGTAGTTGGAAAAGATGCTTGATATGATTTCAGTCTTAAGTTTATTAAGACTAGTTTTTTGGCCTAGTGTATGCTTTATCCTAAGAGTGTTCTTTGTGTACTTGAGAAGAATATATATATGCTAATATTTGATGGAATGTTCTATAATGTCTGTTAAGTCCATCTGTTCTGGTGTGTAGTTTAAGTTCAGTAATTCCTTATCGGTTTTTCTGTTTGGACGATCTTCCATTTTTGAAAGTGAGATACTGACATTCCTTAATATCATTACATTGCTGTTTATTTCTCCCTTTTGGTCTGTAAATATTTCTTTATATATTGAGGTGCTCCTATGTTAGGTGTATGCAAGCATTCATGCATGCTATGTCACTTCAGTCATGTCTGAATCTTTGTGACCCTATGGACCATAGGCCACCAGGCTCCTCTGTCCATGGGATTCTCCAGACAAGAATACTGGGTGTTTTGCCATGCCTTCCTCCAGGAAATCTTCTCAACCTAGGGATGGAACCTGCATCTCTTATGTCTTATGCATTGGCAGCTGGGTTCTTTACTAGTAGCACAACCTGGGAAGCCCCATGTTGGGTGTATAAATATTTACATACATCAACATGAACTGGCCATAGGTATATATGTGTCCTCCCAATCCTGAACACCCATCCCAACTCCCTTCCCACCCCATCCCTCTAGGTTGTCCCAGAGCACCTGCTTTGGGTGCCCAGTGTCATGCATCGAACTTGCACTGGTCATCTGTTTTACATGTTGTAATATATGTGTTTCAATGCTGTTCTCTCAAATCGTCTCACCCTCTTCTTTTCCCGCTGAGTCCAAAAGTCTGTTCTGTACATCTGTGTCTTCTCTGCTGCCCTGCATGTAGGATCATCAGCACCATCTTCCTAAATTACATATGTGTTAATTTACAGTATTTGTCTTTCTCTTTTTAGTTCACTCTGTATAACAGGCTCTAGGTTCATCCACTTCATTAGAACTGACTCAAATGTGTTCCTTTTTATAGTTGAGTAATATTCCATTGTGTATATGTATCACAGCTTCCTTACTCATTCATCTGCCTATGAACATCTAGATTGCTTCTAGGTCCGAGCTATTGTAAATAGTGCTGCAGTGAACATTGGGGTATGTGTGTCTCTTTCAATTCTGGTTTCCTTGGGGTTTATGCCCAGCAGTGGGATTGCTGTGTCATATGGCAGTTCTATTGACAGTTTTTAAAGGAATTTCCACACTGGTCTCCGTAGTGGCTGTACCAGTTTGCATTCCCACCAACAATATAAGAGGGTTCCCTTTTCTCCACACCCTCTCCAGCATTTATTGCTTGTAGACTTTTTGGTGATGGCCATTCTGACCAGTGTGAGATGATACCGCATTGTGATTTTGATTTGCATTTCTCTAATAATGAGTGATGTTGAGCGTCTTTTCATGAGTTCATTAGCTATTTGTATACCTTCTGGAGAAATGTCTGTTTAGGTCTTTTGCCCACATTTTAACTGGGTTATTCATTTTTCTGGTATTGAATTGCATGAGCTGCTTGTATATTTTGGAGATTAATTCTTTGTCGTTCTTTCATTTGCTATATTTTCTCTCATTTTGAAAAGCCCCTGCATTTAAAGTATTGATAGACATGGATTTACTGGTGCAGTTTTGTTACTTGTTCTCTGGTTGTTTTTTTATTTCTTTCTCTTTCTTTTGCTTCCTGTGATTTATTCATTTTCAGTAATGATAATGCTTAGATTTCTTTCTTGTGATCTTTGTGTACCTATTATATGTTTCTGCTTTGTGATTACAATGAGGCATATATAAAATATATTTATAACATTGTTTTGTACTGACTTCAACAGAAGTTTGAACTCATACTGAAGATATGTAGTTTTTTTTTTTTTCTAATTTTATTTTATTTTTAAACTTTACATAATTGTATTAGTTTTGCCAAATATCAAAATGAATCCGCCACAGGTATATATGTGTTCCCCATCCCGAACCCTCCTCCCTCCTCCCTCCCCATACCATCCCTCTGGGCCGTCCCAGTGCACCAGCCCCAAGCATCCAGCATCGTGCATCGAACCTGGACTGGCAACTCGTTTCCTACATGATATTTTACATGTTTCAATGCCATTCTCCCAAATCTTCCCACCCTCTCCCTCTCCCACAGAGTCCATAAGACTGTTCTATACATCAGTGTCTCTTTTGCTGTCTCGTATACAGAGTTATTGTTACCATCTTTCTAAATTCCATATATATGCGTTAGTATACTGTATTTATGTTTTTCCTTCTGGCTTACTTCACTCTGTATAATAGGCTCCAGTTTCATCCACCTCATTAGAACTGATTCAAATGTATTCTTTTTAATGGCTGAGTAATACTCCATTGTGTATATGTACCACAGCTTTCTTATCCATTCATCTGCTGATGGGCATCTAGGTTGCTTCCATGTCCTGGCTATTATAAACAGTGCTGCGATGAACATTGGGGTACATGTCTCTTTCCCTTCTGGTTTCCTCAGTGTGTATGCCTAGCAGTGGGATTGCTGGATCATAAGGCAGTTCTATTTCCAGTTTTTAAGGAATCTCCACACTGTTCTCCATAGTGGCTGTACTAGGTTGCATTCCCACCAACAGTGTAAGAGGGTTCCCTTTTCTCCACACCCTCTCCAGCATTTATTATTTGTAGACTTTTGGATCGCAGCCATCCTGACTGGTGTGAAATGGTACCTCATAGTGGTTTTGATTTGCATTTCTCTGATAATGAGTGATGTTGAGCATCTTTTCATGTGTTTGTTAGCCATCTGTATGTCTTCTTTGGAGAAATGTCTATTTAGTTCTTTGGCCCATTTTTTGATTGGGTCGTTTATTTTTCTGGAGTTGAGCTGTAGGAGTTGCTTGTATATTTTTGAGATTAGTTGTTTGTCAGTTGCTTCATTTGCTATTATTTTCTCCCATTCTGAAGGCTGTCTTTTCACCTTGCTAATAGTTTCCTTTGATGTGCAGAAGCTTTTAAGGTTAATTAGGTCCCATTTGTTTATTTTTGCTTTTATTTCCAATATTCTGGGAGGTGGGTCATAGAGGATCCTGCTGTGATGTATGTCGGAGAGTGTTTTGCCTATGTTCTCCTCTAGGAGTTTTATAGTTTCTGGTCTTACGCTTAGATCTTTAATCCATTTTGAGTTTGTTTTTGTGTATGGTGTTAGAAAGTGGTCCAGTTTCATTCTTTTTACAAGTGGTTGACCAGATTTCCCAGCACCACTTGTTAAGGAGATTGTCTTTAATCCATTGTATATTCTTGCCTCCTTTGTCAAAGATAAGGTGTCCATATGTGCGTGGATTTATCTCTGGGCTTTCTATTTTATTCCATTGATCAATATTTCTGTCTTTGTGCCAGTACCATACTGTCTTGATGACTGTGGCTTTGTAGTAGAGCCTGAAGTCAGGTAGGTTGATTCCTCCAGTTCCATTCTTCTTTCTCAAGATCGCTTTGGCTATTCGAGGTTTTTTTGTATTTCCATACAAATTGTGAAATTATTTGTTCTAGCTCTGTGAAGAATACTGTTGGTAGCTTGATAGGGATTGCATTGAATCTATAAATTGCTTTGGGTAGTATACTCATTTTCACTATATTGATTCTTCCAATCCATGAACATGGTATATTTCTCCATCTATTAGTGTCCTCTTTGATTTCTTTCACCAGGGTTTTATAGTTTTCTATATATAGGTCTTTAGTTTCTTTAGGTAGATATATTCCTAAGTATTTTATTCTTTCCGTTGCAATGGTGAATGGAATTGTTTCCTTAATTTCTCTTTCTGTTTTCTCATTATTAGTGTATAGGAATGCAAGGGATTTCTGTGTGTTGATTTTATATCCTGCAACTTTACTGTAGTCATTGATTATTTCTAGTAATTTTCTGGTGGAATCTTTAGGGTTTTCTATGTAGAGGATCATGTCATCTGCAAATAGTGAGAGTTTTACTTCTTCTTTTCCAATTTGATTCCTTTTATTTCTTTTTCTGCTCTGATTGCTGTGGCCAAAACTTCCAAAACTATGTTGAATAGTAATGGTGAAAGTGGGCACCCTTGTCTTGTTCCTGACTTTAGAGGAAATGCTTTCAATTTTTCACCATTGAGGATAATGTTTGCTGTGGGTTTGTCATATATAGCTTTTATTATGTTGAGGTATGTTCCTTCTATTCCTGCTTTCTGGAGAGTTTTTATCATAAATGGATGTTGAATTTTGTCAAAGGCTTTCTCTGCATCTATTGAGATAATCATATGGTTTTTATTTTTCAATTTGTTAATGTGGTGTATTACATTGATTGATTTGCGGATATTGAAGAATCCTTGCATCCCTGGGATAAAGCCCACTTGATCATGGTGTATGATCTTTTAATGTGTTGTTGGATTCTGATTGCTAGAATTTTGTTAAGGATTTTTGCATCTATGTTCATCAGTGATATTGGCCTGTAGTTTTCTTTTTTGTGGCATCTTTGTCAGGTTTTGGTATTAGGGTGATGGTGGCCTCATAGAATGAGTTTGGAAGTTTACCTTCCTCTGCAATTTTCTGGAAGAGTTTGAGCAGGATAGGTGTGAGCTCTTCTCTAAATTTTTGTAGAATTCAGCTGTGAAGCCGTCTGGACCGGGCTTTTGTTTGCTGGAAGATTTTTGATTAAAGTTTCAATTTCCATGCTTGTGATGGGTCTGTTAAGATTTTCTATTTCTTCCTGGTCCAATTTTGGAAAGTTGTACTTTTCTAAGAATTTGTCCATTTCTTCCACGTTGTCCATTTTATTGGCATATAATTGTTGATAGTAGTCTCTTATGATCCTTTGTATTTCTGTGTTGTCTGTTGTGATCTCTCCATTTTCGTTTCTAATTTTGTTGATTTGATTTTTCTCCCTTTGTTTCTTGATGAGTCTGGCTAATGGTTTGTCAATTTTATTTATCCTTTCAAAGAACCAGCTTTTGGTTTTGTTGATTTTTGCTATGGTCTCTTTTGTTTCTTTTGCATTTATTTCTGCTCTAATTTTTAAGATTTCTTTCCTTCTACTAACCCTGGGGTTCTTCATTTCTTCCTTTTCTAGTTGCTTTAGGTGTAGAGTTAGGTTATTTATTTGACTTTTTTCTTGTTTCTTGAGGTGTGCCTGTATTGCTATGAACTTTCCCCTTAGGACTGCTTTTACCGTGTCCCACAGGTTTTGGGTTGTTGTGTTTTCATTTTCATTCGTTTCTATGCAAATTTTGATTTCTTTTTTGATTTCTTCTGTGATTTGTTGGTTATTCAGCAGTGTGTTGTTCAGCCTCCATATGTTGGAATTTTTAATAGTTTTTCTCCTGTAATTGAGATCTAATCTTACTGCATTGTGGTCAGAAAAAATGCTTGGAATGATTTCTATTTTTTTGAATTTACCAAGGCTAGCTTTATGGCCCAGGATGTGATCTATCCTGGAGAAGGTTCCATGTGCGCTTGAGAAAAAGGTGAAATTCATTGTTTTGGGGTGAAATATCCTATAGATATCAATTAGGTCTAACTGGTCTATTGTATCATTTAAAGTTTGTGTTTCCTTGTTAATTTTCTGTTTAGTTGATCTATCCATAGGTGTAAGTGGGGTATTAAAGTCTTCCACTATTATTGTGTTATTATTAATTTCTCCTTTCATACTTGTTAGCATTTGTCTTACGTACTGTGGTGCTCCCGTGTTGGGTGCATATATATTTATAATTGTTATATCTTCTTCTTGGATTGATCCTTTGATCATTATGTAGTGACCTTCTTTATCTCTTTTCACAGCCTTTGTTTTAAAGTCTATTTTATCTGATATAAGTATTGCTACTCCTGCTTTCTTTTGGTCCCTATTTGCATGGAAAATCTTTTTCCAGCCCTTCACTTTCAGTCTGTATGTGTCCCCTGTTTTGAGGTGGGTCTCTTGTAGACAACATATGTGGGGGTCTTGTTTTTGTATCCATTCAGCCAGTCTTTGTCTTTTGGTTGGGGCATTCAACCCATTTACGTTTAAGGTAATTACTGATAAGTATGATCCCGTTGCCATTTACTTTATTGTTTTGGGTTGAGTTTATACACCGTTTTGTGTTTCCTGTCTAGAGAATATCCTTTAGTATTTGTTGGAGAGCTGGTTTGGTGGTGCAGAATTCTCTCAGCTTTTGCTTGTCTGAAAAGCTTTTGATTTCTCCTTCATACTTGAATGAGATCCTTGCTGGGTACAATAATCTGGGCTGTAGGTTATTTTCTTTCATCATTTTAAGTATGTCTTGCCATTCCCTCCTGGCTTGAAGAGTTTCTATTGAAAGATCAGCTGTTATCCGTATGGGAATTCCCTTGTGTGTTATTTGTTGTTTTTCCTTTGCTGCTTTTAATATTTGTTCTTTGTGTTTGATCTTTGTTAATTTGATTAATATGTGTCTTGGGGTGTTTCGCTTTGGGTTTATCCTGTTTGGGACTCTCTGGGTTTCTTGTACTTGGGTGATTATTTCCTTCCCCATTTTAGGAAGTTTTCCACTATTATCTCCTCAAGTATTTTCTCATGGTCTTTCTTTTTGTCTTCTTCTTCTGGAACCCCTATGATTCAATGTTGTAGCGTTTAATATTGTCCTGGAGGTCTCTGAGATTGTCCTCATTTCTTTTAATTCGTTTTTCTTTTATCCTCTCTGATTCATTTATTTCTACCATTCTATCTTCTAATTCACTAATCCTATCTTCTGCCTCTGTTATTCTACTATTTGTTGCCTCCAGAGTGTTTTTAATTTCACTTATTGCATTATTCATTATATATTGACTCTTTTTATTTCTTCTAGGTCCTTGTTAAACCTTTCTTGCATCTTCTCAATCCTTGTCTCCAGGCTATTTATCTGTGATTCCATTTTAGTTTCAAGATTTTGAATCAATTTCACTATCATTATTCGAATTCTTTATCAGGTAGATTCCCTATCTCTTCCTCTTTTTGTTTGGTTTGGTGGGCATTTATCCTGTTCCTTTATCTGCTGAGTATTCCTCTGTCTCTTCATCTTGTTTAAATTGCTGAGTTTGGGGTGTCCTTTCTGTATTCTGACAGTTTGTGGAGTTCTCTTTATTGTGGCGTTTCCTCACTGTGTGTGGGTTTGTACAGGTGGCTTGTCAAGGTTTCCTGGTTAGGGAAGCTTGTGTCGGTGTTCTGGTGGGTGGAGCTGTATTTCTTCTCTCTGGAGTGCAATGAAATGTCCAGTAATGATTTATGAGATGTCTATAGTTTTGGGGTGACTTTGGGCAGCCTGTATCTTGAAGCTCAGGGCTGTGTTCCTTTGTTGCTAGAGAATTTGTTTGGTATGTCTTGCCCTGGAATTTATTGGCCCTTGTGTGGTGCTTGGTTTCAGTGTCGGTATGGATGCATTTGATGAGCTCCCGTCAATTAATTTTCCTTGAGTCAGGAGTTCCTGGAGTCAGGGTTTGGACTTAAGTCTCCTGCTTCCGGTTATCGGTCTTATTTTTACAGTAGTTTCAAAACTTCTCCTTCTATACAGCACCATTGATAAAACATCTACATTAAAGATGAAAAGTTTCTCTACAGTGAGGGTCACTCAGAGAGGTTCACAGGGTTACATGGAGAAGAGAAGAGGGAGGAGGGAGTTAGAGGTGACCCAAATGAGATGAGGTGAATCAATAGTGGAGAGAGGGCTAGCCAGTAGTCACTTCCTTATGTGCACTCCACAACTGGCCCACTCAGAGATGTTCACGGGGTTATAGAGAAGAGAAGAAGGAGGAAGGTAACAGGGGTGGCCAGAAGGATAAAAGGGGGGAATGAAAAGGATGGAGACAGATCCAGCCAGTAATCAGTTCCCTAAGTGTTCTCCACCGTCTGGAACACACGGAATTTCACAGAGTTGGGTAGAGTAGAGAGGGGTTAGGGAGGAGACACAGGCGACCTGGTGGAGAAAAAGGAGAGTCCAAAGGGAGAGAGAGCAGTCAAGCCAGTAATCTCACTCCTAGTGAAAAATGGGTCCTGAAGATTGGGTCCTTAAAGGTACAAAATTGGTAACAAATACATAAAAGCAAAAATTAAAAATCTAGAGTAAAGTTTGGAATTTCAAAAATACGATGTTAAAGAAAAGAAGAAGGAAAAGAAAGAGAGAAAAAACGAACAAACAAAAACAAACAAGGTCGCGAAAATTATAAAGAAAGTACAGGTACAAAATTGATAACTAATACCAGACAGCAAAAATTAAAAATCTAGAGTAGAGTTTGGAATTTCAAAAATACAATGTTAAAAAAAAAAAAAGAAGAAGAGAAATAAAGAGAGAAAACAAACAAATACGAAGAATGTCACAAAAATTGTAAAGAAAATACAGGTACAAAATTGATATCAAATACCAAAAAGCATAAATTAAAAATCTAGAGTAAAGTTTGGAATTTCAGATATACAATGTTATATAAAAGAAGAAGAGAAAGAAACAGGGAAGAAAAAAAAAAAAAAAAAGTCAGAAATTATATAAAAAAAAAAACTATAGGTACAAAATTGATAACATATACCAAAAAGAAAATTAAAAATCTAGAGTAGGGTTTGGAATTTCAAAAATACAATGTTAAAGAAAAGAAGAAAAAAACAAAAACAAAAACAAACAAAAAACAAGGTCAAAAAATTATAAAATATATATATATGAAGTTTGCTGAAGAAGAAAAAAATAGGGTCTTTTTTTTTTTTTTTGCAAAGTAATAGGTTATAAAAGTGAAATTTAAAGGAACAATAGAGGACTTAAAAAAATTTTTTTAATTAAAAAAAAAAAAAGAAAGAATGATCGTAAAAATAATAAAAATATATCTAGGACTTTTTTGGGTTTTTTTTGTGGGTGTTGTGGGTTCAGTTCATTTTTGGCTAGTTCCTTGGTCAGATTTATATTTCTCAAGATCTATAGGCCCCTTCCTATGTAGTCCGTAGTAACCACAGGGTTTTGATCTATTGCCTGTAGCTTCCAAGGCGTTTCCCTCTGTTATATCTTCTTCTGTTTGCTAGTCTCTTCAATATCTGGTTTCCGCCCTGACACAAAGGGCACGGTGGAGGACACTTTTTTTTCTTTTCTTTTTTTTTTTAGGCTTACTTGTTCAGTCGCGCTGTGGGGAGGGAGGGAGGGAGGGATGCTGCAAACAAATAACACTGGCGTGGGCTTGCAGTGCCTCAGCCACACTGGGTCTGCCCCCGCTCACGGCGCGTGTAGCCTCCCTGTCCACACTGCTCGGACTCTAGGTTGTTCCGCCAGGAACAATCCGAGGCTGGCCCTGGGCTGCATGCACCTCCCAGGTCCAAGCCGCTCAGGTTCAGGCACTCGGGTAGTCCTCAGAGGCGCAGACTCAGTTGGGCCTGCGTTTTGTGCTCTTCCCAGGTCCGAGCAGCTCAGGTGATGAGGTGTTTGGCGAGCGCCAATGCTGCGACTTATCGCCTCCCCGCCACTCGGTTATCTGGGTGTTAAAACCGGCGCACCTTCTCAGGCAGATGTTGACCGTCCAGACCCCCAAGAAGTTTTAGTTAGCAAAGAAGCCTGCTTACAGTTTTATAGATAATGTCTCTCTGGGGCTGCGATTGCCCCCTTCCGGCTCTGGCTGCCTGTCACCGGAGGGGGAAGATCTGCAGCCGGCTATCTCTGTTCAGTCCTTTGTTCCGTGCGCGGGCCTGGCGGTCTTAGGTTAGGGCTGGCTTTTCGCGTGGTAGATATCCCACAGTCTGGTTTGCTAGCCCAAATTATTTCGCTCAGATAGCGCTCAGGGTATTCAGGCCAGATTCTTACTCTCAGTGATGCAGCCCACGCCGCGCCTCCCTGCCCAGCCCCGGCTTGCTAATGGCGGATGCAGGCGTCTGCGCTGCTTCTCCGCTGGGGGAGTTACCGTAGGGCTCGCAATCTGCGAGTTTTAATTGCTTATTTATTTTTTTTCTCCCTGTTATGTTGCCCTCTGTGCTTCCAAAGCTCGGCACAGATTCGGCAGTGAGAAGGTTTCCTGGTGTTTGGAAACTTCTCTCTTTTTAAGATTCCCTTCCCCGGGACGGAACTCCGTCCCTCCTTCTTTTGTCTCTTTTTTTTGTTTTTAATATTTTTTCCTACCTCCTTTCGAAGAGTTGGGTTGCTTTTCTGGGTGCCTGGTGTCCTCTGCCGGCATTCAGAAGTTGTTTTGTGGAATTTACTCGACGTTTAAATGCTCTTTTGATGAATTTGTGGGGGAGAAAGTGTTCTCCCCGTCCTACTCCTCCGCCATCTTGGCTCCTCCCCCAAGATATGTAGTTTTATACAACTTTCGTGTTTTTGATGCCACTATTCTTTCATATTGTGTATCCATTAATAAATTTTTGTAATTATAGTTGTTCATATGGTTAAGGTAGTGATTTCCTTGTTTTGTTTTCCCCTTTCCACATACTAATGTTTGTAAGTGAGGCATTAAGTGCCAGGTGCCCATACTCAGAAACTCCTAGACTATGGAGTAGCTGCATTTATTATTTAGAATTCTTCTGTAAGGAAGATGTATCTCTTCCTCCCTAATATTTGTTGCTCAATCATTTATTTATATCTGTAGATCTCTTGGATATTTATTTTATACTGTGGGTAAAATCCAGTTCTATGGGTTTTTTCTTTCATTTTATTCCTTAAATTGTTTCTGCTTTGGCTCTTAGGAGCTGTTTATCTGCCTTGGAAATGCCTCCATCTTTGTATTATTTGAATACTTCCTTTATTATTGGCACTAAAAAATGCTACAAGCTTATCTTATATTTTTCCTGCCTCTTCCTAATATATTCTTAAAGATATTTTTTCACATATATGTTTAAAAATGTTTCATTTTTTAGTTCCAACTAGGTCTACTCTTAAAAGATTCTAATAAGATAAATGCTTAGTAGTTTCACATATCAAAGTTTAATATGCATATTTTGGTAAAAATCAATATCTTCATTTGAACTTTAAATCAAAGTCCTGAAATATTTTATTTATAACCCCATACATAAATTCTCATTCAGATAATGAAAATAAATATTATATTAAGCAAATTATAAGGCATGCTGAGTGGTATAGATTTTATGTTCTAATATTGTGTGTGATATGCATGTACACGCACACACACAAACACCTCTTTGTGTATATAGATATTTTCATTCTTTTTTTTCCCCATAGTTAGTGGTCTGTTGGTGGGGAACCAAATTCTGTGTTTGGGCATCAATAACTCCTTTCCCTGATTTCCATTTTGGCATTATTTTTCCAACTTGTTTGCTCATGCTTAGATACTTGATTTGTGTGTGACAAGGGGCCTTTCATTGTCAACTATCATGGTTTCCTGTTTTCTGAGCCAGGATACTGTCTCCTGAGATTTAAAATCCCCTTTGAAAGTTTACCTGGAATCTTTTCAGCATCAGCCCACTCACACTTAGATAGCATCTCCAAGCAGAACCAAGAAAAGAATGGGCAAAAAGAGAAGGAAATATGGTGTAATAGGCATTGAAAAGCTTCGTAAGTGAAGCACTCCAAGGTAGAGACATTTTTGGTGTGATATTTCAGGAGTGTGAAAGTATGAAGAATGTACATTTGTCTTTGGAGTCTCCCATCTCTCATTTCAAGATGATTCTTGCTCACTGTAGTCAGCCTGTGTCCCTGTGCTGCTCCTGACAAGCCACAAGTAATTCTGCTTTCTCATCCTTCTAAGTTCCTATTAATACCATGAAAGTAGATGTGTGTGTGTGTGTGTGTGCATGCGTGCGTGCCCACGCACACACACTCCGTTGCTCATCGTATAAGACTCTGTGACCCTGTGGACTGTAGCTGGCCAGGCTCTTGTGTCCATGGGACTTCCCACACAGTAATACTGGAGTAGGTTTCCATTTTCCCCTCCTGGTATCTTCCCTGACCCAGGGATTGACCCTGCATCTCCTGCATTGCAGGTGGTTTCTTTACCACTGAGTCACTAGGGAAGCCCAAATGTAGACATATTGGTTGCCTATTTGTAAAGGTATCCCTGAAACCCCAAAATGAAATGATCGTTATTGCCATAGCTTTTTCATTCTAGAAAGTATTACAGAAATGGAGTAATGGCAGTTACTGGGATAGCAGTTCCCAGGGCTTTGCTGAAAGTGGTCTGTGAAAGAAGTGCTTTACCATTATTTTGCCCATTTTCTTTAACAGAAACAAAGTTGAATAGGGTGCTCATATATCTTCTGAGTGAAAAGGAGAAAGAAAGAAAAGTAGTTTCTTGGGGGCTTTGTGGAACAGATGCAAATGAATTGGCGTTAATACTGATGGAGCATTGACAGTGAGCAGTGTTCAGACAGACATTCAAAATGGATAAGCACTTGCTCCCTATGCATGTTATGTATGTTTGCCTTATTTTATTAGGATAACTTTTTTCTATTTGGATACCTACTTTCAGTTCAGTTCAGTTCAGTCACTCAGTTGTGTCCGACTCTTTGCGACCTGATGAATCACAGCACGCCAGGCGTCCCTGTCCATCACCAACTCCCGGAATTCACTCAGACTCACGTCCATCGAGTCAGTGATGCCATCCAGCCATCTCATTCTCTGTCGTCGCCTTCTCCTCCTGCCCCCAACCCCTCCCAGCATCAGAGTCTTTTCCAATAAGTCAACTCTTCACATGAGGTGGCCAAAGTACTGGAGTTTCAGCTTTAGCATCATTCCTTCCAAAGAAATCCCAGGGCTGATCTCCTTCAGAATGGACTGGTTGGATCTCCTTGCAGTCCAAGGGACTCTCAAAAGTCGTCTCCAACACCGCAGATCAAAAGCATCAATTCTTCGGCACTCAGCCTTCTTCACAGCCGAACTCTCACATCCATACATGACCACAGGAAAAACGATAGCCTTGACTAGACGAACTTTTGTTGGCAAAGTAATGTCTCTGCTTTTGTATATGCTATCTAGGTTGCTCATAACTTTCCTTCCAAGGAGTAAGCGCCTTTTAATTTTGTGGCTGCAGTCACCATCTGCAGTGATTTTGGAGCCCAGAAAAATAAAGTCTGACGCTGTTTCCACTGTTTACCCATCGATTTGCCATGAAGTGATGAGAGCCCAGACATCCTGGAATGTGAAGTCAAGTGGGCCTTAGAAAGCATCACTACGAACAAAGCTAGTGGAGGTGATAGAATTCCAGTTGAACTATTCCAAATCCTGAAAGATGATGCTGTGAAAGTGCTGCACTTAATATGCCAGCAAATTTGGAAAACTCAGCAGTGGCCACAGGACTGGAAAAGGTCAGTTTTCATTCCTATCCCAAAGAAAGGCAATGCCAAACAATGCTCAAACTACCCCACAATTGCACTCATCTCACACGCTAGTAAAGTAATGCTCAAAATTCTCCAAGCCAGGCTTCAGCAATATGTGAACCGTGAACTTCCTGATGTTCAAGCTGGTTTTAGAAAAGGCAGAGGAACCAGAGATCAAATTGCCAACATCCACTGGATCATGGAAAAAGCAAGAGAGTTCCAGAAAAACATCTATTTCTTCTTTATTGACTATGCCAAAGCCTTTGACTGTGTAGATCACAATCAACTGTGGAAAATTCTGAAAGAGAAGAGAATACCAGACCACCTGATCTGCCTCTTGAGAAATTTGTATGCAGGTCAGGAAGCAACAGTTAGAACTGGACATGGAACAACAGACTGGTTCCAAATAGGAAAAGGAGTATGTCAAGGCTGTATATTGTCACCCTGTTTATTTAACTTATATGCAGAGTACATCATGAGAAATGCTGGACTGGAAGAAACACAAGCTGGAATCAAGATTGCCGGGAGAAATATCAATAACCTCAGATATGCAGGTGACACCACCCTTATGGCAGAAAGTGCAGAGGAACTAAAAAGCCTCTTGATGAAAGTGAAAGTGGAGTGTGAACAAGATGGCTTAAAGCTCAACATTCAGAAAACGAAGATCATGGCATCTGGTCCCATCACTTCATGGGAAATAGATGGGGAAACAGTGGAAACAGTGTCAGACTTTATTCTTCCCGGCTCCAAAATCACTACAGATGGTGACTGCAGCCATGAAATTAAATGGCGCTTACTCCTTGGAAGGAAAGTTATGAGCAACCTAGATAGCATATTAAACGCAGAGACATTACTTTGCCAACAAAGGTCCGTCTAGTCAAGGCTATGGTTTTTCCTGTGGTCATGTATGGATGTGAGAGTTGGACTGTGAAGAAGGCTGGGCGCTGAAGAATTGATGCTTTTGAACTGTGGTGTTGGAGAAGACTCTTGAGAGTCCCTTGGACTGCAAGGAGATCCAACTAGTCCATTCTGAAGGAGATCAGCCCTGGGATTTCTTTGGAAGGAATGATGGTAAAGCTGAAACTCCAGTACTTTGGCCACCTCTTGCGAAGAGTTGACTCATTGGAAAAGACTCTGATGCTGGGAGGGATTGGGGGCAGGAGGAGAAGGGGACAACAGAGAATGAGACGGCTGGATGGCATCACTGACGAGATGGATGTGAGTCTGAGTGAACTCCGGGAGTTGGTGATGGACAGGGAGTCCTGGCGTGCTGCGATTCATGGGGTTGCAAAGAGTCGGACACGACTGAGCAACTGATCTGATCTGATGGGACCAGATGTCATGATCTTCGTTTTCTGAATGTTGAGCTTTAAGCCAACTTTTCCACTCTCCACTTTCACTTTCATCAAGAGGCTTTTTAGTTCCTCTTCACTTTCTGCCATAAGGGTGGTGTCATCTGCATATCTGAGGTTATTGATATTTCTCCCAGCAATCTTGATTCCAGCTTGTGCTTCCTCCAGCCCAGCATTTCTCATGATGTACTCTGCATGTAAGTTAAATAAACAGGGTGACAATATACAGCCTTGACATACTCCTTTTCCTATTTGGAACCAGTCTGTTGTTCCATGTCCAGTTCTAACTGTTGCTTCCTGATCTTCATACAGATTTCTCAAGAGGCAGGTCAGGTGGTCTGGTATTCCCTTCTCTTTCAGAATTGTCCACAGTTTATTGTGATCCACACAGTCAAAGGCTTTGGCATAGTCAATAAAGAAGAAATAGATGTTTTTCTGGAACTCTCTTGCTTTTTCCATGATCCAGCAGATGTTGGCAATTTGATCTCTGGTTCCTCTGCCTTTTCTAAAACCAGCTTGAACATCAGGAAGTTCACAGTTCACATATTGCTGAAGCCTGGCTTGGAGAATTTTGAGCATTACTTTACTAGCGTGTGAGATGAGTGCAATTGTGGGGTAGTTTGAGCATTGTTTGACATTGCCTTTCTTTGGGATAGGAATGAAAACTGACCTTTTCCAGTCCTGTGGCCACTGCTGAGTTTTCCAAATTTACTGGCATATTGAGTGCAGCACTTTCACAGCATCATCTTTCAGGATTTGAAATAGCTCCACTGGAATTCTATCACCTCCACTAGCTTTGTTCGTAGTGATGCTTTCTAAGGCCCACTTGACTTCACACTCCAGGATGTCTGGCTCTAGGTGAGTGATCACACCATCGTGATTATCTGGGTCGTGAAGATCTTTTTGTACAGTTCTTCTGTGTATTCTTGCCACCTCTTCTTTATATCTTCTGCTTCTGTTAGGTCCATACCATTTCTGTCCTTTATCGAGCCCATCTTTGCATGAAATATCCCCTTGGTATCTCTAATTTTCTTGAAGAGATCTCTAGTCTTTCCCATTCTGTTGTTTTCCTCTATTTCTTTGCATTGATCGCTAAGGAAGGCTTTCTTATCTCTTCTTGCTATTCTTTGGAACTCTGCATTCAGATGCTTTTATCTTTCCTTTTCTCCTTTGCTTTTCACCTTTCTTCTTTTCAAAGCTATTTGTAAGGCCTCCCCAGACAGCCATTCTGCTTTTTTGCATTTCTTTTCCATGGGGATGGTCTTGATCCCTGTCTCCTGTACAGTGTCACGAACCTCATTCCATAGTTCATCAGACACTCTATCTATCAGATCTAGGCCCTTAAATCTATTTCTCACTTCCACTGTATAATCATAAAGGGATTTTATTTAGGTCATACCTGAATGGTCTAGTGGTTTTCCCTACTTTCTTTAATTTAAGTCTGAATTTGGCAATAAGGAGCTCATGATCTGAGCCTCAGTCAGCTCCCGGTCTTGTTTTTGCTGACTGTATAGAGCTTCTCCATCTTTGGCTGCGAAGAATATAATCAATCTGATTTCAGTTTTGACCATCTGGTGATGTCCATGTGTAGAGTCTTCTCTTGTGTTGTTGGAAATGGGTGTTTGCTATGACCAGTGCATTTTCTTGGCAAAACTCTATTAGTCTTTGCCCTGCTTCACTGCATATTCTAAGGCCAAATTTGCCTGTTACTCCAGGTGTTTCTTGACTTCCTACTTTTGCATTCCAGTCCCCTATAATGAAAAGGACATCATTTTTGGGTGTTAGTTCTAAAAGGTCTTGTAGGTCTTCATAGAACCGTTCAGCTTCAGCTTCTTCAGTGTTACTGGTTGGGGCATAGACTTGGATTACTGTGATATTGAATGGTTTGCCTTGGAAACAAACAGAGATCATTCTTTCGTTTTTGAGATTGCATCCAAGTACTGTATTTCGGACTGTTTTGTTGACCATGATGGCTACTCCATTTCTTCTGAGGGATTCCTCCCTGCAGTAGTAGATATAATGGTCACCTGAGTTAAATTCATCCATTCTAGTGCATTTTAGTTCGCTGATTCCTAGAATGTCGACATTCACTCTTGCCATCTCTTGTTTGACCACTTCCAATTTGCCTTGATTCATGGACCTAACATTCCAGGTTCCTATGCAATATTGCTCTTTACAGCATCAGACCTTGCTTCTATCACCAGTCACATCCACAGCTGGGTATTGTTTTTGCTTTGGCTCCATCCCTTCATTCTTTCTGGAGTTGTTTCCACACTGATCTCCAGTAGCATATTGGGCACCTACTGACCTGGGGAGTTCCTCTTTCAGTATCCTATCATTTTGCCTTTTCATACTGTTTATGGGGTTTTCAAGGCCATAATACTGAAGTGGTTTGCCATTCCCTTCTCCAGTGGAGCACATTCTGTCAGATCTCTCCACCATGACCCGCCCGTTTTGGGTTGCCCCACGGGCATGGCTTAGTTTCATTGCGTTAGACAAGGCTGTGGTCCTAGTGTGATTGGATTGGCTAGTTTTCTGTGAGTATGGTTTCAGTGTGTCTGCCCTCTGATGACCTCTTGCAACACCTATCGTCTTACCTGGGTTTCTCTTACCTTGGGCATGGGATATGTCTTCACGGCTGCTCCAGCAAAGCACAGCCACTGCTCCTTACCTTGGATGAGGGTTATCTCCTCACCACCGCCCTTCCTGACCTTCAATGTGGGATAGCTCCTCTAGGCCTCCTGCGCCCGTGCAGCCACTGCTCCTTGGACGTGGGGTTGCTCCTCCTGGCCGCCGCCCCTGATCTCAGGTGTGGGGTTGCTTCTTTACCTAATTTTATATTGGGTTTAGAATAACTGTTACAAAATTGGTATTCAGTCCAAGGAAAGAAAGTTGGCAGGTCTGGGTAGAATATCATGTGTGAAGGGGTTAGTCAGGCAGAAAAGTTTACTGACGGAAGTGAATTGTTGGGGCTGGAAAACGTACTCACCTTAATTTTGTCTCATCTCTTTTTTTAGAGCATGTGAAAAGCTCACCAGTGTGGCAGTTTTTAAAGTGCCTCCATGCTTCTGATTGGGGGCTTCAAATGATACATGTAGCTATTTTCATTTGTTTATGTAATGAAAAGTTTGTGGTAATAAACTATTTCTGCTTAGAACCTATTATTGGTGACAAAATATTTGAATAGAATTGCTGGTCAACAGTAAAAGGAAATGAATTAAAAAATTCTTCATTTGTAAGTAATGAAGTAATTCTTCATTACTAAAATCTTTTATGGAGAAATAATAATGACTCATATTCATTCATTAAATTTAATTTCCACTAAAATAAGTAGGCCAGTACCTAACCTAGCACCTATTCTGGGTCTCTTGCTTCCATGTTTCTGCACTAAATGCAAGAAGATAAATGGGCTTTAGAGTAAGGGTGGCTAGTTATTTTATTCATCTAGAAGGACATTTCCTTTTTGATGTGGGCAAAGTAGGTTTCTAATTACATTTAGAAGTTTGTCATTTTAGCCAGTGGACTTGTTTGAAAGAGAAAGAGACTTAATGTAATCTTTGTCAGATGTAATTCCAAGTAGTTGTACAATCTGAGAAGAATATTTAGGTAAATGGATTTATCATTTTGCATTAACATTTATTTATATAGCCTGGGGTCATTATCCACAGGGTATAGACAATCACATGGATAATTTAACATTTTATTCACTATCGCTATCGTAGAGAGAAAGGACAATCATTCTAATAAGGAAGGGTTTTTCTAGTATAGCACCTTCCTAAAAAGAGATGGGGGTTACAGCAAAGTTGTGTTGAGATGTAGAGGCTGGATGGCCAACTAGCCTTGCCTACTTCTACAAAACACCCACAATTCAGATTTGTGTCTTAGAAGTTTATAAATTACCACAGAAAATTGAATTTCAGGGTTGCTTGTGAAAATTTTTAGACCAAATATATTGAATCCCTAAATGCCAAAGTCCTGCTGTTCTTACAGCTTTTCTTAACCAGAAACAAAATTTTGAGTTTTAAAATTTGTAGTAACCAGGGATAAAAAGAATTTTAGACAGTGTGGTTAAAAAGCTCACTCTTTTAAGTAGTTTGACTGTCTGAGAAGAGATAATAAACTCCAGAGGTGGACTGTTATATCTGGGAAATGGTGCCCTTGCCAAGGGTACTATTTTCTGCTGCCCACAAAGCCATGGTGTCCACCTCTCACCACTGGTGCAGAGATTTTTGTATTGTGATGCTGCTCTCCTGTCCTCAGAGACACTTCCAGATGCTGAAGCTGGAGCTACATTGAGGCTGGCATTGCCTGACTTAATGTACTGACTTTCTTTAAGCTAACTTCTGTCAGTACACTAATGCTACTCTAGTAAACGGCAAAGATGCTCCTCATCCTGGTATTGTGCTACACACAGCCCTTGTTTGAAGGTAGTACTGCCTTACACTTCCGGTGCCTTTGGGATGCTCTGTGGAAACATCTGCTTAACTCTAACTGCCCCCTTTCTCCCTGGCACCATATTACTTCATGGAAGCAGAGTCTTAAGGCAGAACGAAGGGATAGGAAATGTATCTTTCTAACAATTACCCACCTTGTCCAGTGCCCAGGATATATCCTGATTTCTTATTCTTCATTTTAGCATGAATTCCTTCCTGGGAAGCTCATTGGTCCTCCTGCTCTAGCCCTGGAAAGTTAAAGTGTTAGGTGGTCAGTTGTGTCTGACTCTGCGACCTCATGGACTTAGCTTAGCAGGCTCCTCTGTGCATGGAATTCTCCAGGCAAGATTACTGTGGTGGGTTGCCATTCCCATCTCCAGGGGATCTTTCCTCCTCAGGGATCAAAGGAGATACACATCTGCATCTCCTGCATTGGTAGGTGGATCCTTTACCACTTGAGCTACCTAGGAAGCCCTTTCATAGTGTGTGCAATTTCTCCAGTCTGCCTGGGCTCAATCCTAGAGGTCCCACAGAACTCTGTCAGAATTTTATTTTCTTTCTTATAGTTAAATATTCATGGGCAACAAGCATGAGTGTCTCAGTAAAGTGAGATTTCCTATGCAAATCATTTTTACACTCAGAGTTCTCCAAAGAGAGAACAGATAGCATTGAATTTAGATTTAATATCTGTATACAGTGAGAAGAAGAGGATTATTAACTTATCAAAGAAGAGTTTCAAACCACCAGAGGTTCTTTCCAGCATTAAAATTCTATATGTAAATGCTCATGCTGTATTAGTTGTTTGGCAGTTGATTCTGTTGACTCTACTGCACGAAAACTTTCCTATTTTTGTTTGAATGGTGATGGCATCTCATGAGTTCTTGAGAAAAAAATGGGAACTTTTATACTGTCTCAAGCAAGTGTTGTATGTTTTCCACTTATTTTTTAAAATTAAAGTCTCTTTACTTTTCATTTTTAACTTCTACACTTATGTTTGTACAGCCCTTATTATGCCATCTTTCTGTTTCTTGTACTGGTAGCAGAAGGCTGAGAAAGGTAGTGATTTCTCAGCAGACTGGTTGCGTGTGGGTGTGGAAGTGATTGGGCTGCATAACCATAAGAAAATCCCCTCTCACCCATCACTTTATCTTTCATCTTGAGGTCTGATGATGCCATTTTAAATTCATAGTTTAGTTGGTAGGTCATGTTTCTCTTGTCCATTATATGGTGAAGAGATGATGCCCCAGAACCTTTCCATGATATCTTTGGAATACAATGCAGTTATAAGTGTATGAGAAAAAAGTGCCCTTCACGGCCTCCCATAGAAATGCATCTTTATTCAGAAAGCTCCTCCTAATGACTAATTAAATCTTCTTGTTGCAAATAAATCCATTTCCCCATTGTTCTGTCCTCCTTAGAACAGAATGAAAAGTATTAACTCTATAGTTTTTCTTAATGGGGAATAGCTTCAAAATATCAGTTTAATTTCATATTCAATGTTAATTCTCCAAATTATGTCATATATAATCACTCTGCATTTCGGCAGAAGTATGGTTTGTAAGAGAATTTTTAAAATTCATATTAATTAGAAAAATGAGTTTTTGAAAAGTCTATACGAAAAATTGAAACGTAAGGAAAGTCATGTTTTACCTAGGGGAAAATATGTTTTCCCTGAGTATTCAAATAAATTTCTTAGAGATATAAATTTCTAAAGTGGAGGACAATAAACACATATATGCTAAAAAAGTAAACAAGCTATAAACTTGTTTTGGGTGAGAGTTTTGAATTTATTTTTAGATGTTACAGTATGAGAAGTACTTTTAGATGGAGGGAGAAATTGCAAAAGAACATGATGCTCTGCAGTTAAAGATTCAGTTTGTCTAGTCTGAAAATTAATTGAAGAAATTGCTGTGTTTTAGAATGATGAATCCGAAGTGGACCCTATGGATTGCAGAAAACTAGAGGTTGGTTTCTCATGCTTGTTGAAGTTTAACAGGCTCTTGAATGATATTGGTTGCCTACTTTTTACTAAGAAAACCCTCAAAATTATGTTGAAGGCAAATCAACTAGCTGCTTTTGACAAAGCTTTAAAGACTGGAGTGATTATAATGATATATTTGAGAGGCACCCTAAAGATGTGGTTCCTTTGACTTTCTTCTTTAAGTGAATTAGACTGTCCTTCCTTCCCATCATTGATATGTTTAAAACCTGTTTATCCTACATCAGAAAAGCATATGTAAAATTATTTTCTGTAGTTTCCTATTGTAAGAGAAGAAATGGCAAGCATGTAATATTTTAAGAAACAACACAAAACTAGAAAACACACACTTATTTAGTGCGATCGCTTATGAGGAGTTCAACCTTAAGTAAGAGAGTACACAAGTCAGAATGTCTTAAATAGTAAGGAAGTTTATTATCTCACATAAACAGTTTGAAGACCTGAATAATTTAGCAGCCCAACAGCATGGTCAAGGTCCCTGGGCTGTTCTCACACTTTTTGCTCTGCATCTCCAACATCTGACTTCAGTCTCAGGTTATAGAATGCCTATAGAATCAACAATTCCAGGAATCATAACCTCATAAAAAATATTCAAAGACCAGAAGAGAGAAATGTCTCTGCATCCCTCTTTAAGAGCAATGAAATATTTCTCAAAAGTTCATTCCCCATTGAATTTAACATCATGTGTCATTGGCCCGAGGTTTCTCCTAAACCAGTCACTGGATGGGAAATCTTCCCATCCTGGGGTTGAGTGGTCTGGACTTCCTGAAGCACATGCCTGCTTTGTACCTGATCAGAACTGGGGGCCTCTTTCTGTTGTGTTTTTAATATATTAAATTTGAGGTTCCTGTGAAACTGGAGATATCTAATGCAGAGTTAGATGTATGCCTGGAACTCAGGAAAACATCTGGGTGGCAGACATAGACTTAAAGTCATTAGTATATTGGTAATAGCTAAAATCATGAGAGTAGATGAGATTGGCAAGTAACTTGTGCCTTAGCATCTTGGACTACTTCCAGGTTTCTACTCTGCTCCTCTTTTATTTGTTATTTTTGAAATTTAGTTCAGTTCAGTTCAGTCCCTCAGTCGTGTCCGACTCTTTGCGACCCCAAGAACCACAGCACACCAGGCCTCCCTTTCCATCACCAACTCCCAGAGTCTACCCAAACCCATGTGCATTGAGTTGGTGATGCCATCCAACCATCTCATCCTCTGTCATCCCCTTCTCCTCCTGCCCTCAATCTTTCCCGGCATCAGGGTCTTTTCCAATGAATCAGCTCTTTGAATCAGTTAATATATCTTGACTTTAAATCAAACAAATAAGAATTAGGAAAGTAAGTATTTTTTATTTCTTTCTCCCTGCCATATTATACATTCCAAAGCTCAAAAGAAATTCTATTTGGATTTTTCCTCCTTTTATTCCTCAGCCTTTTATACCTTTGAATTCCATCAAAAAGTACTTGGTCCTGTGACATGTGCAAATGGGTTTGGTTTTATTTTCTTTATTAACTTTGAAAATGAAGACTTTACAGTGTTTGTGTCAATGAGACAGATACATGTTTGCCCTAGAGTAGACAGAACTATAAATATGGTAAACTAAGGTGGGAGAAGGATGAAGGTCTTATGAAAACCATTGGGCTTATAATAATAATAATAACACAATAAAATAATATTAGTATTATTACATCTGATATGGTACAGAGGAGAAGTGTGTAGTATACTCATACATGATCCAGTCCAATTCTTTGCCCTCTGGTTTGAGATTTCTGAGTAGGCTGATCATGAACGAAGGAATTTAGGAGGTTCAGACATGCTATGGTGTAATTTTGAATATCTTAGTAAGTTATTCTTTCTCAAATTTTCTTATAATTCAGCTGATTTAGTGAAGGAAAATCTCAGTTCAGTGCTAATGAATTTTAAACAAATAGCTCCCCAGGTGGCGCCAGTGGTAAAGAATCTACCTGCATATGTACCCAACATGGGAGCACCGCAATATGTATATAAGACAAATGCATATGTAAGACAAATGCTAACAAGTATGAAAGGGGAAATTAACAATAACACAATAATAGTGGGAGACTTTAATACCCACTCACACCTATGAATAGATCAACTAAACAGAAAATTAACAAGGAAACACAAACTTTAAATGATACAATAGACCAGTGAGACCTAATTGATATCTATAGGATATTTCACCCCAAAACAATGAATTTCACCTTTTTTTCAAGCGCACATGGAACTGTCTACAGGATAGATCACATCCTGGGCCATAAATCTAGCCTTGGTAAATACAAAAAAAACTGAAATCATTCCAAGCATCTTTTATGACTGCAATGCAATAAGATTAGATCTCAATTACAGCAGAAAAACTATTAAAAATTCCAACATATGGAGGCTGAACAACACGCTGCTGAATAACCAACAAATCACAAAAGAAATAAAAAAAGAAATCAAAATATGCATAGAAACAAATGAAAATGAAAACACAACAACCCAAAACCTGTGATACACTGTAAAAGCAGTGCTAAGGGGAAGGTTCATAGCAATACAGGCGTACCTCAAGCAACAAGAAAAAAGTCAAATAAATAACCTAACTCTACACCTAAAGCAACTAGAAAAGGAAGAAATGAAGAACCCCAGGGTTAGTAGAAGGAAAGGAATCTTAAAAATTAGGGCAGAAATAAATTCAAAAGAAACAAAAGAGACCATAGCAAAAATCAGCAAAGCCAAAAGCTGGTTCTTTGAGAAGATAAACAAAATTGACAAACCGTTAGCCAGACTCATCAAGAAACAAAGGGAGAAAAACAAATCAACAAAATGAGAAATGAAAATGGAGAGATCACAACAGACAACACAGAAATACAAAGGATCATAAGAGACTACTATCAGCAACTATATGCCAATAAAATGGACAACTTGGAAGAAATGGACAAAATTGGAAATTCTTAGAAAAGTACAACTTTCCAAAACTGAACCAGGAAGAAATAGAAAATCTTAACAGACCCATCACAAGCATGGAAATTGAAACTGTAGTCAGAAATCTTCCAGCAAACAGAAGCCCAGGACCAGACGGCTTCACAGCTGAATTCTACCAAAAATTTAGAGAATAGCTAACACGTATCCTACTCAAACTCTTCCAGAAAATTGCAGAAAACTTCCAAACTCATTCTGTGAGGCCACCATCACCCTAATACCAAAACCTGACAGAGATGCCACAAAAAAAGAAAACTACAGGCCAATATCACTGATGAACATAGATACAAAAATCCTTAACAAAATTCTAGCAATCAGAATCCAACAACACATTAAAAAGATCATAAACCATGACCAAGTGGGTTTTATCCCAGGGATGCAAGGATTCTTCAATATCCGCAAATCAATCAATGTAATACATCACATTAACAAATTGAAAAATTAAAGCCATATGATTATCTCAATAGACGCAGAGAAAGCCTTTGACAAAATTCAACATCTGTTGATGATAAAAACCCACCAGAAAGCAGGAATAGAAGGAACATACCTCAACATAATAAAAGCCATATATGACAAACCCACAGCAAACATTATCCTCAATGGTGAAAAATTGAAAACATTTCCCCTACAGTCAGGAACAAGACAAGGATGCCCACTTTCACCACTACTGTTCAACATAGTTTTGGCCACAGCAATCAGAGCATAAAAAAAATAAATAAAAGGAATCCAAATTGGAAAAGAAGAAGTAAAACTCTTACTGTTTGCAGATAACATGATCCTCTATATAGAAAACCCTAAAGACTCCACCATAAAATTACTAGAGCTAATCAATGAATATAGTAAAGTTGCAGGATATAAAATCAACACACAGAAATCCCTTGCATTCCTATACACTAATAATGAGAAAATAGAGAAAGAAACAATTCCATTCACCATTGCAATGGAAAGTATAAAATACTTAGGAATATATCTAAATAAAGAAACAAAAGGCCTATATATAGAAAACTATAAAACACTGGTGAAAGAAATCAAAGAGGACACTAATAGATGGAGAAATATACTGTGTTCATGGATTGAAAGAATCAATATAGTGAAAATGAGTATACTACCCAAAGCAATCTATAGATTCAATGCAATCCCTATCAAGCTACCAACGGTATTTTTCACAGAGCTAGAACAAATAATTTCACAATTTGTATGGAAATACAAAAAAACTCGAATAGCCAAAGCAATCTTGAGAAAGAAGAATGGAACTGGAGGAGTCAACCTGCCTGACTTTAGGCTCTACTACAAAGCCACAATCATCAAGACAGTATGGTACTGGCACAAAGACAGAAATATAGATCAATGGAACAAAATAGAAAGTCCAGAGATAAATCCACACACCTATGGATACCTTATCTTTGACAAAGGAGGCAAGAATATACAATGGATTAAAGACAATGTCTTTAACAAGCAGTGCTGGGAAAACTGGCCAACCACTTGTAAAAGAATGAAACTAGAACACTTTCTAACACCATACACAAAAATAAACTCAAAATGGATTAAAGATCTAAATGTAAGACCAGAAACTATAAAACTCCTAGAGGAGAACATAGGCAAAACACTCTCTGACATAAATCACCGCAGGATCCTCTATGGCCCACCTCCCAGAATATTGGAAATAAAAGCAAAAATAAACAAATGGCACCTAATTAAAGTTAAAAGCTTCTGCACAACAAAGGAAACTATAAGCAAGGTGAAAAGACAGCCTTCAGAATGGGAGAAAAATAATAGCAAATGAAGCAACTGACAAAGAATTAATCTAAAAAACATACAAGCAACTCCTGCAGCTCAATTCCAGAAAAATAGATGACCCAATCAAAAAATGAGCCAAAGAACTAAACAGACATTTTTCCAAAGAAGACATACAGATGGCTAACAAACATATGAAAAGATGCTCAACATCACTCATTATCAGAGAAATGCAAATCAAAACCACAATGAGGTACCATTTCATGCCAGTCAGAATGGCTGCGATCCAAAAGTCTACAAGCAATAAATGCTGGAGAGGGTGTGGAGAAAAGGGAATCCTCTTACACTGTTGGTAGGAGTGCAAACTAGTACAGCCACTATGGAGAACAGTGTGGAGATTCCTTAAAAACCTGGAAATAAAACTGCCATATGACACAGCAATCCCACTGCTGGGCATACACACCAAGGAAACCAGAATTGAAAGAGACATGTGTACCCCAATGTTCATCACAGTGCTGTTTATAATAGCCAGGACATGGAAGCAATGTAGATGTCCATCAGCAGATAATGGGTAAGAAAGCTGTGGTACATATACACAATGGAGTATTACTCAGCCATTAAAAAGAATACATTTGAATCAGTTCTAATGAGGTGGATGAAACTGGAGCCTATTATACAGAGTGAAGTAAGACTAAAAGAAAAACACCAGTACAGTATAAATTCCATATATATGGAATTTAGAAAGATGGTAACGATAACCCTGTGTGCGAGACAGCAGAAGAGACACAGATGTATAGAACAGTCTTTTGGACTCTGTGGGAGAGGGCGAGGGTGGGATGATTTGGGAGAATGGCATTGAATCATGTATATTATCATATATGAAATGAATTGCCAGTCCAGGTTCGATGCATGATAAAGAATGCTCAGGGCTGGTGCACTGGGATGAGCCAGAGGGATAGGATGGAGGGGGAGGTGGGAGAGGGGTTCAGGATGGGGAACACATGTACACCCATGGTGGATTCATGTCAATGAAATAAAATACAATATTGTAAAGTAATTAGCCTCCAATTAAAATTAAAAAAAATTCACATATCCCCCCTCCCCCACCACCAAAAAGAATTTGCCTGCAACGCAGGAGACTTAAGAGATATGGGTTTGATCCCTGTGTCAGTAAGATATCCTGGAGAAGGAAATGGCAACCCATGCCAGTGTTCTTGCCTGGAGAATCCCATGGACAGAGGAGCCTGGCGGGCTACACTCCATGGGGTCACAAAGAGTTGGACACAACTGAGCATGCACCTCTGCTACTAAATCTCTTTTTTAGTAAGACAGAAAGAGAGGCAGATGGATGGACATACACCCCTAGCCATACTCCTCTTCCATTTTCAGTACTGATACAACATTTTCTTTTCGTTTTTACATAAATATATTTAGGTTATAAAAGTGAATTGACTTAAAGAAAAACATTAAATGGTATGTGAACGTGGCACTAAGTTACTGTCCCTAACCTTCCAGATGTCTTGTCAGGTAAAGATTCTGCAGTAATCCTCTCTTGAATGAAGTCCCAACTCATGAACTCTTCATATTAATAGTTTATCCTCCGCCTGACCTACCTTATTACTGACGACATCCTAGTCAACTTCCTCAGCTTTAGATGTCCAAGACTCCTGGGCTGTCAGCCTTTGCTTATTCTTTTCTACCTCCTCCTCCTGACCTGCTCACTGCAGGAGTTAGATTCCAAATCCCCCACACACAACTCAGCCCTATTATGTAGTGCTTTAGTCTCTGCACCAACCCTCACAACTTTTTTGCTTTTATGAAATTTCTGTTGTATCTTTGATCACTTGCACTCCCATTGTTTCAGGTGTTTTTCTATAACTGCCAAGTTAGAGCATAAATTTGATGACAGAGATAGTATTTTATGCTTGCCTGTGGATACTGTGCTTATTATTAACACAATGCTAGACTTGATTATTAGAAATGAATTTTCAGTGGTTGACTGAATAAACCCTGCATTTTCTAAAAACCCTTAATGATCCCAAAATAGAGACTTTTGAATGAGTTCCAGTACATCCAGATGAGGGAATTCCATGCAGCAATTGAAATAGTAATAATGTTCAAATTTTCTTCATAAATTTCAAGTGAGAGAAGTTAAGAAAACTATTTGCAATACATGTTGTATTACCTGTATATTTATAAAAGAGGACTATATACCACATAGGTAGAATGAAAGAAAGGATATAGTCTACAGTATCAACAGTGATATTTCTGAATAGTGTGATTATGAATAATTTTTATTTTTTTTCTATTTTTCCTAAAAGTTTTATACTCCACATGCATTCCCTCATAAAAAGGAATTAAGAAAAGTTTAAAAACCTATTCTTTTCCAACTGCCTTCCCCCTGCCCCTGTTTTATTTCTTTGCTATCTACCAGGTTAAACCCATGAGGGCAGGCATCTTCTTCCTGCCCCAGTACCTGTCATAATGTCTGGCAGATATACAGGCACTTTATAAATAATTATTGAATGAATAAGTGAATACATGATGACATGAAAGAAAGCAGAGAATTACATTTGTTGAGCACCTCCTATGAGCCAGGTATAATGCTAGGTACCTTAAATGTGTTATCTTAATTAATTTCTGTGGCAGTGATACGAGAGAAGAATGGAGCTGTTTTTTATGATTAGAATCAGAGTCTTAGAGAAGGTGAACAGCTAGACTGTGGAGAACTGGTATTCAAACCCAGATGACTCTCCATTTAATTGCCTCCCACTTTCCATCCCCTTGCCCCTCATCTCCCCACACAGAGAATGTGGCCCATAAATAGAGAAAATTCAGAGGAAGAGAAAGGTCATTTTAGGTAGGTACATTGTGTCTGAAAGTATGTTGGACTTCCTTCGTGGCTCAGTTGGTAAAGAATTCACCTGCAATGCAGAAGACCTGGGTTTGATCCCTGGGTTGGGAAGATCCCCTGGAGAAGGGAAAGGCTACCCACTCCAGTATTCTGGCCTGGAGAATTCCATGGACTGTATAGTCCATGGGGTCACAAAGAGTTGGACACGACTGAGCAACTTTCATGTCACTTGTATCTGGAAGATCATTTTCTCCTTTATTAGCAAGAGTATAGGCAAGAAAAATGAGATTCAACTGGACTTTAATGAAATACCAGGGATAGAACCCAGGTCTCCTGCATTGCAGGCAGATTCTTTACCAGCTGAGCTATTTGGGAAGCCCTGAGATATTATGAATAGTTTCTAAAAATATGGGGACAGGGTTAGGTAAGTTTGTCTGGCAGAAATGAAAGAACCCTGGATTTTGTGAAATTGGTAGCTCTGGGTCCCAGCTCAGTTTCTTCATCTGTGATGCCTTTATGCATTAGATATAGTTTTGGCTGCATGAAACAGAGTTCTCAAATTGTTAAAAATGTAGAACTTGAAAGTCCTTACGTGTAAGTGCTTTTCTTACATGAAAGTCCAGTTGTAGGAAGCTCTTGGGCTTGTGTGAAGGCTGTAGCCCCATGGGACACAGTCATTTCCCAGTTTTCTACTCTGATTTTCCTCCTTGTCAGAGTCCAAGAGGAAACACCTACCTTCCCACCCACTTTGCCGGCCTTGGGATGGAGGCTGGGGAGAAGGGGCATCCCCTTTCCCCTTTAAGGACAGAACATAGAAGTTGCACCATCTCATTTCCACATGCTGCAGCCTTCCACATGCTGGACCTAGCTGCAAGGGAAGCCAGCACAGGTAAGCCTTATTTTGGGCAACATGACCAGCTAACATTTAGGGGTTCTCAGAAAGAACGGCTATTGGAAGATTCTTAGAAATCTGTGCCACAATCTTTTAAAAGCTGTTCTAGCACTCTGTCCATGATTCTTTAGCTATCCCTTAAAATACGACTTAAAAAATATATTTATTTATTTGGCTGCTCTGGGTCTTAGTTGCGGCGTGTAAAATCTTTAGTTTCAGCACTTGAGCTGAACTCTTAGTTGCCATATATGGATCTATTTTCCTGACTAGAGATCAAACCCTGGCTCTCTACATTGGGAGCTCAGAGTCTTAGCCACTGGACCACCAGGGAAGTCCCCAAAACACTATTTTTATAAATTATTTTGATATATGTGTTGCATATATGGGGAAAAAAATGAAAAAAGAATTTTAAGTGATGTTGGTAATTTTTAAACTGTCATTTCACTTAAACTGTCATTTCTTTTTATATTAATAGAAAAAGTATGTCAAAGTCTGATGAAGTGAAAGAAAGCGAATATATCCAGAAATGAACTGCCAATAGGAGCATAACCAAGTGATGTTGGATAAGGCAGCAGTAGAAGCTATTAAATCCTTACCTTGTATGACATTAAATAGCAAAAAACTCCATTAAAAAAAAATAATTGAAAACAGTGTCAATCTGTGCCTACTGGAGTTGAACTGCCCTTCTTAAGAGTAATGTATGGACCATTATTTTCTTCAAAGCTGCCTTCAGTCTTCAGTCTTAGGAGAGCAAAAATTCAAGCCAGACAGGTTTTTTTTTTTTTTTCCTTCTTCTGGCTTTATCTCTCTTTTGCAATTTAAAGGAGAATTAACCTTATTTTGGAGGCTTCTCAAGTGACACAGTGGTAAAGAATCTGCCTGCTAATGCAGGAAATGCAAGAGAAGTGGGTTTGATCTCTGGGTCAGGAAGATCCCCTGGGGGAGGAAATGGCAACCCATTTCAGTATCCTTGCCTAGAAAATTCCATGGACAGAGGAGGCTGATAAGCTACAGTCCATAGGGTTGCGAAGAGTCAGATGCAACTGAGCATGCACACACAAGGTTATTTAGTTCTCTTGTTTTGCCCATTGTAAATATTTTTTGTTGGAATGTAATCAGTGTTTTGAGCTGTTATTGTGGTTTGAAAAGTGTCCCTGGCTGTACAATAGACACATTAAAGAGAACTGCTTCCTCTTCACTGATAACTGCAAAAACAAAATTAATATTTGAATGTGAATTCTGGTAATAATTTCTTAACATTATACCAATATGATTAAAAAATTAATGGGGATATTAAATTTTATAATTAAACATAAAACATGACAAAATGTGGAAATTAGGACCTCCTGCTAACATTTCATCTTTAGTTTATAATAACACATTACGTTACCATAGGGGCCTGATTACAAATAATGTGTGTGGTACTTTCACAGTTTCTAATTGAATAAATAATCAAAATAATGTTGATTTAGATCAGTGTTCTATATGTCACAAGTCTTAACCCTAGATGAGATTAAAGCCCCAGATGTATTTAATTTTAAACCAATGAGTATTAGAGATTGAGACTCAAGCTAATCACATTCTGTCTTCTAGGCTTCTTCTCCTGTGGGTAGGATCTCATTTTCTTCTCTGACTCATTTATTCATTCAGCAGTTTCCCTTGAACACTAATATGTCTGTAACAAATTATGTTAACGACATGCTAAAGTAAAAATAACATCTCAGTAATACTGAAAACATTATTTCCCTTCTAATTTTAGGATTGCTGTATCTGTATTTGTTTCTCCCTAGGATCTGGCTTAAGGCTTATGTCTTCACTGATGTTTTCATTCATGAACTTGTTTGAAATCCAGTTCTTCTAAAACTTTTCTTTTTCTGTGCCTGGGAAAAACTCAGTGGACCCCCACTCCCAGAGGAAGTGGTGTTAGTAGCTAAGACCTCCTCACTGGGTCTGTGGGTGCTGGATGCTGGTGAACGAGCATTTTTTGAGCAACTGCTGAGGTCACAGTCAGGGACTGGAGTTGGGTTTCCATATTAGATAATCAAGATATTGGTACCCGCTTCTAGAGTAAGAGGCAATACCAGTTCGTATAATTAATATTCCTGCCGTGTCTAGGTTTTAGCTGAGGCAGAGCTGTCTGCTTGACCCAGTGAAGTGACTTGGTCTGTGTTAACATTCCCTGAGTAAGATGGACTAATAGCACTGTTTCCTGCTGCCTTTTAGGAATGTGGTCACTTAGACGACAACATAGGCTCTCACTTTTGAGACAGCACTAGGGGACCAAATGCAGGATATGATTAAAGGAAAGAAAATTACATAGGACAAAACAGGAGTGTTCATGGGGAACCCAGGAAAGCAAGAGTGTGGCAAGGAACTGAAAAAGAGGGCTGACAAGACGGACACCTTATCCTGGGACTCTTTTCTCACTTCCAGCTTACCAGAGTTGTGAAGTAAAACACAGCTCAATAGGAGTTAATGGACTGAACATAAAAGATCAGAGGAATAAAAATAAGGAAGGCAAGAAAGGGCAACTTGTATTTATTTACTCATAAAGGAAAAAGGAAAAAAAAAAAAACCTAAGTAAATTTATGGTATATGGTTGTGTTAGCTGATTTTCAGATAGACCAATGAAAGGAAAGTTTACAAAAAGAAAGATAGAAGCCTGAGATATACTAAGATTATTACATAAGAACCCCTGTAAAGATAAATTTGGTGATGATGGGGTGATGTTCTTTTTCAGCTATTGAGATTCCATGGATGAGAAAGCCAGAAATGAGTTTGGGAGAGTTTATGGTCATTTGGGAACATAAAGTAAACCTTGGCTGAGGGGTAAAGTAGCATGCACTGAACAGCTCCAGAGCACAGCATTTCTGTTACGTAAAGGCTGGTTCAGAGACGTGGAAGCGTGTGGTTCAGCATTCACTCAGTGATTAAGTAATTCTGGTTATTGGGGCAGGCTTGGGGCAGGGAGAGGGGATGGCAAAAGTGTGGGGAAACCATGTCTGCAGAGATGGGGGTGAACCATCTGCTTAAAGGTTGTGACCTGCAAGCAGAAGGAAGCTTCTGCGGATCCACATGTGCCTGGTAGCTCAGGCAGATCTGTGGAGCATTTAAATAGGGCTGTCGCATGTCTAAGTGTGCCTGGCGTACACAGCAGGGTTCTACAGGGCACAGGACGCACATCTTTTCTCATAACCTGTAGAAAGAGTTTGGGAGTGTCATTTGGCCAGAGATAAAACTGGAAAGGGAGAGATGTCAAGAAGAACTTTTAACTTTAAAACCAAGAGAAAGAAGTAGGGGGATGTGCATTTGCAAAGGCAAATGTAATTATTAGATATGATGAGAAATAAAAGATTTTTTGAGATATTTGAGCATACTCTTAACAGACACATTTTTTTTCCTTTTAATGTTGAGAATACTCTTTTTTAATTGGAGTATAATTGCTTTGGGCTTCCTTGGTAGCTCAGCTGGTAAAGAATCCACCTGCAATGCAGGAGACCTGGGGTTGATTCCTAGGTCAGGAAGATCCCCTGGAGAAGGGATAGGCTACCCACTCCAGTATTCTTGGGCTTCCCTGGTGGCTCAGATGGTAAAAAATTTGCCTGCAGTGTGGGAGACCTGGTTCGATCTCTGGGTTGGGAAGATCCCTTGAAAGAAGGCATGGCAACCCATTTCAGTATTCTTGCCTGGAGAATCCCATGAACAGAGGAGCCTGGTGGTCTGTAGTCCATGGGGTTGCAAAGAGTTGGACAGGATTGAGTGACTAAGCATGCACACATGCATATTTGCTTTACAATGTTGTGTTAGTTTCTGCTGTATGACAAAGTGAATCAGCTATATGTATACATATATCCCCTCCCTCTTGGACCGCCGTCCTACTCCCCCTCCCCCATCCCACCCATCTATATCATCACTGAGCATCAAGCTGAGTTCTCTGTGCTATACAGCAGGTTCCCATTGTTAGAATAACTCATTGCTTGAGTCCCTTTTGGCAGAGCTTAACTATGAGAAGAGATTTGTGCAGTTGAGAATGCTAAGAAGGGAGTCATGGGGGATATTCTTTAAAATACTTAGCACTGTGGGTCTCTTCCTGCTGGAACGATGCTCCAAGATCTGGCTCCCAGGAGCTGATGCCCTACCTTGCACTGTAGCCAGGAACTCCTCCCTGCCATGTGGGGAGGATGAGAGTGGATAGTCTATAACTGTCCTGTGCTGCAGGCCTCAGAGGGAGTGTGTGGGGCTGAGAGCAGTGAGCTCTGGGCTCTCCTGTGGCCCATCCTGGAAGCTCCCTGGGTCAACTTTCTCAGACTGGCCCATCCTCTCTCCAACCACCTCTGGTGGCCCTGTGGCAGCCTCAGGCTTTGGAGATGGGAAGGGAGTCTGACTCCTCTTGCCTGGTTTCTGTCAGTCCTCCCTGCCTAAGGTGTCTCCTTTGTTCTGGACCTGCCCATCCCACTATCTGAGAATTTCTGCCTCACCCTTAGAACTGACACTGTCCAGAAATGTGACCCTATGCTGACTTCTCTTTTTCTGTTCCAACCTTTGCAAGGTGATGCTTGAACCAAAGTAGAAGGTTTGCTATATATCCTCTGCACTTTTGACTTTGGATTTGAACTTCAGCAAACAGGCAGACCCAACCCCTTTATCCCTGTTGAGTTCCCCAACTTTTTCCTAATCAAGTCCATAGGTTGCTCTTCTCTCTCATTTCAGGAAGAGTGTGGGGGTGTGGCCAGGGTCAAAATAGGTATGACAGTAATGATAAACTGGTAGGATGTTCTGTATAAAATTTAGAAAATTGTTAACATTTTTGAATCATAAAGATAACAATGAGGTATTCTAAGACAGTAAGAATTGAAGAAATACAAGTCAGTATTTATAACTTGTTTTTCTTGTGAGCTTGAGCTATAAATCTGTATAGATCAGGTTTGTTTCTTGTGTTTTTCTCTTGTCATACATATAGTGTAATGGGCAGGATCTTTGTTTCCCTTCCAAAATTCATCTGCTGAAATCCTAACCCCAAATGTAATGGTTTGGCCTTTGGGGTTGATTAGGTCAATGAGCCACATGAATGGAATTACTTTTTCTTTAAACATGAGATTGATGATCTAACCTTTGATATTCTGTTAAAGCAACCCAAACTGACTAAGGCACATGGTAAACATGTAGACCGTCTTGCAAATTCATCAGATAGATTGGATTACTATATTATATATACTGTTGCTATACTGTGTGTTCATGTTGCTGCTTAGTAGGAGAGACCAAGTAATGGGGAGTGAGGGTGCTCATAGATTTCTCAGCTTTATGCCCTGATATAGATATCCTTGTAAGATACTGTACAGTATGTTGAAAATCAATAGAATATTAGATAATAAGAAATAGACTTATTGAGCCTGATATATTGCCTTCACAGATAAAAATGATAGTGACTAGCAAAGAGAAGGACTGTGATTTTCAAGCCTGTGAGAACTCTTTAGAGTTGTGTACTCCAAAGGTCATAAAATTTTGGTAATTGCAAATCAATATGAATGGAGTAGAAAGGGAAGGTATAAATAAGCCAGATATTAAGCATGTGCATGGAAATTTACTCCAACAGTTTCATGGAGACAGAGTCTGGTTATCATCAAGGGAAGCACTGGCTCACCAATTATGTATGTGCTTAGTCACTCAGTCTTGTCCAACTCTCTGTGACCCCATGGACTGTAGCCCGCCAGGCTCTTCTGTCCATGGGATTCTCCAGGAAAGAATACTTTAGTGGGTAGCCACTCCCTTCTCCAGGGAATGTTCCCAACCCAGGGGACAAACTCGGGTCTCCTGAATTGTAGGTGGTTTCTTTTTTGGCTGAGATACCAGGGAAGCCCATAACTTGAAGGTATAAACCACAGAATGGGGTTTATAAAACCTCAAAGGCAGAATTTCAGGAGAAAGAATGAGGCTGCATAAAGCTAGCAAATTAGACCAGAGGAGGTTGAGAGCAAAATAAAACAATGGGCTATCTGGAAATTTTTTGTGGGAATCAGCCCAATTCATGGAATGATTTAATAGCTAAACTGTTTAAATATGATACAGGATTACTACTTTAAAAATTTTTTTAGATTATTTTAAAAATGTTTTATTTATTTGTAAACATTTAAAAAATTTTATTCAGTTTTTAAAGGTTACTTTCCATTTACAGTTGTTAAAAAAATCCTGGCTATATTCCCGGTGTTTTACAATTCATTATGAGCAGTGAAGTTAGACCATATCCAGTGTTTGTCTTCTCAAGGTTTGATGATCTCTGAGTTTTATTTATTTCTTAAGTAGGTCAGTGTGTGCATATATTATATATCTATGTATCTCTACCTATATCTACCTATCTGTACTGTGCTGTGCTTAGTTGCTCAATTGTGTCTGACTCTTTGCAACCCCATGGACAGTAGCCCACCAGGCTCCTCTGTCCATGGGATTCTCCAGGCAAGAATACTCGAATGGGTTGCTATGCCTTCCTCCAGGGAACCTTCCAACCCAAGGATCAAACCCAGGTCTCTCACATTACAGGTGGATTCTTTACTGTCTGAGCTACCAGGGAAGCCCAAGAATACTGGAGTGGGTAGCCTATCCCTTCTCCAGGGAATCTTCCTGACCCAGGAATCGACCAGGGGTCTTCTGCATTACAGGAAGATTCTTTACCTGGTGAGCTACCAGGAAGCCCGTCTACCTACATACCTATCTACATACCTACCTATCTATCTATAAATGGTATGGAAAAGAGCAGGGACTGTATTTTGAATTTTCTCATTTAGAATCATGATTTACAAATAAGAAAGGAAAATTTTAAATCTTAGGAGACATGGAAGGATTAATAAGTGTGAATTTGGAAGATCTAATACACAGAAAGAAGGTGCTATTTGTAAGCCTCCTGAACTAAAATATGAAAATGAAAGAATACGAAGGATAAGGAAGATACTAGGAAATTTTAAGCATGCATGATTACCTACTAGTAAGAATTAGGAATATAATTTAGATGCACTTAGCCTGAAAAATCTCTTAACCAAGGTCAAGGGAATAAAATGTTTCTGAAGGTAAGAGATTGCCATGTCCCAAAGGTATGTATATAGGAAAAGTCCAAAGCTTGGTATTCAGGAAGCTTCCATTAAGCCTTGTTACTCAAAGTTTGGTCCACAGCCTAGCAGCACAAGCATCCCCTGGGATCTTGTACTTAAAGGCACTCACGCTAGTTTACTGAGTAAGATTCTGCAGTCACCAGGATTGCAGGGTAGTTTGAGAGCACATTGAGTTTGAGAAGCACTGTTCCTAAGGGCACTAAATAGCAGTAGGTTTGGTGAGCTGCTTTTGACGGATATTGAGAACTTCAAGATTAATGAGGACATGAGCAGTGAAAAGATTCTATAAAGGAGATGTGGGTTCTAAGCAGAGAGTTACCACGGTTGAAGCATTGCTGTGTAGTCCTGATATTGGATGTTTTAGTAATAAAGTTAAAGTAATAAATGAACTGTTGGATCTGGCCAGGGAGGAACTTAGGCTATTAAAGGAAGAAAATATATATTATTAAGAGAAAGTATAACTATACAAAATTGAAGGTCATAGATTATTAATCCTGTATTCAGGTTATAGTTTTGAAATTTTATGTTTAAAACAAAGATTGAAAGAGAATTTATATGTATACACACAATTGCAGCACAAGAATAAAATGGTATTTGGTTCATGTTAGCAAAGCAGTGGTCTCTAAAGAGCTATGAAACAAATAGCTTACTGATTTTGACTTTCTGTGTTTATTACAAATGGATACATAAAAACCTTGAGGTAAGAAGTGAAATTTTGGGAACAGATGGTATAGAGTCATTGTAAGACCCAGGCCTAGCCAGAGACCGTTTCTGGGGCCATGCCTCTCCTTTGTCGGTGGTGAGCATCAGAACTCTCTGATGTCCCACTCCCCTTGTGCAGAGGAAGCTGCGGATGGGTCTTCTTGCAGAGGTGACCTCAGTCATTGTAGTGAACCCCTGAAAGCATTCTGAATCAGAGGTCTCTGAAATACCAGACTTGGGTGGACACTTTCTCTGTTTAAAAAAAAAAAAAAAAAATCTGGTGTCAGAAGCTTTGTCCTCTAAATTACAACTTAAATATTCTGTCTTGAGAAAGTTTATTTCTGTATATTACCAGTGCTTTTTCCACACAAACTTCTGCAGAAGCTGTTTCTTCTGCTTGAGTTGATCCCCTCTCTCTTCTAGGCTTTGCGAAATCCTGTGAAATTCTGTTGATTCTTTTAAGACTCAGTATGAATATATCCTCCTCTGTAAGTATTTCTTTGATTTTTCTTCACTACAAACTTCTACTTCTAGCTAGCCTTCCTTTCCCTCCTTCCTAGTCTTCCTTTCTTTCTTCTTACAGTGTTGTGGGTATTGTTTTTAATATAATATTTTTATTACAAATAGAATAATACTTAATATTAAAGAATAGAAATACAGAAACATATTAAGAAGGAAATAAGAAGTACCTATTAATACAGTCTCATTTTCTAAAATGATCATTACTAATATTTTATTGCAACTTATATCTAGTCCTGTCTCTGTCTCTCTTCCCTCCTTCCTTCTCTCCTTCCTTATTTCCTTTGATTGTAATATTTATTCTTTATTAGATTACTTTACATTTAAAGTATTTATTGCTAGGTATATACTTATTGCCATTTTGTTCATTGTTTTGAGTTGTTTTTGTAGTTCTTTTCCTTTCTTCCTTTGCTCACATATATGTTGTTATATATGAACCTCTTTGCCAATAAATGTCTGTCTAGTCGAGGCTATGGTTTTTCCAGTGGTCGTGTACGGATGTGAGAGTTGGACTGTGAAGAAAGCTGAGTACCAAAGAATTGATGCTTTTAAACTGTGGTGTTGGAGAAGACTCTTGAGAGTCCCTTGGACTGCAAGGACATCCAACCAGTCCGTTCTAAAGGAGATCAGTCCTGGGTGTTCATTAGAAGGACTGATGCTAATGCTGAAACTCCAATACTTTGGCCACCTCGTGCAAAGAGTTGACTCATTGGAAAAGACCCTGATGCTGGGAGGGATTGGGGGCAGGAGGAGAAGGGGACGACAGAGGATGAGATGGCTGGATGGCATCACCAACTTGATGTACATGAGTTTGAGTGAACTGCGGGAGTTGATGATGGACAGGGAGGCCTGGCGTGCTGTGATTCATGGGTTGCAAAGAGTCGGACACGACTGAGTGACTGAACTGAACTGGTAACCACAAATCAAGAATCTATATACACACACATTAAAAAAAAGGAATCTAAATATGACAATAAAAAGTGAAAGTTGCTCAGTCATGTCCAACTCTTTGTGACCCCATGGACTATACAGTCTATGGAACTCTTCAGGCCAGAATACTGGAGTGGGTAGCCTTTCCCTTCTCCAGGGGATCTTCCTAACTCAGGGATTGAACTCAGGTCTCCCACACTGCAGGCAGATTCTTTACCAGCTGAGCCACAAGGTAAGCCCATAACAATAAAGACAGTCATTAAATCACAAGAAAAGAGAGCAAAGGAAGAAAGGAAAAAAAAGAACAAAAACAACTAAAAAATAATGAGCAAAACAGCAGTAAGTATATACCTGAGTATGTGTGTGTCAGTGTGTATTTAAGTTGCTGATCTTTTAAGTTTGAACGATTTCTGACAGTCCTGCATTTTTTCTCCCTCTCTACCATTTAGTATTTTGACATCATATTTTGCATTTCTTTGCTTTGTGTATCCCTTAACTATCTATTGTGGAAACAAATGGTTTTACTACTTTCATCTTTTAACCTTCTCACTTGTTTTATAAATGGTGGATCTACTGTTCTAAATGCAGTGTATTTGCCTTTACTTATGAGAGTTTTTCTTTCACAGTTTTCATATTTTTAGCTGTGGACTTTTCTTTCCCTCTTAGAAAGTCCTTTTAACGTTTCTTATAAAGCCAATTTAGAGTTGCTAAACTTTTCTCTTTCATGTATCTGTAAAACATTTTATCTCTTCTTACAATCAGAATGATAGGCTTGTAGTCTTTTTTTTTTTCCCCCTTTAATTGCTTTAAATATACCATGCAATTCCCTTCTGGCCTTAGAAGTTTCTGCTAAAAAGTAAACTGATAATACTCTAGGAGTTTCCTTGCATGTAACTGGTTGCTGTTTCTTGCTGCTTTTAAGATTATCTGTTTTTAATTTTTGCCATTTTAATTGCAATATTTCTTGGTGTGGATCTCTTTGGGTTCATCTTGTGTTGGGCTTTCATTGCTTCTGGACCTAGATATCTGTTTCCTTTCTCAGGTTAGGGAAGTTTTCAGCTATTATATCTTTAAATACGTTCTCTGCTCCTTTTTCTCTCTCTTCTCCTTCTCAGACCCCTATAATGTAGATGTTAGTATGCTTCATGTTGTCTGAGAGGTATTTTAGTTATCCTTATTTTTTAAATTATTTTTCTTTTTTTCTGTTCTGTCACTGATGTCTACTAGTTAGTCTTCTTGTTTAGAGATTTGCTCCTGTGTTATCTAAACTATGCTTGATTTCTTCTTGTTATTTAATTCTTCAGCTCTCTTTTTTTTTTTTCTTTGTAGTTTCTCTTTGTTAAACTTGTCAGTGTGTTCATCTATTCTTCTCCTGAGTATATTGTTATTTAGTTGCTAAGTCATGCCCAACTGTTTTGTGATCCCTATGGACTGTAGCCCTGCCAGGCTTCTCTGTCCATGGGATTTCCCAGGCAAGAATACATAAGTGGGTTGCCATTTCCTTCTCCAGGAGATCTTCCTGACCCAGAGATCAAACCTACATCTCCTGCATTGACAGACAGATTCTTTACCCTTGAGCCACCAGGGAAGCTCCTGAGTACAATAAGTACCTCTGTGTTCATTACCTTGACCTATTTTTGGATAGACTGTTCATATCACCTTCACTTAGTTCTTTTGTGGTTTAATCTTGGTCTTTTCTTTGGTACGTATTCCTTTGTCACCTTATTTTGTCCAATTCTCTTTTTTTTTAATATAAATTTATTTATTTTAATTGGAGGTTACTTTACAATATTGTATTGGTTTTGCCATACATCAATATGAATCTGCCACAGGTATACATGTGTTCCCCATCCTGAACCCCACTCCCTTCTCCCTCCCCTGGGTCTTCCCAGTTCACCAGCCTCATGCATCGAACTTGGACTGGTGATTCATTTCATATATGATATTATACATGTTTCAATGCCATTCTCCCAAATCATCCCACCCTCGCCCTCTCCCACAGAGTCCAAAAGACTGTTCTATACATCTGTGTCTCTTTTGCTGTCTCGCATACAGGGTTATCGTTACCATCTTTCTAAATTCCATATATATGTGTTAGTATACTGTATTGGAGTTTTTCTTTCTGGCTTACTCACTCTGTATAATAGGCTCCAGTTTCATCCACCTCATTAGAACTGATTCAAATGTATTCTTTTTAATGGCTGAGTAATACTCCATTGTGTATATGTACCACAGCTTTCTTATCCATTCATCTGCTGATGGACATCGAGGTTGCTTCCATGTCCTGGCTGTTATAAACAGTGCTACGATGAACACTGGGGTACATGTGTCTCTTTCAATTCTGGTTTCCTCGGTGTGTGCGCCCAGCAGTGGGATTGCTGGGTCATAAGGCAGTTCTATTTCCAGTTTTTTAAGGACTCTCCACACTGTTCTCCATAGTGGCTGTACTAGTTTGCATTCCTACCAACAGTGTAAGAGGGTTCCCTTTTCTCTACACCCTCTCCAACATTTATTGTTTGTAAACTTTTGGATCGCAGCCATTCTGACTGGTGTGAAATGGTACCTCATTGTGGTTTTGATTTGCATTTCTCTGATAATGAATGATGTTGAGCATCTTTTCATGTGTTTGTTAGCCATGTGTATGTCTTCTTTGGAAAAATGTCTGTTTAGTTCTTTGGCCCATTTTTTGATTGGGTCATTTATTTTTCCGATATTGACCTCCAGGAGTTGCTTGTATATTTTTGAGATTAGTTGTTTGTCACTTGCTTCATTTGCTATTATTTTCTCCCATTCTGAAGGCTGTCTTTTCACCTTGCTTATAGTTTCCTTTGTTGTGCAGAAGCTTTTAATTTTAATTAGGTGCCATTTGTTTATTTTTGCTTTTATTTCCAATATTCTGGGAGGTGGGCCATAGAGGATCCTGCTGTGATTTATGTCAGAGAGTGTTTTGCCTATGTTCTCATCTAGGAGTTTTATAGTTTCTGGTCTTACGTTTAGATCTTTAATCCATTTTGAGTTTATTTTTGTGTATGGTATTAGAAAGTGTTCTAGTTTCATTCTTTTACAAGTGGTTGACCAGTTTTCCCAGCACCGCTTGTTAAAGAGACTGTCTTTAATCCATTGTATATTCTTGCCTCCTTTGTCAAAGATAAGGTGTCTATATGTGCGTGGATTTATCTCTGGGCTTTCTATTTTGTTCCATTGATCTATATTTCTGTCTTTGTGCCAGTACCATACTGTCTTGATGACTGTGGCTTTGTAGTAGAGCCTGAAGTCAGGCAGGTTGATTCCTCCAGTTCCATTCTTCTTTCTCAAGATTGCTTTGGCTATTCGAGGTTTTTTGTATTTCCATACAAATTGTGAAATTATTTGTTCTAGCTCTGTGAAAAATACCATTGGTAGCTTGATAGGGATTGCATTGAATCTATAGATTGCTTTGGGTAGTATACTCATTTTCACTATATTGATTCTTCCGATCCATGAACACAGTATATTTCTCCATCTATTAGTATCCTCTTTGAAGAAGGCTGAGCACTGAAGAATTGATGCTTTTGAACTGTGGTATTGGAGAAGACTCTTGAGAGTCCCTTGGACTGCAAGGAGATCCGACCAGTCCATTCTGAAGGAGATCAGCCCTGGGATTTCTTTGGAAGGAATGATGCTAAAGCTGAAACTCCAGTACTTTGGCCACCTCATGCGAAGAGTTGACCTATTGGAAAAGACTCTGATGCTGGGAGGGATTGGGGGCAGTAGGAGAAGGGGATGACAGTGGATGAGATGGCTGGATGGCATCACTGACTCGATGGACGTGAGTCTGAGTGAATTCCGGGAGTTGGTGATGGACAGGGAGGCCTGGCGTGCTGCGATTCATGGGGTTGCAAAGAGTCAGACATGACTGAGCGACTGAACTTGATGTCTTTCACCAGTGTTTTATAGTTTCTATATATGGGTCTTTTGTTTCTTTAGGTAGATATATTCCTAAGTATTTTATTCTTTTCATTGCAATGGTGAATGCAATTGTTTCCTTAATTTTCTATTTTCTCATTATTAGTGTATAGGAATGCAAGGGATTTCTGTGTGTTGATTTTATATCCTGCAACTTTATTATATTCATTGATTAGCTCTAGTAATTTTCTGGTGGAGTCTTAGGGTTTTCTATGTAGAGGATCATGTTATCTGCAAACAGTGAGAGTTTTACTTCTTCTTTTCCAATTTGGATTCCTTGTATTTCTTTTTCTGCTCTGATTGCTGTGGCCAAAACTTCCAAAACTATGTTGAATAGTAGTGGTGAAAGTGGGCACCCTTGTCTTGTTCCTGACTGTAGGGGAAATGCTTTCAATTTTTCACCATTGAGGATAATGTTTACTGTGGGTTTGTCATGTATAGCTTTTATTATGTTGAGGTATGTTCCTTCTATTCCTGCTTTCTGGAGAGTTTTTATCATAAATGAATGTTAAATTTTGTCAAAGGCTTTCTCTGCATCTATTGAGATAATCATATGGCTTTTATTTTTCAATTTGTTAATGTGGTGTATTACATTGATTGATTTGCAGATATTGAAGAATCCTTGCATCCCTGGGATAAAGCCCACTTGGTCATGGTGTATGATCTTTTTAATGTGTTGTTGGATTCTGATTGCTAGAATTTTTTGTTAAGTATTTTTGCATCTATGTTCATCAGTGATATTGGCCTATAGTTTTCTTTTTTTGTGGCATCTTTGTCAAGTTTTGGTATTAGGGTGATGGCGGCCTCATAGAATGAGTTTGGAAGTTTACCTTCCTCTGCAGTTTTCTGGAAGAGTTTGAGTAGGATAGGTGTTAGCTCTTCTCTAAATTTTTGTTAGAATTCAGCTGTGAAGCCGTCTGGACCTGGGCTTTTGTTGGCTGGAAGATTTCTGACTACAGTTTCAATTTCCATGCTTGTGATGGGTCTGTTAAGATTTTCTATTTCTTCCTAGTTCAGTTTTGGAAAGTTGTACTTTTCTAAGAATTTGTCCATTTCTTCCACATTGTCCATTTTATTGGCATATAATTGCTGATAGTAGTCTCTTATGATCCTTTGTATTTCTGTGTTGTCTGTTGTGATCTCTCCATTTTCATTTCTAATTTTATTGATTTGATTTTTCTCCCTTTGTTTCTTGATGAGTCTGGCTAATGGTTTGTCAATTTTATTTATCCTTTCAAAGAACCAGCTTTGTTGATTTTTGCTATGGTCTCTTTTGTTTCTTTTGAATTTATTTCTGCCCTAATTTTTAAGATTCCTTTCCTTCTACTAACCCTGGGGTTCTTCATTTCTTCCTTTTCTAGTTGCTTTAGGTGTAGAGTTAGGTTATGTATTTGACTTTTTTCTTGTTGCTTGAGCTATGCCTATATTGCTATGAACTTACCCCTTAGCACTGCTTTTACAGTCTCCCACAAGTTTTGGGTTGTTGTGTTTTCATTTTCATTAGTTTCTATGCATATTTTGATTTCTTTTTGATTACTTCTGTGATTTGTTGGTTATTCAGCAGCGTGTTGTTCAGCCTCCATATGTTGGAATTTTTAATAGTTTTTCTGCTGTAATTGAGATCTAATCTTACTGCATTGTGGTCAGAAAAGATGCTTGGAATGATTTCAGTTTTTTTGTATTTACCAAGGCTAGATTTATGGCCTAGGATGTGATCTATCCTGGAGAAGGTTCCGTGTGCACTTAAGAAAAAGGTGAAATTCATTGTTTTGGGGTGAAATATCCTATAGATATCAATTAGGTCTAACTGGTCTATTGTATCATTTAAAGTTTGTGTTTCCTTGTTAATTTTCTGTTTAATTGATCTATCCATAGGTGTCAATGGGGTATTAAAGTCTCCCACTATTATTGTGTTATTGTTAATTTCCCCTTTCATACTTGTTAGCATTTGTCTTACATATTGCGGTGCTCACATATATATATATATATATATATATATATATATCTCCATATATATTGATAATTGTTATATCTTCTTCTTGGATTGATACGTTGATCATTATGCAGTGTCCTTCTTGTCTCTTTTCATAACCTTTGTTTTAAAGTCTATTTTATCTGATATGAGTATTGCTACTCCTGCTTCTTTTGGTCTCTATTTGCATGGAAAATCTTTTTTCAGCCCTTCACTTTCAGTCTGTATGTGTCCTCTGTTTTGAGGTGGGTCTCTTGTAGACAACATATATAGGGGTCTTGTTTTTGTATCCATTCAGCCAGTCTTTGTCTTTTGGTTGGGGCATTCAACCCATTTATGTTTAAGGTAATTATTGATAAGTATGATCCCGTTGCCATTTATTGTTTTGGGTTCGAGTTTGTATACCCTTTAGTGTTTCCTGTCTAGAGAATATCCTTTAGCATTTGTTGGAGAGCTGGTTTGGTGGTGCTGAATTCTCTCAGCTTTTGCTTGTCTGTAAAGCTTTTGATTTCTCCTTCATATTTGAATGAGATCCTTGCTGGGTACAGTAATCTGGGCTGTAGGTTATTTTCTTTCATCACTTTAAGTGTGTCTTGCCATTCCCTCCTGGCCTGAAGAGTTTCTATTGAAAGATCAGCTGTTATCCTTATGGGAATCCCCTTGTGTGTTATTTGTTGTTTTTCCCTTTCTGCTTTTAATATTTGTTCTTTGTGTTTGATCTTTGTTAATTTGATTAATATGTGTCTTGGGGTGTTTCGCCTTGGGTTTATCCTGTTTGGGACTCTCTGGGTTTCTTGGACTGGGTGATTATTTCCTTCCCCATTTTAGGGAAGTTTTCAATGATTATCTCTTCAAGTATTTTCTCATGGTCTTTCTTTTTGTCTTCTTCTTCTGGGACTCCTATGATTCGAATGTTGGGGCATTTAACACTGTCCTGGAGGTCTCTGAGATTGTCCTCATTTCTTTTAATTCATTTTTCTTTTTTCCTCTCTGATTCATTTATTTCTACCATTCTATCTTCTAATTCACTAATCCTATCTTCTGCCTCTGTTATTCTACTATTTGTTGCCTCCAAAGTGTTTTTGATCTCATTTATTGCATTATTCATTATATATTGACTGTTTTTTATTTCTTCTAGGTCCTTGTTAAACCTTTATTTCATCTTCTCAATCCTTGTCTCCCGGCTATTTATCTGTGATTCCATTTTGATTTCAAGATTTTGGATCATTTTCACTATCATTATTCAGAATTCTTTATCAGGTAGATTCCCTATCTCTTCCTCTTTTGTTTGGTTTGGTGGGCATTTATCCTGTTCCTTTACCTGCTGGGTATTCCTCTGTCTCTTCATCTTGTTTATATTGCTGAGTTTGGGGTGGCCTTTATGTATTCTGGCAGTTTGTGGAGTTCTCTTTATTGTGGAGTTTCCTCACAGTGGGTGAGATTGTACAGGTGGCTTGTCAAGGTATCTTGGTTAGGGAAGCTGTGTCGGTGATCTGGTGGGTGGAGCTGGATTTTTTCTCTCTGGAGTGCAAAGAAGTGTCCAGTAATGAGTTATGAGATGTCAATGGTTTTGGAGTAACTTTGGGCAGCCTGTATATTGGAGCTCAGGGCTGTGTTCCTGTGTTGCTGGAGAATTTGTGTAGTATGTCTTGCTCTGGTACTTGTTGGCCTTTGGGTGGTGCTTGGTTTCAGTGTAGGTATGGAGGCGTTTGATGAGCTCCTATCAATTAATATTCCCTGGAGTCAGGAGTTCTCTGGTGTTCTCAGGGTTGGACTTAGGCCTCCTGCTTCTGGTTTTCAGTCTTATTCTTACAGTAGTCTCAAGACTTCTTCTATACAGCACCGTTGATAAAACATCTAGGTTAAAGATGAAAAGTTTCTCCACAGTGAGGGACACCCAGAGAGGTTCACAGCATTACATGGAGAAGAGAAGAGGGAGGAGGTTGTTAGAGGTGACCCGAATAAGATGAAGTGGAATCAGTAGAGGAGAGAGCAAGCTAGCCAGTAATCACTTCCTTATGTGCACTCCACAACTGGACCGCTCAGAGATGTTCATGGAGTTATACAGAGAAGAGAAGAGGGAGGAAGGAGACAGAGGTGGCCAGGAGGATAAAAGGGGGGAATAAGAAGGAGAGAGACAGATCCAGCCAGTAATCAGTTCCCTAAGTATTCTCCACCATATGGAACACACAGAGATTCACAGAGTTGGGTAGAGAAGAGAGGGGGTAGGGAGGAGACAGAGGCGAGCTGGTGGAGAAAAAGGAGAGTCCAAAGGGGGAGAGAGCAATCAAGCCAGTAATCTCACTCCCAAGTAAAAATGGGTACTGAAGATTGGGTTCTTAAAGGTACAAAATTGATAACAAATACCAAAAAGCACAGATTAAAAATCTAGAGTAGAGTCTGGAATTTCAAAAATACAATATTAAAGAAAAGAAGAAAAAAAAAAAAAAAAAAAAAGTCACAAAATTATAAAATATATATATATATACATATATATATATGAAGTTTGCTTTTGAAAAAAATAGGGTCTTTTTTTTTAAAGTAATAGTAGGTTATAAAAGTGAAAATTAAAGGAGTAATAGAGGACCTAAAAATTAAAAAAAATTAAAAAAAGAATGATCATAAAAATAGTAAAAATATATCTAGGACCTTCTTTGGTGGTGTTGTGGGTATTGTGGGATCAGTTCATTTTTGGATAGTTCCTTAGTCCAGCTTATATTTCTCAAGATCTATAGGCCCCTTCCTATGTAGTTGGTACTAACGACAGGGTTTTAATCTATTGCACCTGTCACTTCCAAGGTGGTTCCCTCTGTTTTAGCTTCTTCTGTTTGCTGGTCTCTTCAGTGTCTGATTTCTGCCCTGACACAAAGCGGGTGGTGGTGGACACTTTTCTTTTAGGCTCACTTGTTCAGTCGCGCTGTGGGGAGGGAGGGACGCTGCAAACAAATAACACTGGCTTGTGCTTGCAGTGTCTCAGCCACACTGGGCCTGCCCCCGCTCACGGTGCGTGTACCCTCCCTGTCCACACTGCTCAGGCTCTAGGTTGCTCCACTGGGAACTGTCCAAGGCTGGCCCTGGGCTGCATGCACCTCCCAGGTCTAAGCCACTCAGGTTCAGGCACTTGGGTAGTCCTCAGAGGTGCAGACTCGGTTGGGCCTGTGTTTTTGCCCTCCCCAGATCCGAGCAGCTCAGGTGATGAGGTGTTTGGCGAGCACGGTCGGTGCGACTTATCGCCTCCCCTGTCCCTGCCGCTCGGTTTTCTGGGTGTACAACTGGCCCACCTTCTCAGGCGGATATTGACTGTCCAGAACCCCAAGAAGTCTTAGTTAGCAAAGAAGCCTGCTTGCAGTTTGGTAGATAATGTCTCTCTGGGGCTGCGATTGCCCCCTTCTGGCTCTGGCTGCCTGTCACCAGAGGGGGATGGTCTGCAGCCGGGTATCTCTGTTCAGTCCTTTGTTCTGTGTGTGGGCCTGGCAGTGTCTTAGGTTAGGGCTGGCTTTGCGGGTAGTAGCTATCCCAAAGTCTGGTTTGATAGCCCGAGTTAGTTTCCTTAGATTGCCTTTGGGGCGTTCAGGCCTGGTCCTTACTCTAAGCCATATAGCCCGCATCTCCCTGCCCAGTCCCTGCTTGCTAGTGGCGGGCGCAGGCATCTGCGCTGCTTCTCCGCTGGGGGAGTTACCGTTGGGCTCATAATCTGTGGGTTTTAATTATCTGTTTATTTTTCCTCCCTGTTATGTTGCCCTCTGTGCTTTCAGGGCTCGCCACAGACTCGGCAGTGAGAGTGTTTCCTGGTGTTTGGAAACTTCTTTGTTTTTAAGACTCCCTTCCCGGGATGGAGCTCCATCCCTACCTCTTTTGTCTCTATTTTTTGTCTTTTATATTTTTTCCTACCTCCTTTTGAAGACAATGGGCTGCTTTTCTGGGTACCTGATGTCCTCTGCCGGCATTCAGAAGTTGTTTTGTGGAATTTACTCAGCGTTTAAATGTTCTTTTGATGAATTTGTGGGGGAGAAAGTGGTCTCCCTGTCCTATTCCTCTGCCATCTTAGGACCACCTGGGAGCCAGTTCTCTGTTTTTAGTTCTGTATATTAGGTAGAGTTTGTTGATATTGGTGTAGAGTCCTTGTGAGGGAGGTATATACCATGGTACATAGAAGCATGTTGCCCTCTGTTTTCTGACACTCTCACTCAGAAAACTCCCACACTTACCAGGGCTATGTTCTCTAGGGATAGCCCTTATGTGGGATGCATGGACTGTTCTTTTGTGGTGGGTGACTACTGTGGGGTGCTGGTAATCAGTCAGCACTGGTAGTCAACCCAGTGGGCTGCCAGACTGTGCTTCACTCATGCAGAGGCTGCCTGCCCATGGAGTAAGGTCCCTGAGCAGCTGGCTGGGTGGTCCAGGATGGCTGGTACTTATGGACTGGTGGGTGGGTAAGTCCCTAACACTAATAGGCTGGAAGGAGAACTCCAAAGGGATGTTTCCCAGTGCCAGGGTCCTTATGGCAGAACAAGCTCCGGGTAAAATGGCTGCTACCAGTATCTCTGTATCTTCAGGCAGATTCCCAGTTGCCTTCTACCTCTCCTGGAGGCTCTCCAAGATCAGTGTGACCTGGACTCATTTTAAATGACTAGCTAAGCAGTGGGTCTTGGAGCATGTGAGATTTTGTGTTCATCTTTTGAGGACAGAGTCTCTGTTTCTTGCAGCCCTCTGGCTTTTTCATATATGAGCTTCGCTGCCTTCAGGACCACAGATCATGGAGCCTTGTCCTCGCAGAGCAGCAGCCCAACTCTGGAGAGCATACTGTGGGGCTGGACCCCTCCCTTTGAGGGGACAACTTCTGCAGTTATCATTATCCTCCCATTTGTGTATTGCCCACCTGGGTATACGGTGGATCTTGCCTGCACTACATCAGTACCACTCCTATCCATCTCATTGTGGTTCCTTCTTTATATTTTTAGTTGTGGGAAATCTTTTCTGCTAGTTCTTAGGTCATTCTCATAGATAACTTCTCTGTAAATATTTGTGATTTCAGTGTGCCTATGGGAGAAGGTGAGCTCAGAGTCTTCTTGGCCACACTTCCCTGTTTTTCTCATTTTTAAATTGGTTGTTTTCTTATTGTTAAGTTTTAAGAATTCTTTGGTATATTTTGCATACTGGCTCTTCATCAGGTATGTTTTTACAAAGATTTTTCCCTCAGTCTATGGATTATTTTTTAGTTACCTTAAAGAATTTTTCCACAGGAGTTTTTAATAAAGTGTACTTAACACAGATTTTGCCTTTGGTGTGGTGTATAAAAACTCATTCCCAAACCATAATCACCTAGATTTTTTCCAGTGTTACCTTTTAGGAGTTTTGCAGTTTTGTGTTTTACATTTAGGGCTATTATTCATTTTAAGTTAATTTTTGTTAAAGGTATAAAATCTGTGTCTAGATTCTTTTTTTTTTTTTTTTTTTGCATGTGGAATTCATTTCTTTTTATTGTTCAGGAGTATTATCAAGCAGAGTATTCTGATATTCTGGTATGAGTATATTACATTTTACTTATATTTACCCATTTCTATTATTTATTGGCAATTGTGAATAAAACTTACACTGTTGGTGGGAATGCAAACTAGTACAGCCACTATGGAGAACAGTGTGGAGATTCCTTAAAAAACTCGAAATCATACAACCTAGCAATCCCACTGCTGGGCATATCCACCAAGGAAACCAGAATTGAAAGAGACTAATGTTCATTGCAGCACTGTTTACAATAGCCAGGACATGGAAGCAGCCTAGATGTCCATCAGCAGACAAATGGATAAGAAAGCTGTGGTACATATACACAATGGAATATTACTCAGCTATTAAAAAGAATGCATTTGAATCAGTTCTAATGAGGTGGATGAAACTGGAGCCTATTATACAGAGTGAAGTAAGTCAGAAAGAAAAACACCAATACAGTATATTAATGCATATATATGGAATTTAGCGGAGAAGGCAATGGCACCCCACTCTAATACTCTTGCCTGGAAAATCGCATGGACGGAGGAGCCTGCTAGGCTGCAGTCCATGGGGTCGCTAGGAGTTGGGCACCACTGAGTGACTTCACTTTCACTTTTCACTTTCATGCATTGGAGAAGGAAATGGCAACCCACTCCAGTGTTCTTACCTGGAGAATCCCAGGGGCGGGGGAGCCTGGTGGGCTGCCGTCTCTGGGGTCGCACAGAGTTGGACATGACTGAAGTGACTTAGCAGCAGCAGCAGCATGGAATTTAGACAGTTGGTAACGATGACGCTATATGCAAGACAGCAAAAGAGACACAGATGTAAAAAAGAGACTTGGACTCTGTGGGAGAAGGCAAGGGTGGGATGATTTAAGAGAATAGCATTGAAACATGTATATTACCATACGTGAAATAGATCACCAGTCCAGGTTTGATGCATGAGACAGGGTGCCCAGGGCCAGAGCACTGGAATGACTCTGAGGGATGGGATGGGGGTTCAGGATGGGGAACACATGTACATCCATGGCTGATTGATGTGAATGTATGGCAAAAACCACTACAATATTGTAAAGTAATTAGCCTCCTATTAAAATAAATAAATTAATTTAAAAAACTGTTATGGTCATTCATGTAATAGTCTTTTTATGGACACGTATTTTTATTTCTCCTAGGTAAACACCTAGAATTAGAATGGCTGGTTTGTGTGCTACTGCTACTGCTAAGTCACTTCAGTCGTGTCCGACTCTGTGCGACCCGATAGATGTCAGCCCACCAGGCTCCCCCGCCCCTGGGATTCTCCAGGCAAAAACACTGGAGTGGGTTGCCATTTCCTTCTCCAATGCATGAAAGTGAACAGTGAAAGTGAAGTCGATCAGTCGTGTCCGACTCTTAGCGACCCCATGGACCGTAGCCTACCAGACTCCTCCATCCATGGGACTTTCCAGGCAAGAGTACTGGAGTGGGGTGCCATTGCCTTCTCTGGGTTTGTGTGCTAAGTGGACATTTATTTTACTGAAAAATAAAGCCAAACTATTTTTCAAAGTGATTTTACACTCTGTCAGTGTGGAAATTTTATTTTTTCCACATCTTGCCTTTTCATACTGTTCCTGCAAGATTGAAGGCAGGAGAAGGGGACAACAGAGCTTGAGATTGTTGGATGACATCACCGACTCAATGGACTTAAGTTTTAGCAAGTTCTGGGAGTTTGGTGATGGACAGGAAAGGCTGACATGCTGCAGTCCATGGGGTCGCAAAGAGCTGGACGTGACTGAGAGACTGAACTGAACTGAACTGAACATCCTTCCTAATGTAGTAGTTTCAGTCTTTATTAATTTAAGACATCCTAATAAGTCAGACACGACTGAGCGACTGAACTGAACTGAACTGAATAAGTGTATAGTTGCATATCATTGTGATTTTAATTTGCATTTTCTTAATTAGTAATGATGTCAAAAACCTTTAAACAACCAATCTTGTATACTTTCTTGAAATGTCTGTTAAGATCTTTCTCACGTATTTTATGCGTGTCTTATTAATTTTAAGATCTCTTTCTATATTTAAAGACTTCTAGAAATCTTTTGCTATGTATCTGCAGTGCAGATGTTTTTTTCCTAATTTATGGTTTCTGTATTCATTTTCTTAATGCTGCATTTTGTAGACCAGCAGTTTTCTATTTTTGATGACATCCAACCTAGCCTCTTTTTTTTTGTGTGTGGTTAATGCTGTTTGCCTCCTAAGAAATGTTTGCCTACCTCAGAGTTCTAGGGATTATCTTCAGTGTTTTCATCTAGAGGTTTTGGAATTTAGCTCTTAGACATAAGTTCTTAATTCACCTAGAGTTAATTTTTGTACATGATATGGAATAGGGGTCAAAGCTAGGTTTTTTTTTTCTTTCAATATGCTATCTATTTACTCCAGCACCACCTTGTAAAAGAGTTATCTATACTCCATGGAGAAGGCAATTGCACCCCACTCCAGTACTCTTGCCTGGAAAATCCCATGGACAGAGGAGCCTGGTGGGCTGTAGTCCATGGGGTCGTGAAGAGTCAGACACAACTGAGTGACTTCACTTTCACTTTTCACTTTCCTGCATTGGAGAAGGAAATGGCAACCCACTCCAGAGTTCTTGCCTGGAGAATCCCAGGGATGGCAGAGCCTGATGGGCTGCCGTCTATGGGGTCACACAGAGTCGGACACGACTGAAGCGACTTAGCAGCAGCATACTCCATGGATTTGTCTTGGCACTATTTTTAAAAAATCAGTTGACTGTTTTTGTGTTACATTATTCCTGGGCTCTCTATCCTGTCTCACTGATCTATATGCTGACCTTATGCCAATACCACACTGTCTTGATTAATGCAGTTTTATCATAAGTCTTAACACCTGGTTGCATAAATTTTATATCTGTGTTCTCATCTTCAAGGTTATTTTAGCCATTCTAGGTCATTTTCATTATATATGTAGTTTAGAATCAGTTTGTTAATTTCTACAAAAAAAAAATCTTCTGTGATTTTTTTTTTTTTAGAATTACATTGAATCTATAGAGTAATAGAGGGAGAATTGAAATACTAACAATATCCACTCTAATCTATCAGCATAATATATTTCTGTATTTATTTAGATTTGTTCTTTCAGATTTTTTTTTTTAGTTTTTATGAACCAGTCTTATGTATAGCTTGTTAAATTTATCCTAAATAGTGTATGTTTCAGTGGTCCTCCAAGTTGTGTTTTTAATTGTATTAGTTTTTCATTCCAACTGACAGTTGTTGTCTGTATACAAGTGTCGATTGTATATGAAAAGATAATTAATTTTCATAATTGATATTGGACCTCCTGTACTTCTTGTTTCACTTTTTGTGCTGCCTATAGTCTAATGTCTGAAAATAAGTTTTATGTTTTTGCCCATTTTCTAACTATTAACAGTGGGGGAGCTAGTCTGGTACAGTAATTCATTAGAGCCAGAAGAGAGGGTTTCATGGATTTCATTTTAACAGAATATGTCTTATTCTGCATATACTACTACTTTTTTTTATATACTTTTTCATTTAACACTGTCATTAAAATTTATTCATATTATTAAACTTCATAAAAACCTTTATTTAGTGGCTATTTAGTATTCTATCATATGATTGTTCTGTAATTTAAGTACACTTTTATTGTTGGACTATTACATTGTTTACATTGGTTTAAATATTGCTATTGCTATAGTAAAGTTTCTCTTTTGGTATTTCTGATACCTTATTTCTTATTTATACCTTATACCTTATTTATAGTAATTTTTCATTGTAATATAGTCTTTTTTCATGAGCATCTCTGTAAAACAGTGGATTATAATTTTTTTTTTTTATGGCTTACCCAGTGCCCCAATTCCTAACCATCCATAGAACATAATAAACAGTAAGTTTCCCTTGCATAAGTGAAACTTGAGAGGTGATTGAACTTGATAAATAATACCTGTTATTTCTGCTGACATGTGACATGTACCTTTTCAGGAATCATCTGCTCTCTTATTCAGTCCTCACATGTTTGGTCAATAAGTTAGATATACATTCTGCTCTATGATAGAAGCAGTTGAGATTTGGAGAGTGAGGCCAAGCAGTTTGTTGCTGGCAGAAATGGGACCAGGGTCTCAACTGTCTGTCTTCTCTTCCTGTACCTTTTCTACTAGCTTGCTCTGTATTCTCTGAACTAAGCCAGACTACCAGAGGTCTTCGAATTTCTGGGCCCTCGTTCTGCGTGTTCTTCTCCAAATAACAACAGAGCGCAGTGAGCTTCTGAAGGCAAAGCTTCTAAGACAAAGCTTTCATCTGGGAATTGGGTTTAGGGGTCAGAGCCTTCTTGAGAACCCATCAATGGCGATTAGAGAAAATGCTCTGACTGCCCTTGAGTATCTCCAGACCCACTTTTCTCTGACATACTCCATTTGGCAGTGTGCCCAGATTTAATGGCATTCTACAGGCTTGCTTTATATATATATGCTGTGAAATGTGCTTTAAGGAATATATTCTTAATGAGAGCTTTTGCATAGTAAATATTCCCAGACCTCACCAGCTGTGGATATCAATAAGGACACTTTTACATTTAAAACTTAATGTCTAGAGCTTTATCCTTTCCCTTTACATGACAGAAGGAACTCAGACCATGTTTTAACATTTCCCATATCTTTTAGTAGATACCTTGACCACCTGATGTGAAGAGCTGACTCTTCAGAAAAGACCCTGATGCTGGACAAGATTGAGGGTGGGAAGATAAAGGGGTGAGATGAGTTGGTTGGATTGCATCACCGACTCAATGGACATCAGTTTGAACAAACTGTGGAAGATAGTGAAGGACAGAGGAGCCTGGTGTGCTGCAGTCCATAGCATCACAGAGTCAGACAGGACTAAGCTTCGAAACAACAAAGGCACTTGAGGTGCAGTTCTTAGAGATCTTTCCAAGATTGAATTCATATTGCTGCCTCCTAGCTCCAGGCTATCCTTAGTGTTCCACTTGGGCTACCATTTGTATCTGCACAATTCTTTACTTGTCCTAAACCTGATGACCTGGTGCGTTCGCCAGCCCTGCCACTTGCCATTCTCATGACTGTTGACTGATGCTATACCTGCACTGTTGCCCAGCCTGGACAGTCCATAGTGCTCTGCTGCTTGAGCTCTACCCCTGCTGCCAAGCCCCTCCCCACTGAGCTGCTATGATCCTGTCTAGGATGACATTTTATTTTTCTGCTCAACTGTGGGTAGAACTCAGTGCTCCAGGGAGATATTAGTGCATCATATATACTTTCTCAAAGTTCCTGGGCCATTTTTTCTCTGCACTGCTCCTTCTTCTTGTTTTAGAATGGTCCTATAACATGTTGTTAGTCCAAAAGTTGTGCAGAGTATAGGAGGGAAGGTTTACTGATCTGCAACTTCCCTACTCTCTCCTTAACATGCACACAATTAGTAAGGAACACCATGTTCATATATGGTTCAGCCAACAACTACCATGTAATATGCACTGCAGCACTGCCTTTCTCTCTGTGGCCGTAGGTAGAATAACTTTCTCAGGGGTTTCTCATCCTTAAAGTATTTCTTCTCTTTCTCCTCCCACATATGGTACACCAGGTTTTCACACATGCCTATATTTGTGTGAACCTCACTAATGGGCTTCCCTGGTGGCTCAGTCCGTAAAGAATCCACTTGCAATGCAAGAGACCCAGATTTGATCCCTGGGTTGGGAAGATCCTCTAGAGGAGGAAGTGGCAACCCACTCCTATATTCTTGCCTGGGAAATCCCATGGATTTCCCTGTAGCCTGGCAGGCTACAGTCCATGGAGTTGCAAGAGTCAGATATGACTTAGCAACTAAACCATCACTAGTAATAAATACATTTGAATTCTCTTCCCAGGAAGTCCTTCAATCTGCGTGTCACTCAGCAGAGGAAAACAAATCTGCTTGAGGAGAGATCAGGAGGTATAAAAGAAGTATGTAAATTCTGGTTTTGATCTAGCCTTGATGTCTGCCATACTATGTCATTTTAAATGAAGTATCACATAAAATGTTAGCTATTTATGGAAGTGGTTTGAGCTTTTAAAAGGTAGTTCTTAGTCCTGACTGATTAAATGTCCTTCTAAGAGGAATATCTTTTTTAATTGTCATAGAATACCAGGGTTGGAAGGTATCTTTAAAATTAATGAATCCTGGTATTAGTCCGTCCATGTTTTGAGTTGGAATGCAATACTCCTGGGAAAGATGACTATGATTTCTTTTCTACCTGCCAGCTTTTCAGATACTTAAAGATTAGTTCTCAGGGCTCTCAGGTTGGTTTTTTTCATTACCAATGGTTGTTAGTTTCTTAGTGTTGCAATAACAAATTGCTGGAAACTGAGTCACTTAAACAACAGAAATTTATTTTTTTGGCAGTTCAGAAGCCTGAAAGTTCAAGGTCAAGGTGCTGGCAGTGTTGGTTTACTCTGAAGGCTTATTGCAGGCCTCTCTCCTTGGCTTGCAAATGGGCCTTCCCTTATGGCCTCATCACATGATGAGGCCATAAGATCTCCTGCAGGCATGCCCTTGACCCCTGATGTCTCTTCCTCTTCCTTTAGAGACTCCAGTCATATTCCTAATGGTGGTATTTTGACTTAATAACTTCTTTAAAAACATTATCTTCCAATGGGGTAACATTCTAAGATTCTAGGGTTAGGATTTCAACATATGAATTTGGGGAGCCTAATTAATTTCATAACAGTATGGATATAGTCTCCTTGCTGTTTCTTTGTTTGCTTTAGTCTCTGAAGATGCTTCAGTGAACTTTCTTGGCAGGATACATTGGTGAACAGGAATAGGTAATCTTAGTTATAGGTTTATTTGAAAAATTGTTGGTGGTTATTGGGTTGGCCAAAATGTTCTTTTTTTTTTTTTTTCCATAAGATGGCTCTTATAGTGCTTAGTTGTCTTCGTCTTTAACTTCATTTGAAGGCTCTGTTAGATTGTATTGTCACAGCTGTCATATCAGCATGCATTTGAAAAAGAAAGCATCAAAACTAGTTTATTTTTGTGTAGCCATTTTAACATTGAAGATAGAAGAAAAAACCCAACATTTTGGTGTATTATGCTGTATTATTTCGAGAAAGGTAAAAACACAATTGAAATGCAAAAAAAGATTTGTGCAGTATATAGAGAAAGTCCTATGACTGATCAAATGTGTTAGAAGTGGTTTGTCAAATTTCATGCTGGAGATTTCTCACTGGACTATGCTTCACGGTTGGGTAGAACAGTTGAAGTTGATAGTGATCAAACTGGGACATTGATTGAGAACAGTCAAAGTTATACTATTCAGGAGATAGTGGACACACCAAAAATATCCAAATCAAGTGTTAAAAATCATCTTCACAGCTTGGCTATATTAATCACTGTGATGTTTGGGTTCTACATAAGTGAAGAAAACCTTCTTGACCATATTTCTGCATGCAGTTCTCTATTTAAATGTAACAAAAGTGTTCTGTTTTTAAAACAAATTATGATGGGCATTGAAAAGTGGATACTGTGCAATAATATGGAGTGGAAGATATCATGGGGCATGCAAAATGAACCACCATCAACCACACCAAATGCTAGTCTTCATCCAAAGAAGGTGATGTGTATATTGTGGGATTGGAAGGGAGTCCTGTCTTATGAGCATCTTCTGGAAAACCAAATGATCAATTCCAACAAGTACTGCTCCCAGTTAGACCAACTGAAGACAGAATTTGACAAAAAGCATCCAGAATTAGTTAACAGAAAATGCATAATCTTCTATTAGGATAATGCAAGACCACATTATCTTTGATGCCCAGGCAAAACTGTTACAGCTTGACTGGGAAGTTCTGATTCATTCTTCGTATTCACCAGACCTTGCACCTTCAGATTTCCATTTACTTCAGTCTTTACAACATTTTCTTAATTTCAATTCCCTGGAAGACTGTAAACAACATCTGGAATAGTTCTTTGCTCAAAAAGATGAAGTATTGGAAAGATGGAATTATGAAGTTGCCTGAAAAATGGCAGATGGTAGTAGAACAAAATGGTGAATACCTTGTTCAATAAAGTTCTTGGTGAAAATGAAACATGTGTCTTTTATTTTTACTTAAAAACAAAAGGGACTTTTTGGCCAATCCAGTGTTTACATTTGCTCTCAATGTGAAGCCTGTCTTTTCTTCCTTTCTTGATCTTCATTTTCACTCTCTTTTCTCTTTCTCTTTCTGTGTGTGTAGGTGTGTGTGTGTGTGTGTGTGTGTCTGAGCATGCACGCGTGCTTTCCTGTCCCACTTACTTAATGATGAGTCTCTCTTATTTGACCTCCAGTGGAGATAACTTGGGAGCTTTAGCTTTTCAATTCAACCTCTCTTTCTTGAGCACTATTTTTTTCTACTCACTGTAGGCATGAGGCACATAGGAATGACTAAGCAACGGCTCTGCCCTCTGAGAGCTCATAAATTATGGGACAATGCACTTATAAATATGTATTTATAATGCAGTGTGTTAAGTGCAAAATAGAACTCTGAGAAAATTAGAGAGGTAGCGTGAAGAAGGTAGCAGTGAATCTGGGTCAGGTAGAGAAGACTTTACAAAGAAGGTGATTTCAGGTTTGGGTTTTGAAAGATGATTCAGAATTGGTCAAATGAATGCAGTGGCAACTATGAGATGTATTTCAAGAACAGCAATATATATGGATATAAATCAAAGATGAGGAGTAGCAGAAGTAATGATATTGGAGAGAAAGGAAGGAGCCACATAAGACTGTATGCCATGGTTTCATTAAAGAATTTTAAGCAGAGGAATAACCTGACCAGGTTCTGTATTTGGAAGAGAGCTCTTGTGACAAGGTGGACATGAGTGTAGAGGAAAACAGGGAGACCAGTTGAGACTCCATTGTAGTATTTTATTTTTTAGACTTCTCTTATTATTTTTAATTTTTATGTTCTTATTACAGTATAATTTACAATCTTGTGTTAGTTTCACGTGTACAGCAAAGTGTGTGTGTGTATATTCTTTCTTGATTTTTTTCCATTATAAATTATTATGAGATATTGAATGTAGTTTCCTAAGTTATAAAGTAGGTCCTTTTTTTCCTGCCTGTTTTATGTATGGTAGTATTTATCTGTCTTTGTCTGATTTACTTAGTATGGTTTTCTCTAGGTTCATTCATGTTGCCATGAATAGAAATTTTTCACTTTCTTATGGCTGAGTAATATTCCACTGCATACTATGACTTCTTTATCTGTTGATGGACGTTTCGTTTGTTTCCATGTTTTGGCTGTTGTAAACAGTGCTCTATGAACACTGGGGTGCATGTATCTTTTTTAACTAGAGTTTTTGTCTTTTCCGGATATATGTCCTGGAGTGGAATTGCTGGATCATATGGTGACTTGATTTTTAGTTTTTTAAGGAACCTCCATACTACTTTCCATAGTGTCTGTACCAATTTACATTCCCACCAACAGTATAACAGGGTTCCTTTTTCTCCACACCCTCTCCAGCAGTTATTATTCATCAACTTTTTGATGATGGCCATTCTGACTGATGTGAGGTGATACCTCTTTGTAGTTTTGATTTACATTTCTCTAATAATTAGCATTTTTGAGCCTATTTTCACGTGCTTGTTGGCCACTGGTATGTCTTCTTTGGAGAAATACCTATTTAGATCTTCTGTCCATTTTTTGATTGGGTATCTTTTTAATATTGAGCTGTATGAACTGTTTGTATATTTTGGAAATTAAGCTTTTGTCAGTCACATGGTTAGCAAATATTTTCTCCCAGTGAGTATATTCTCTTTTCTTTTTATTTATGATTTCCTTTGCTCTGTAAAAGCTTTTAAGTTTAATTAGGTCCCGTTTGCTTATTTTTGCTTTGTATTTTTTGCATTGGGAGAATGACCTAAGAAAACATTGCTCTGATATGTCAGAGAATATTTTGCCTACATTCTCTTCTAGTTTTATGGTATCATGTCTAATATTTAGGTCTTTAAACCATTTTGAATTTATTTTTGTATATGGTATGAGGGTGTTTTCTAACTTCATTGATTAACATGAAGCTGTCCAGCTTTCCCAACACCACTTGCTGAAGAGACTGTCTTTTTCCCATTATATTTTTGTGCCTCCTTTGTTGAAGATTAACTGAACATAGGTGTGTGGGTTTATTTCTGGGCTCTCTGTTCCACTGATCCATATGTCTTTTTTTGTATTATCGTAGCTTTTTGGAGCATTGTCTGAAGTCTGGGGGTGTTATGCCTCCAGCTTTGTTCTTTCTCTTCAAGATTTATTTAGCAATTCTGGGTCTTTTGTGGTTCCATTTGAGGATTATTTAGTCTCATTCTGTGAAAAATATCACAGGTAATATGATAGGGATCACCCTAAATCTATAAATTGCTTTGGGTAATAGAATCATTTTAACAATATTGATCTTTCCAATCTGAGAGCATGAGATATCTTTCCATTTCTTTGAATCATCTTTAGTTTCCTTTATTAATGCTTTGTAGTTCTCAGCATATAAGTTTTTACCTTGCTGGTGATATTTATTCCTAAGTATTTTATATTTTTGGGTGTAATTTTTAAAGGTTTTAAGTTTCTGATATTTCATTATTAGTGTAAAAAAATGAAACAAATTTATGTATGTTAGTCTTATTTCCTGGTACCTTGCTGAACTTATTTATGAATTCTAATAGTTTTTTATGGAGTCTTTGGGAGCTTCAATATAGACTATCATGTCATTTGTATGTAATGACAGTTTTACTTCTCCCCTTCCAGTATTGATATATTTTATTTCTTTTCTTTGATTGCTGTAGCTAGGACTTCCAACACTGTGTTGGAAAAGGTGGTGAGAATGAAGATCTTGTTCCAGAATTTAACGGGAAGGCGTTCCACTTTTCACTATTGAGTGTTATGTTGGTTGTGGGTTTGTCATAGAAAACTTTTATCTTGCTGAGATATGTTTACTCTGTACTCACTTTGGCAAGACTTTCTATTATGAATGGATGTTAAATTTTATCAAATGCTTTTTAGGCATCTTTAGGTGATCATGTGGTTGTCTTTTCTTTTGTTGATGTGGCATTTCACGTTGACTGATTGTGAATGCTGAACCATCCTTGTGACCCTGGGATGATTTCAACTTGATCACTGCGTGTCATCTTTTTAATGTGTTTTTGGATTCCGTCTGCTAGTTTTTCTTGAGGATTTTTAAATCCATATTCATCAAAGATCTTGGCCTATAATTTTTTGCTGGTATATTTGCCTGGTTTTGTTATCAGGGTGATAGTGGCTTCATAGACTGATTTGGGGAGTATTCCCTCCTCTTTAGTCTTTTGGTTGTTTGAGAAGGACTGTTATAGGTTTTTTTTTTTTTTTTTTTTCTCTCTCTCTCTACATATTCTATTTCACTTCTAGTGATTAGTAGGTTCAAATTACATATTTCTTCTAGATTTAGTTTTGGTGGTCTGTATGTTAATATTTCTAGAAAGTTGTCCATTTGTTCTAGGTTATCCAGTTTGTCAGCAGAATTGTTTGTAGCATTCTCTTATGGGTTTTTTTTTTTTTTTAATTTCTGTATTATCTGTTGTTATTTCTCCTCTTTCATTTCTGATTTGGTTTGGGTCCTCTCTCTTTTTCTCTTGGTGAGCCTGGACAGAGGCTTATGTCACTTATGCTTATCCTTTTGGAAAAACCAGGTCTTGGTTTTTAAAAAAAAATCTCTTTTATTTATTTCCTCTCTTGTCTTTATTATTGCCTTCCTCTGCTGACTTTAGGTTTTGTTTTTCTTTTTCTAATTCTTTCAGGTGGTGGGTTAGATTGCTTATTTGAGATTTTTCTTGTTTCTTAAAGAAGATCTGTATCACTATGAACTTCGCTCTTAGAACTGTTTTTTCTTCTTCCCATAGATTTTTGTACCTTTGTGTTCATTGTCATTTATCTCAAGGTATTTTTAAATTTTCTCTCTAATTTCATAATTGATCCATTGGTTTTGTAGTAGCATGTTGTTTAGTCTCTATATACTTTTTTTCTCCTTTCTTTTTCTGTGGTTGATTTCTAAGTTTCATGCCATTGTGGTCAGAAAAGATGCTTGAAATAATTTCTGTCCTCTTAAATTTAGTGAGGCTTATTTTGTGGCCTGGTGTTTCATCTGTCCTAGAGAATGTTTCATGTGTGCTGATACAGAATGTCTCTTCTGTTTTCTTTGGATGTAGTGCCCTGAAAATATAAATTAAATCTAACTGTTCTATTTTATCATTTAGGATCTCTGTTGCCTTATTATTTTCTTTCTGAAAGATCTGTCCAATAATGTCAGTGGGGATATTAAATTCTCCTGCTATTGCTATATTCCCATCAACTTCTCCCTTTATGTCTATTAGTATTTGTCTTATGTATTTAAGTCTCCCATATTTGGTGCATATATATTAATGAGTATAATACCTTCTTTTTTATTGATCCTTTATCATTATATAGTGTCTTTCTTTATCTTTCTTTATGGCCATGTTTTAAAGTCTATTTTGTCTGATATGAGTATTGCTACCCCAGCTTTCTTGTCTTTTCCATTTGCATGAAATATCTTTTAACATCCCCTCACTTTCAATCTATCTGTGTTCTTTGCTCTAAAGTGGTTATCTTGTAGGCAGTATATTGCAGGTTGTTGTTTCATTATTTAATCTGTCACTCTATGTCTTTTGAATGGAGCATTTAGCCCATTGACATTTAGGGTAATTATGATAGGTATATATTTATTGCCATATGTATTTATTATGATAGGTATGTATTTAAACCTTGTTTTCCAGTTGATTTTGTATTTTTCCTTTGTTCCTTTCTATTTGTGTTTTTCACTTTCTAGCTAGATGGTTTTCTTTCATAATATGCTTGAGTTTTATTCCTTGAGTTTGTGAGTCTATTGAATGCTTTTGATTTGTGGTTAACCTGGTTTTCAAGTACTCATTTACTATATCTACTTTCTTTAGATTGGTAGTCATATAAGCTCAAACACATTTTTTAAAAAAATCCACATTTTCTTATTCTCTTCCCCCATAATTTATGATTTTGATGTGCTATTTAGATCTTCATGTTTATCTTGTTACTGTTCATTATGATTATAGTACCTTTCACAGAATTTTTTGATTACCTTTTTCTTGTTGAATTGTTTTGCAGTGTTGTGTTAGTGTCTGCTGTGTAGCAAGGTGGTTGAGTTATACATATGTATGCATTCTTTTTTTACACTCTTTTCCATTATAATTTGTCACAAGATATGGAGTATAATTCCCTGTGCTATATAGTAGGACCTTATTGTTTATCCACTCTCTATATAATAGCTTGCATCTGGTAATCCCAAACTCCCAATCCATTTATCCACCATTCACCTCTCTTGACAACCACAAATCTGTTCTGTCTGTGAGTCTGTTTCTTTTTTTTGTCCTAGATCGATTCATCTGTGTCATAATTTAGATTCCACACATGTGGTATCGTATGTTTGTCTTTCTCTTTCTGACTTTCTTCACTTAACATGATAATCTCTAATTCCAACCATGTTGCTGCAAGTGGCATTATTTCATTATTTTTATGATTTAGTAACATTCCATTGTATATACATATCACATCTTTTATCCATTCATCTTTCAGGGGACATTTAGGTTCTTTCCATGTCTTGTCTATTGTGTATAATGCTGCTATGAAGATTGGGGTGCATGTATTTTTTTGAATTGGAGTTTTGTCTGGGTATGTTGAAGAGTTATATTGCTGGATCATATGGCAGCTCTAATTTTAGCTTTCTGAGAGACCTCAGTACTGTTTTCCATTGTGGCTACACCAACTTACATACCCATATACAAGTGTAAAAGGGTTTCTCTTTTCTCCACACCCTCTCCAGCATTTCTTATTTGTAGACCAGTGTGAGGTGGTACCTCAGTTCAGTTCAGTTAAGTTCTGTCACTCAGTCATGTCCGACTCTTTGTGACCCCATGAATTGCAGCACGCCAGGCCTCCCTGTCCATCACCAACTCCCGGAGTTCACTCAGACTCACGTCCATCAAGTCAGTGATGCCATCCAGCCATCTCATCCTCTGTTGTCCCCTTCTCCTCCTGCCCCAAATCCCTCCCAGCATCAGAGTCTTTTCCAGTGAGTCAACTCTTCGCATGAGGTGGCCAAAGTACTGGAGTTTCAGCTTTAGCATCATTCCTTCCAAAGAAATCCCAGGGCTGATCTCCTTCAGAATGGACTGGTTGGATCTCCTTGCAGTCCAAGGGACTCTCAAGAGTCTTCTCCAACACCACAGTTCAAAAGCATCAATTCTTTGGTGCTCAGCCTTCTTCACTGTCCAACTCTCACATCCATACATGACCACTGGAAAAACCATAGCCTTGACTAGACGGACCTTTGTTGGCCAAGTAATGTCTCTGCTTTTGAATATGCTATCTAGGTTGGTCATAACTTTCCTTCCAAGGAGTAAGCGTCTTTTAATTTCATGGCTGCAGTCACCATCTGCAGTGATTTTGGAGCCCCCAAAAATAAAGTCTGACACTGTTTCCACTGTTTCCCCATCTATTTCCCATGAAGTGATGGGCCCTCATTGTGGTTCTGATTTACATTTCCCTAATAATTAATAATGATGAGCATCTTTTTATGTGCCCATTAACCATCTGTATATTTCTTTGGAGGAACGTCTGTTTAGGTATTCTGCCCATTTTTTGATTGGGTTGTTTACTTTTTTGTGGTTGAGTTGTATGAGCTGTTTTTATATTTTGGAAATTAAGCACTTGTCAGTCACATCATTTGTAAGTATTTTCTCTCAGTCTGTATGTTGTCTTTTCATTTTTCTTGTGTTCTCCTATGCCATACAGAAGTTTATAAGTTTGAATACATATCATTGTGCTTTTATTTATATTGCCTTAGGAGACTGACTTAAGAAATCATTGGTAAGATTTATGTCAGAGACTGTTTGCAAATGTGTTTTTGTAGGAGTTTTATAGTATTGTGTCTTATGTTTAAGTTGTTAAGCCATTTTGAGTTTATCTATGCGTCTGGTGTGAGGGGAGAAGGAAATGGCAACCCACTACAGTATTCTTGCCTGGAGAATCCCAGGGACAGAGGAGCCTGGTGGGCTGCTGTCTATGGGGTCGCACAGAGTCGGACACGACTGAAGTGACTTAGCAGCAGCAGCAGCAAAGCGACTTAGCAGCAGCAGCAGCTGGTGTGAGGGTCTGTTTTAATTTCCTTGATTTATAGGCAGCTGTCCAATATTCCCAGTACCACATGCTGAAGAGACTGTCTTTTTCAAAACCATTGTATATTCTTGCCTCCTTTGTCAAAGATTAATTGACCATCAGTATGTGAGTTTACTTCTGGATTCCCTTTTCTGTTCTGTTGATCCATATGTCTGTTTTTGTGCCAATACCATGCTGTTTTGATTACTGTAGATTTGTAGTATACTTTGAATTCTGGGAGGGTTATTCCTCTTGCTTTTATTCTAGGTCTTTTATGGTTCCCTATAAATTTTAGGACTATTTGTTCTAGGTCTGTGGAAAAGGTCATGGGTAATTTGATAGGGATCACCTGAAATCTGTAGATTGCTTTGGGTAGTGTGGCCATTATAGAAATATCAATTCTTCTACCATAGGATATGTTTTCATTTTTTTGAACTTTATTAATTTTTTATAGTTTTCCTTTATTAATGTTTTATAGTTCTCTGCATATGTCTTTCACCTCCTTGGTGATTTTTTATTCCTAAGTATTTTATTCTTCTGAATGTAATTTTATAAGGGTTTTTTTTACATTCCCTTCCTGGTATTTCATTTTTAGTGTAAAGAAATACAGCTGACTTCTGTATGTGAATCTTGTATCCTGATACCTAGCTGAATTCATTTATCAGTTCTCGTAATTTTTGTGTGGAGTCTTTAGAGTTTTCTATATATAGTAATTACTTTTAAAATCTGCATATGGGGTTATTTGCTTATTATTTTATTTTGGCTGCACTAGATCTAGTTGTGGTGAGCAGGGCTACCCTCTAGTTGCAGTGCGTGGGCTTCACATTGAGGTGGCTGATCTTGTTGCAGAGCACGGGCTCTAGGGCACACGGGCTTCAGCAGTTGCAGTGCATAGTCTGTACGGTCTTAGTTGCCCCGCTGCTTGTGGGATCTTTCCAGGCCAGAGATTGAACCTGTGTCCCTTGCATTGGCAGGCAGATTCTTAATCACTGGACCACCAGGGAAGTCCTGTATGGGCTTATTTAAGTAATCTAAAATCCTTTATTGTGTTTGTTTTTCCTATTTGTTTACCCCTCTCTTACAGATTTTTTTTTTTCTATTTAGAAAAGACTTTTCAATATTTCTCTTGAAAGTGAAAGTCGCTCAGTTGTGTCCAACTCTTTGTGACCCCCTGGACTATATAGTCCATGGAACTTTCCAGCCAGAATAGTGGAGTGGGTAGCCTTTCCCTTTTCCAGGGGATCTTCCTAACCCAGAGGATCGAACCCAGGTCTCCTGCATTGCAGGCGGATTCTTTACCAGCTGAGTCACAAGGGATATTCCTCTTAAGAGAGGTTTAATATTGTCATATTCTTTTTAGTTTTTGCTTGTCTAAGAAATTCTTTTTCTTTCCTTCTATTCTAAGTAATAATCTTGCTGGGTGGAATATCCTGGGTTCCAGGTTTTTCCCTATCCGGGCTTAGAATCTTCCTTTCTGTTTATCAAAGTTTCTGTAGATAAACCAGCTAATATCCTATGGGAGTTCCCATGTATTTAACTGTTTTTCTCTTGCTGCCATTAGAATCCTCTCTTTAACTTTTGCCATTTTTATTGTGATATGCCTTTGTGTTCATCTTGTTTTGGACCCTCTGTACTTCCTGTACTTGGCTATCTGGTTCCTTCTTTAGGTTTGGGAAATTTTCAGCCAAAAACATTTTCAGCCCACTTTTCTCTATCTTCTTCTGTGATCCCTATTATGCTTAGATTGGCACACTTTATGTTATTCCATAGGTCTCATATGGCTTTCATTTTTTTTTTATTTGCCTTTCTTTTGTCTTTCTCTCTGCTGTTCTGATTCTTTCCTCCAAATAACTTATTTGTTCTTTTGCATTTGTTTGCCTTGTTATTTAAGGTCTTTAGCTTGGTTTTCATCTTGGCAATTGAGTTGTCTAATTTTAATTTTTGAACTTGGGGTCTGCTATTCTTTCAAAGGATGTCTCCTGTTCTCTTAATTGGAGTAGTTCCTCTCCTTTTTAATTTTATTTTTATTTCTCTGACTCTCTAAATTTAGGGGAAACAGTCATTTAGTGTGTTCTTAAAGGGCTGTTTTTATGCAGGGGCATTCCTTTGTAGCCTGCTTGAGTCCAGTGTTTTTAATGCAAGTGATCTTTTTGGTATGCATGCCTGCTATGTCTTTCCTCAGTGTGTGCTAGTCATTATCTCCTTAATAGGGGGTGAGATTGAGGCTTCCATAATGGCTCAGTGGGTAAAGAATCCATCTGTGATGCAGGAGACACAGGTGTGATCCCTGAGTTGGGAAGGATCCAACCCAGGAGGAAATAGCTACCCACTCCAGTATTCTCGCATGAAAAATACCATGGACAGAGGAGCCTGGGCAACTAAGCACATTAGCGCACGCATGTGCGTGCAGACACACACACACACACAGGGTGAGATTGGTATTGTGGTGACCTGAACCTCCACTGGGTGTTGAGTGAGGCCTCCTATTTGCTCTGTGGTTGTCACAGCCCTTTTTGGGGCAGGGTCTGCTCCCCATTTGTTGAAGTAGAAGCCCCTTGATCTGTTTTCGAGCTGCAGTGTGAGATAGGTGGGACTGAAGCACTCCTGCTGGGAAGGAGCCGTGATATATTACTCCCCAGGAGCTGTCTACCAGGATATGCACTGCATGACATCACCTGCCACCCATTTTGTGCACTCAGAAAGAATAGGGTTATTGGCATTGCCCTTGGCCATTCCTCTGCTGTGGGAGCACTGGTAATTGACTCAGATTTCAGCCCCGCTTCCACGTGTGTGCCCATAAAGACTGCTGCTGCTGACACTGAACCCACCTCAGCTATGGGAGTGAGTAATCAGCTCAGGTGTACCCACCCCCCACCCCCGGCTGCCACCAGGCACTATGCTTTCAAAGCTGTTGGTGTAAATCCACTGAGGTTACCAACTTCAACAGGAATCAACTGAGATTTCTGCCCTGCCACTGTGTACAGGCAATTGCTAAAGATTGCAGTGGCAGAGCTGTGCTCACTGCATGCTGAGAATAAGGCTTATCTGGAGGGGCACTTCCTTCCTTTTGCACTGGTTGACTCTGTTGAGGATCTGGGCCCGACCCTTTGCACATCCCCAGGTGTGGCTCCATATTCCAAGCCCTTCAGGCTGTCTCCTCATAGCCAAGTCAAGTCCTCTTCCTGGGGTCTGTTGGCTGAAGCCTAAAATTCAGCACTTAGGGCTGCCTGCGCCAGCAGGTGCTCATCTCAGGCTGGGAAGTGCAAAACGGTGGCCAGGGCTGTCTGCGCTAGCCTCTCTCTGTTCTTCCTGCTGCACTCTCCTCTGAGCCACTGAAGCTCCCTGTCTGTCCTGGCTGATCTCCCAACTGGCGAAGGGTATTTTCAGGGTGAGGAAAGCTTTCTTCTTCCACAGCATCCTCCTAGGGTCACAGGACTTACCCAGATTGTTTTTCCCCTTCCTTTTTGTCCTACTGGTTATGTGGTGATATTTCCTGCAGCTTTGGTTGTATGAAGATCTCATTCCATATGTATAAAGCTGTCATTCCATAGGTATTCTATGAGAACTGTTCCTCATGTAGATCTGTTTTTAATATACTTTTGGAGAAGGTGACCTCTATATCCTTCTACTCCACCATTTTGATTTCCTCCCCCCATTTCAGTATTTTAGATAAGGGATAATGAGAAGGTAAATGAAATCCATGGCATGCCTGAGAGATAGGTACATACTTGAAGACTACTTAAGAAGTAATTTTGGTGTGGCTGGTTTTGGAGCAGTGGTTGGGAGTGATTTGGGTTCATGACATGAGTCCTAGAAGTGTGGTGGTAGCATGAAGTGAGCATGGCAAATAGAGGAAGAGCATCTTTAGTGATGATGGGTTCTCTCACACATGTGGACTATAGGTCTCTGCAGGAATCTAGCAGAGACGGCCACTGGCAGTGGACAGAGTGAGACTTGTGTCTCTCCTTGATTTCTCAGCTCTGACTTACTTTCCTAAAGTTGCTAATTCTAGGAAAGCATCTTCTTGAAATTAATTCTGTAATGCCTAAATAATAAAGCTATTTTCACATGGTTTAACAGTCTGGTTGGTGCTGAGTTTTTATTTGAATTTGAAAGACAACATACTTAAAGGTAATTATACTCTGTAAAATTACTATCTTGGGAAATGGAATGTTCTCCTATAGTTGAAACTTACTTTTAAAGACCAAACAGCCTTCATTAGTTCCTATAGTTGCCTCTTTCAAATTTTAACTGTTTTGTGGGTGTTTCTCAGTGCTTTGATGACATACTAGCTCAGGTTAGCCCTGTACATCCTTTTCATGTACACAAGCAACCTTTTATATTCTTCCCTTGATGTTCCCAGGAAGATGATAGACATTCTTGCTGGTATACTAATTACTAGACCAATCTGTGGGTTTAGTAACAGCCCTTTATGTGTATACTTTGCAAGAGTATTTTACCTTTGGGGAGGAAAATTTTTTTATTAAATTTATTTATTTTTAACTGAAGGATAATGACTTTACAGTTTTGTTTTGGTTTCCGCCGAACATCAGCATGAATCAGCCATAGGTATACCTGTGTCCCCTCTGGGGGGAAAATTTTTTATGTGATTTTTATTTTTATCTTTTTTGATATATCACATGCTATACTGTAGTACATACCTGTACTCTTACTTGATAATACTGGAGTTACAAACCACATTTTTTTTTTCTGAGAGCAGTAGTATTACAGGTAACCTGTGTCACATCAATTTCTTTTATGTTATTTGTGTATGTGCTATGCCCTGTCTTATCTTCACACTGGACTGTATAAGAGAATCAGTACCATTCCTCTTTGGAAATAGAACCAAAGTACATTGGTTGAGTTTTACTTAAGGTCATTGTACAAATTTGTGTTGAAACAAAGTCCAGACTACAGTTGCTTTGTCTTCTCAATTTTATTTTATCTACTTGTTTTAAATTCCTCTATTATTTTTGCTGATTTTTAACCCCCCAAAATGATATCTTACTCTTTAAATCTAGACCTTGGGATTCTGACAACATGAAGATGTACTGCTAATTGAAATATCATTTGGGGGTTCTTGTTAAACATTATGATACTCCTGAATGCTAGTATGCAATTTAGACTTGTGTATTAGTTTATACTTGAACATTTCTACTAATTTTAAAAAATATCCTCTTCTCTTTTTATATAAGGTCTCAAGGAATTTGGAGATTAAGAAAAAAGGAAACAACATTCTTTCACTTTTCTTTGTATTTCTTTTAAAGTACCTTTGAAAACTCAAATGATTCTGCTATTTTGTTTAAAAATGAGTCAAACCTGAATTTTTATCTTGGGTACATCTAAGTTGTTTGTTTGATGGGCTCCATAATCTAAAATCCATACATACATGAAACATATGAATTTCATAAAATAGAGATGTTAGTGAGAAAAAATAAAGTGTTTTAGGCATTAAAATATGTAGTTTATTTAACTTTATTTTGTAAAAAATACAGATTTTTGTCATTTGATCAACTAAAAATCATTGATAGATTCTATTCAAGCCAAAAAGATTGCTGCATTTAACAGACCAAACCAGTCTCTAATTGAGAATATCTATTAGAGAGCTCCATATTTTGGCTCTAGGTTTACACTGCTGAAAGCCATACTCCATTCTGATTCCAACAGCCTTTAAAGAAGACTGGACTTTTGCACAGTGAGATGTACCCAGACCACCTTGCCCAGAATTTGACCACTGAGTTGTACATTGCAGAATAGTTCTAGGATTCATCTCCAAACTCAGGGATGAAGAGCAGGGTTTACCTTCTGCTCTGTCAGCCACACCTGACCCTGACTCAGATGTCCAGTCATTCAGGTCCATCCAAAGACATCTAAGCAAACAGAGTGGACTCCTGTGAGTATCTGGGAATATCTTTGGAAACTGTGAGGTTACTGAGCCCATACATCAGTTTATCAAAATCTATGATGCACTTAGTGCCAAGCAGTTCAGCAGTTTGAAATGGGTACAGACTCCATATTCCATTTTCTGCTCATTTAAGTATGAACACCTGCCCTTACATGAGCAAGTAAACAGTTCTCTCATTTTTTTTCTATGACTTTAAGTTCAGTGTGCTTAGATATTTTTATAACACCAAGGAGAATACACAATCTTGTGGGTTATTGAATTCCATCAAGCTGGTCTGTCAAAGTCCTTTAATTTTAAAAGTATGATCTGTGAAAGCAGTTAAGTGACTGATTTCAACAAGTTTCTATCACTTCTCAAGCTTAATTAAAGCAAATTGCTTTAAAATTTGCTAACTAGGATGGCTCAGGGTAGGAATATGAAGAAAAATCATAATCATCTTAGTTTTTCTTCAGCCAATTATGTAACAGACTTGATTGGTTTCAAAGTCAGAAGACATTTTTTCCCCTAATGAATGTTGCCACCAAAATGGTCATAGTTTATATCCAACTCTGTTTCAGAAATCCAGTGAGTGTCATTGTTAATTGTGTCTGGGTAGCATTTATTGTGCTAGATATAGAAGAATGAAAACCTGGAAGTTCCAGAAGGGTAGGGGATATATTTTATATCCATTTTGTTTAGGAATGAACTTCCTGAACTCCAAGTTTAATCACAGTTATGGGCCTTCACCTCCTTCACCTCCTGCTGCCTTTAGACAACTGGAGGCTTGATTGAATCATCTGCAACTGCCTAGATCTGAGGAAGGTCTCTTGTAAAGTGAGAAAAATAAAGAATATCCTAGAGTGACTGGCATTTTCTCCCCTGAAATAATTGCTTGCATTCTACAACACAAAAAGGGAAATGGGCTAGGGCAGAGTTGTAGGGACTTTCAGATTGAGGACAGGTACAAAGAGATAAAGGGGAAATGCATTTGGGTAGGTGAGGTGGCAGACAGCACCCCTGAGAAAGGCCAGCAGTCTGGGAAAGGGGTATCCTGGTGAGCCCAAGGAGGTGAAAAGTTGAGAACTCAGATCAGGTACCAGGGAACCCTTGAATTAGTTGAAGGGTCGCTATTAGGGATAGTGACCAGACTCCCACACCACCCTAAGAACCACTGTGGCTTGGAAGGGGATCTGCCCTGCTGTCAGTACCAGGGTCTTAGTCACAGTGGCTTGGACAGAGACTGGCCGTAAAGGAGCCTGCTAACCTCAACGGAAGTGCGTGAGTTTGGCACTAGCAGTGCAATATAGGAGAAAGTAGGGTTGGTCTCCTGAGCAACCTGGATATGGAAAGAGAAGAAAAGGGCAGCAAGAAAAAATAGATTTCATACTCATTGGGTAAATGGAGGTAGAGGTGAGTTTTAATTTGGAAAGTAAGAGAATATAACCTAATTTTATCCATAGCTAAGTTAGCACAGCCAATCATGTCAGTTACATTTGGCAAGTCATAACTTTTGCCTCTGCTTTAATCACCATCCATAATATCAGTATTATTAGTAATGATAAATATTATTTTTTTGGATTAGTAATTCTATCCCTATTATGTGGCCAGACTCTATTATAGATGCTTATAGATGATTTCCTCAATTCTTATAACTCTGCATGGTAGATACCATGATTCTTATTCTTTGGAGGCTTGGATGCTGGGAGAAATTAATCCAAGCCACCTACCTAAATAAATGAAGGCTCCAAAATTCAAACCCAGGCCAGCCCAATTCTATGGCATCTCCTGGATTTTCTTGGCAACCATCTCATTTGCTTTTTCTAATGTATCATGTTGAATCAATACAATATTTGCCACAAAGGAAAATGACTCATGGGCAGATTGTGAGCTATACCCTCAGGTAAATGTTGTTATCTCTCTAATATACTGGAAGTTTTGCTTTGAGGAAGAAACTAAAATTTCATGTGTTCTGTTCTCAGCTCTTTGCCTCTGGACCTGGCACAAAAGCCCGTTGTGATTGTGCAACAGTTTCTCTAAATGCTGGCTGGGGATTCCTGCAGGATCAGTGCCTGTTCACTGGGGCAAAGTGTGTGGGGATAGAGAGTTCTACAAACCCATAAGAAAAGGCAACTCAATAGAGCAATGGGCCAAGATGTGAGAAGACAAAATCCAGAGACCCACAGATGGAAATAAATGCTCAAAAATGCTGTTCAGACTTTAAAGTGTTCAGGGCCATGCAAATTAAAAGCATCATAATTTAGTGTTTATCAGCTTATCAAAAATGAAAAATGACTGGTACCACCAGGGGTCAGTAAGGAGCAAGAAAACAGCACTGTTTGGGAGTATATAGTAGACTTTGCTTCTTTAGAAGTCAGCTAGGCGTTACCTACTGTTTTAAATGCCTGTGCAAGCAATCTCACTTCTAGAAATACTGATATGCATTTAAGGATATTTATTGTGGTATTGTTTAGGATTTCCCAGGTGATGCTAGTGGTAAAGAACCCACCTGCCAATGCAGGTGACATAAGAAACTCGGGTTCAATCCCTGGGTTGGGAAGATCCCCTGGAGGAGGGCATGACAACCCATTCCAGCATTTTTGCCTGGAGAATCCCATGAACAGAGGAGCCTCACAGGCTATGGTCCATAGGGGCACAGAAAGCTGGACACAACTGAAGTGACTTAGCATTGTTTAATATGGCAAATAAACAATATAGATATCAATTTCCAGGGACATTGTTAATCAACTTTTTGTTTGTTTTTAAATTTTATTTTATTTTAAAACTTTACATAATTGTATTAGTTTTGCCAAATATCAAAATGAATCCGCCACAGGTATACATATGTTCCCCATCCTGAACCCTCCTCCCTCCTCCCTCCCCATACCATCCCTCTGGGTCGTCCCAGTGCACCAGCCCCAAGCATCCAGTATCGTGCATCGAACCTGGACTGGCATCTCGTTTCATACATGATATTTTACATGTTTCAATGCCATTCTCCCAAATCTTCCCACCCTCTCTCTCTCCCACAGAGTCCATAAGACTGTTCTATATATCAGTGTCTCTTTTGCTATCTCGTATGTTAATCAACTTACAATCAGTCTAGTCTGATGGTGAAGGCCATGGGCTTTGGAATTAGATTGTCTGAGTTTGAATCTTAACCACCTCTTACTTGCTCCATGACCTTGAACAACTTATCTATCATGTCCATATCTCAGTTTTCTCATTTGTAAAGGGGATAATAAATAGTACCTATCTCATGAGGTATCATTAGTGATTGAGTTCAGACAGATAAAGCACTTAACGTATGACACAGAAACATTATAAAAATGCTTTATTTCATAGGCCTCTAAAGTACTTGAATTTTATTTAAGCTTGTATTATTTTGTGATAAAAGATAAGGATATCATAATATCTTGTCAGCATACTATGAGCATATTATGTAGAGCTTGTTTGTTTATTAGATATTGAATTAATTATAATATTGTAAAGGTTTTCTGTTAGTCCCAGGCATAGCTTAAAAATTCCTGTGTTTAAAATTAAGTTAGAGCCTACTATCAATGCCTAAAATCAGTCACTGTGAAAACTCAACCATTTGGTTATGTGAGTTGTTTTGGAACTAAGAATACTTTGGCTAAGTGAAAAGAATTTATCATGAAAATAACAGATTTTCACTTCCTCTCTAATTTTGTAACGCTTGGCAATACAACTTTTGTTTTGCTGTGAAACATTTGAAAAGTAAATAAGTGTACACACCGAGTTTATTTTCCAAAATAAATGCCTTTAAATTTTGTCTAGAGATTGTAGGATGCTGAAACATCGGGATATCACCTGGAAAGGAGATGGTAAGTGAGTGTGGGAGAGGGTTCTTCTTGAGATCTCTAGACTTAAGCATGGGTGCCTGAAGCACAGACATGCTGAAGCAACAGCTTTACAATTTGCTGAACAAGGATGTTTTGGGAAGGTCTTTCTCTAGGAATGCTTGGGAGCCTGGCTCAGTCAGTATTTACTTGTGAAGTCCACACACACACCACCTGGTGGGCCTTCACGGTAACTTCAGTGGGTGGCCACAGGACACAGTGCTGTTCCAGCTTGGATTGTCTGCTCATCACACAGTGTGCAGGAGGTCAAGTTAATGAAGATTGTTTTTCTGTATTCAAAACTACTGATTTCTTTCTCCACTGAGAAGAGGTGCATGGGGCAGTTGCCAGATGGCTGTATTTGGTCAAGAAAGGACATTGTTACAGAAATTCTAATACTATTTCTTTTATTCTTTTAGAAAGAACAAAGAAATTCTTTGCTATAAAAAAAGTAAAGAGCTTTTTTTTTTTACTTGCCTTTAAAATTTTGAGAAATTTAAGCCATACAAAAAAGGTACACAGAATCCTGTAATCATGCCCACAGAATAACCAGAATTGAGAATTTTTAACATTTTGTAATACTGAGCATAGTTGTTATTTTTAATGGAAGGAAACAAAACATCCCGTATGTATTACTGGCACAAAGACAGATACATAGATCAATGGAACAGAACAGAGGGTCCAGAATTAATCTTTGACAATAGAGACAAGAATATACAATGGTGTAAAAACAGTTTTATTAGCAAGTGGTTTGGGGAAAACTGGATAGCCTCATGTGAATCAATGAGTTAGAACATTCCCTCATACTATATACAAAAATAAATTCAAAATGGTTTAAATACCCAAATATCAGACATGACACTATAAACCCTTAGAACAGAATATAGGCAAAACATTCTCTAGCATAAGTCATAGCAATATTTCTCTGTTTCTGAAGACAGAAGAAATACAAGCAAAAATAAACAAATGGGACCTAATTAAGCATAAACTTTTACACAGCAAAGGAAAACATAAACAAAAAAGAGAGCCTACAGACTGGGAGCGAACATCTGCTAATGATGTGACAGACAAGAGCATAATTTCCAAAACATACAAACTGCTCATATAGCTCAATATTAAAAAAATAATAATGCAATCAAAAAATGGGCAGAAGATCTAAATAGACTTTTCTCCAAAGAAAACATGCAAACGGTCAAGAGGCACATGAAAAGATGCTCAACATTGCTAGTTATTAGAGAAATGTAAATCAAAACTACATATTAGAGAAATGTGAATCAGTCAGAATGGCTATCATCAAAAATTTTATGAATAATAATTAATAAAAGAATAGAGGTGCAGACCAAGAAGATACGAGAAATTCTTAATAAAAAAGCTAGAAGATTTAAAGAACAAACAAACTGAGATGAACAATTACTGAAATGAAAAATACACTAGAAGGAATCAATAGCAAATAAATGAGGCAGAAGGAATAAGTGAACTGGAAGACAAACTGGTGGAAATCACTGCCATTGAACAGAATAAGAAAAAAAGGATGAAAAGAAATAAGGGCAGTCTGAGAAACTTCTGAGACAACATTAAATGCACCAACATTCACATTAGAGGGGTCACAGAAGAAGAAGAGAGAGAAAAATTCTGAGAAAATAAGTGAAGAGATAATAGCTGAAAACTTACATAATATGAGAAAGGAAATACGCACTTAAGTCCAGGAACCTCAGAGTCCCATACAGGATAAACCCAAGAAGGAACATACCAAGGTGCATATTAATCAGACTGATAAAAATTAAAGACAAAGAGAAATTATTAAAAGCAAAAGGGTAAAGCAACAAATAACATACAGGGGAATCATCATAAGGTTTTCAGCTGATTTTAATAGAAACTCTTTGGTCCATAAGGGAGTGACATGATGTATTTAAAGTGTTGAAAGGAAAAGACCTGCATCCAGGAACACTACCCAGCACAGCTCTCATTCAGATTCTATGAAGGAAACAAAAGCTGTACTGACAAGCAAAAGCTTAAGAGAATTCAGCACCACCAAACCAGCTTTATAACAAATGCTAAAGGAACTTCTCTAAGTGGGAAAGGGAAAAGCACAGCTAGAAAATTACAAGAAAATTACAAATGGGAAAGCTCACCGGTAAAGGCAAACATACAATTAAGGCAGGAAATCATCTACACACAAATTTGACACAAAACAAACATTCATGAGAAGAGAGTACAAATGCATGATATTGGAAATGCATTTGAAATTCAGAGATCAGCAACTTAAAACTATATACAACTATATATACATATATATTGACTTTTATATCAAAGCATCATGACAACTGATAACCAAAAATCTACAATAGATACACAAAAAGAAAAAACCAATACAAACACAACACTAAACGTTATCATTAAAATCACAAAAGGAGAGAACAAAAGAGGAAGAGAAGAAAAAAAGGACCTATAAAAACAAATCCAAGCCAATTAACAAAATGGCAGTAAGAGCATACATGTTGATAATTACTGTAAATACACCAACAGAAAAACACACTGGCTGCTTGGATACCAGAAAAAGACCTCTGTGTATGCTGTCTATGTGAGACCCGATTCAGATCTAGGGACACAAACAGACTAAAAGTGAGGGAATGTAAAAAGGTATTCTATGCAAGTGGAAATCAAATGACAGCTGGAGTAACAATACCTGTATCAGACAAAATAGACTTTAAAATAAAGCCTGTTGAGTTCAGTTCAGTCGCTTAGTCATGTCTGACTCTTTGCAACCCCATGAACCACAGCACGCCAGGCCTCCCTGTCCATCATCAACTCCCAAAATCCACCCAAACTCCTGTCCATTGAGTCGGTGATGCCATCCAGCCATCTCATTCTCTGTTGTCCTCTTCTCCTCCTGCCCCCAATCCCTCCCAGCATCAGGGTCTTTTCAAATGAGTCAGCTCTTTGCATCAGGTAGCCAAAGTACTGGAGTTTCAGCTTCAGCATCAGTCCTTCCAATGAACACCCAGGACTGATCTCCTTCAGAATGGACTGGTTGGATCTCCTTGCAGTCCAAGGGACTCTCAAGAGTCTTCTCCAACACCACAGTTCAAAAGCATCAATTCTTCGGTGCTCAGCTTTCTTCACAGTCCAACTCTCACATCCACACATGACTACTGTAAAAACCACAGCCTTGACTAGACGGACCTTTGTTGACAAAATAATGTCTCTGCTTTTCAATATGCTGTTTAGATTTGTCTTGAGCGGCTTCACTTTCACTTTTCACTTTCATGCATTGGAGAAGGAAATGGCAACCCACTCCAGTGCTCTTGCTGGAGAATCCCAGGGATGGGGGAGCCTGGTGGGCTGCCGTCTATGGGGTCACACAGAGTCGGACACGATTGAAGCGACTTAGCAGCAGCAGCAGGTTGGTCATAACTTTCCTTCCAAGGAGTAAGCGTCTTTTAATTTCACGGCTGCAGTCACCATCCACAGTGATTTTGGAGCCCCCCAAAATAAAGTCTGCCACTGTTTCCACTGTTTCCCCATCTATTTACCATGAAGTGATGGGACCGGATACCATGATCTTAGTTTTCTGAATGTTGAGCTTTAAGCCAACTTTTTCACTCTCCTCTTTCACTTTCATAAAGAGGCTCTTTAGTTTTTCTTCACTTTCTGCCATAAGGAAGGTGTCATCTGCATATCTGAGGTTATTGATATTTCTCCCGGCAATCTTGATTCCAGCTTGTGCTTCTTCCAGCCCAGCGTTTCTCATGAAGTACTCTGCATATTAGTTAAAAAGCCTGTTGCAAGAGACAAAAAGTGACACTACATAATGATCGAGGGTCAATCCAGGAAGAAGATATATCAATTATGTATGCACCCAACATAGGAGCACCTTACTATATAAGACAAATATTAGCAGCTATAAAATGAGAAATCACCTGTAATAATAATGGGGAACTTTAACACCCCACTTACATTAAGGGACAGATCATTCAGACAGAAAATTGATGAGGAAATAGACATTAAATGATGTATCAGATCAGATGGACTTAATTGATACTTATATAGCCTTCTGTCTGAAAGCATCAGAATACATTCTTCTGAAGTGCACATGGAACATTGGTACAATCACTATGGAGAACAGTATGGAGACTCCTTAAAAAACTAAGAATAGAACTACTATATGATCCAGCGATTCCACTCCTGAGCATTTATCTGGAGCAAACCATAATTTGAAAATATAAATGCACCCCTGTGTTCATTGCAACATTGTTTACAATACCCAATATATGGTAACAAGCTACATTTCCATTGACAGAAGAATGGATTAAGAAAACTTAGTACATTTATAAATGGACTATTACTCAGCCATAGAAAAGAGTGACATAATGCTATTTGCAGCAGTGTGATGGATCTAGAGATATCAAACTAAGTGAAGTAAATCAGACAAAGACAAATATTATATTACTTATATGTGGAGCCTAAAAAAATGATATAAGTTATTTAAAAAACAGAAACAGACTCACAGACATAGAAAACAAGCATAATTAGCAAAGGAGAAAGATGGGGGGAGGGATAAATTAGGAGGCTAGGATTAACATATACAGCCTTACTATACATAAAATAAATGATCTACAAGGACTTATTTCCTATATAGCTTAGGGAACTCTACTCAATTTCTATAATAACCTACATGGGAAAAAATCTGAAAAGGAATAGATATATGTATTTGTATAATTTACTGTACATCTCAAACTAACGACATCATAAATCAACTTCTCCAATAAAAGATATAAATTAGAAAAGTTATTCATTCTCATTTATGATTGAATAATATTTTCTTGAATGTATAGACCACATTTTGTTTTCCCATTCATCCATTGATAGCCATTTGGGTTGTTTCTACCATTTGACTGTTGTGATAGTATTGCAATGGATATTAATTTGCAGGTATTTGAACATTCATTTTCACTTCTTTTGAGTATATTCCTATGAGTGAAACTGCTGGGTTATATGGTAATTCTATGTTTAACTGTTTGAAGAGCTGTCAAACTCTTTTCCAAAGTGGCTGTACCATCTTACATTCATATAGAAATAAAGAGGGTTTCAGTCTCTCTACATCTTTGCCTCATTTCATTTCAAACATATTTAAAAAACCTTGCATTTGTATTTTTCTTCCCTCACAAATACCATTTTGAATATCATATTTTACATCTAATTCTCTTGTGCATTTTTAATTGCTTATTGAGGATACAGATTATTTTACTACTTTTGTCTTTTAACCTCCCTACTAACTTTGTGTGTGGATGATTTCCTACCTTTATTATATGTTTGCCTTTACCAGTGAGCTTTTTCATTTCATAATTTCCCTGTTTTTAGATGTATTGCCAAGTCCAAGCTTGCTCTGCTTGCTGCACAATAGGCCAATAAATCTGAGAGACGAGGTTCTGAGGCAAGGGATGTGACTTTATTTGGAGAGCTGGCTAACTAAGAAGATGGCAGACTAATATCTCAAAATAACTATCTTGTTGGGGCCTAGATGCCAGGTTCTTTTATGGATCAGAGATTGGGAGAGGTGAGGAAACAAAGTAAAAAAGACCATTTAATTCTTCCAAATATCTCCTAGAATGACAAGCCTCAGGCAAGGAAGGGGATATTAGTTTCACTTGCTTACAGTCATTTCATGGGTGGCATGAAATGGAATATTTCTGGTCATATCCATAAACAAAGGTGCCCCCTGTATCTGCAGTTCCAGCTCCCCAGATGTGAATTTTTGAGCCATGCTGGTAAGCAGCAGACAGGAGGCACCATTTCCCACACAAAGAAAGCAAGAGCGTCACAGTCCTTCACAGGTGGGCAGGGTCTGTTTATCTCCCTGTGAGCCACAGGCACCCTAGCCCATGGGTCAGGCGGATGGGGACAGGCAGGGCTCCCCGAGGCAGGCCATTATGTAGGCTTGTAACAGCAAAAGTGGCAAAATAAGAGTTAAAGTCACAGGAGCAGATCCAGTGTGGAGTCAAAATTAACCCTCCCAGTTACAGCTGTAGCCTTTCCTTTTTATCTTAGAGAAGTTCCTTTAGCATTTGTTGTAAAGCTGGTTTGGTGGTGCTAAATTCTTTTAGATTTGACTTGTCTGTAAAGCTTTTTATTTCTGTATCAGATCTGAATGAGAGCCTTTATTCTTGGTTGTATGTAGGTTTTACCCTTTCATCACTTGAGTTTCTGCTGAAAAACCAGCTAACAACCTTGTGGGAGTTCCCTTGCACATTTGTTGCTTTTCACTTCCTGCTTTTGAGATTCTTTAACAATTTTCATTTTGATTATAATGTGTGTTGGTGTGTTCCTCTTTAGGTAAATTCCTGTATGAGACTCTCTTTGCTTCCTAAACTTGGGTGACTGGTTCCTTTCCTAAGTTAGGGAAGTTTTCAGTTATTTTCTTCTTAAATATTTTTTCTCAGACCCTTTGTCTCTTCTCCTCCTGGGACCCCTATAATGTGAATATTAGTGTGTTTAATTCCCAAAGGTCTCAAACTGTCCTCTTTTTTTTTTTTTTTTCATTCTTATTTTCTGTTCAGCAGCCATGATTTATACTGCTGTTTTCCAGCCCATTAATCCATTCTTTTTATCATTTAGTCTACATTATATGTTAGAAGTTTCCTTCTAGTGTATTTATTTCACTTTTTGTATTTTTCAGCTGTCTTTGGTTCTCTGAGTTCTTTGATCATCTTTACAATTATTAGATTGTCTGTCTCTCCTTCATTTAGTTCTTCTGGGGCTTTATCTTGTTCCTTCATTTGGAACATATTTGTCTGCAACCTTATTTTGTGTAAGTATTTTTATATCTGTGTAACTTATGTTAAGTATTTTGACCTTTGAGAAGTGGTTCTCTGTATTAGATACCCTGTGCATTTTTCTATTGTCATAGCAGTGTACTCCCTATCTCGTCACCTAGGGGCCAGGGGCTAGATGGTCCCAGAGTAGGTTCTCATCTGTGCATGCAGACTCGGTTGTGGGGCTGTATTTTGCTTTCTTCTGGTTTCTGCCCTGTGGTGTGTGAGGCTGGTCTAGAGACTAGTACAGGCTTCCTGTTGGGAAGGGCTGCCACCTGCCCACTGATGGGTAGAGCTGAGTCTTGGTCCTCTGCTGGGCAAGGTCATGTCTAGGGGGTGTCTGGTGGCATCTCTGGGCTCAGGAAGTTTTTAATGTAACCTGTCTGCTGCTGATTGGGCCTGTGTTTCTGCCCAACTTGTTGTATGACCTGAGTCCTCCCAGCCTGGGAGCCCATAGGCTACTGTTTGGGCTAAGTCTTGGCACCAAGATGTCACCCTCCAGGAGAGCTCCTGCAGATGAATGCTTCCTAATATATCTGCCACCAGTATCTATGTCCCCTGAGTGAGTCACAGCTGCCCCATTTTCCCAGGAGACCCTCCAAGACCAGCAGGTAGATCTATCCCAGACTCCTGTCAAATTACTGCTTTTGCCCTGGGTCCTGGTACGTGTGAAATTTTGTATTCACCCTTTAAGAGTGAATTTTCTATTTCCCTCAGTTCTGTGGGTTCCTGCAGTTAAGCCCCATAGGCTTTGAAGGTTGTATACTCTGGGGGCTCATTTTTTCAATGCTAAGCCCCAGGGCTGGGGAACCTGACGGGGGGCTCAGAACTCTCACTCCTGTGGGAAAATCTCTGTGATATAATTATTCTCCTGCTTATGGAGAATAATTATAATTGTTCTGTTTATTTACCTGAAGCATATGGGATTTGATTATATCTTAATTCCATCCTTCTTGCTCATTTTGTTGTGGTTCCTCTTTCATCTTTGGTTGTAGGAGATCTTATCTGGTATGTTACTTATTCATTGATGGTTATTCTGCAGAGGGTTGTGATTTTGGTGTGCTTGTGAGAGGAGGTGAGCCCAGGGTCTTTCTCCTCTGCCATCTTGACTGCTCTCTTCCTGCAGTCCCCTCCCTAAACATATCACCTATGACTTAGAGAGTCAACAGCTGCATACTAAGATAATCTCCAACAGAACCTCAGCACATAAAAGGCTTTGTTGAATAAATTAATATAAATATCATCATGTCAAGTTGAGATCAAAAGGAATATGGCAGACTTAAAATTTCCAAGGGAATTTTCCCTTCACTCTGAGGGTTATATTATTCCATTTAACAAATATTTATTAAGAGGTGAATACCTGCTGCATCCTGGTATTGTACAGGATAGATACGGTCCCATCTTTAACAGAGCTTAAGTTTAAATGGGTACAACTCATGAGCCTGAGATTAGATTTTTGAATGAAGAGACTTATTCATGATTGAGATGTATTTCTATTAGGTGCCCAAAGATTACTTAAATATGATTCAGAAGTTGGCTCATTTTTATTTACACACAATGAGACCTTTTTGCAGCTGTACCACACTTTAGGACACTGTGTGTGTGTGTGTGTGTGTGTGTAGACACAAAGGAGGAAAGAGTCACATATGTATCATCTCTCCCCTGCTTACCCTCCTTCCCTCCATCAAATTTAAAAGCCTAGAGTGTTGAGTATAGAATTACTGAAAATATTAAGTTTACCTTAACCTTCTTCTGTAATTTACTAATCCTATTTCTATAGATGGAAGAATACCATCTGAGTGAGTGAATAGAGTGTATTTATTTAAAGATACAGGAAAAATAAGCAAGAGTTTTCTAGGTATCTTTTATGGCATTTCATTATAGATATTTATTTTTATGCATTACTAAAGATGTTATTTTTTCCCATTCAAATACATATGCAGCAGAAATTAGAGAGGAAGTACCTTGGATCCAGTGGCTAGTGAGGACTGGTAAAGTGAAGGGCACAGGCTCCTTTTAGGGGACTGCAGCTCCTTGACTCCAGGTCTGTGTTCAGTCAGTTCAGTTCAGTTGCTCAGTTGTGTCCAACTCTTTCCAACCCCATGAATCTCAGCACGCCAGGTCTCCCTGTCCATCACCAACTCCCAGAGTTTACCCATACTCATGTCCATCGAGTCGGTGATGCCATCCAGCCATCTTATCCTCTGTCAACCCCTTCTCCTCCTGCCCCCAATCTCTCCCAGCATCAGGGTCTTTTTCAATGAGTCAACTCTTCGCATGAGGTGGCCAAAGTATTGGAGTTTCAGCTTCAATATCAGTCCTTCCAGTGAACACTCAGGACTGATCTCCTTTAGGATGGACTGGTTGGCTCTCCTTGCAGTCCAAAGGACTCTGAAGAGTCTTCAACACCAGAGTTCAAAAGCATCAATTCTTCCGCTCAGCTTTCTTCACCATGCAACTCTCATCCATACATGACCACTGGAAAAACCATAGCCTTGACTAGACCTGGACCTTTGTTGGCAAAGTAATGTCTCTGCTTTTCAGTATGCTATCTAGGTCGGTCATAACTTTCCTTCCAAAGAGTAAGCATCTTTTAATTTCATGGCTGCAATCACCATGGGAATGCAGGCCCAGAGGGGCCAGGCCTTCTCATTTTTCAAATGAAAGTAGAAAACTAGATTTTTAATGAGTTCTCATTTTTTAAAAAATATTGGAAACTGCTTCACTCATGTTTACAATGTAATGGAAGCAAAAGAAAATATTCTGACAGGTAAGCCATTTGGGATCTCTGAAGACTATCACCAAACCAGTGATGCCATTTATCATGTCTAGTAACTGCCATGGTCTACCGCACAATTGCACTCATCTCACATGCTAGTAGAGTCATGCTCAAAACTCTCCAAGCCAGGCTTCAGCAGTATGTGAACTGTGAACTTCCAGATGTTCAAGCTGGACTTAAAAAGGCAGAGGAACCAGAGATCAAATTGCCAACATCCACTGGATCATGGAAAAAGCAAGAGAGTTCCAGAAAAACATCTATTTCTGCTTTATTGACTGTGCCAAAGCCTTTGACTGTGTGGATCACAATAAACTGTGGAAAATTCTGAAAGAGATGGGAATACCAGACCCACTGACAATCAAGATTGTCAGGAGAAATATCAATAACCTCAGATATGCAAATGATACCACCCTTATGACAGAAAGTGAAGAAAAACTAAACAGTCTCTTGATGAAAGTGAAAGAGGAGAGTGAAAAAGTTGGCTTAAAGTTCAACATTCAGAAAACTAAGATCATGGCATCCAGTCCCATCACTTCATGGCAAATAGATGGGGAAACATTGGAAACAGTGGCTGACTTTATTTTGGGGGGCTCCAAAATCACTGCAGATGGTGATTGAAGCCATGAAATTAAAAGGCGCTTACTCCTTGGAAGGAAAGTTATGACCAACCTAAACAGCATATTAAAGAGCAGAGACATTACTTTGCCAACAAAGGTCCATCTAGTCAAGTCTATGGTTTTTACAGCAGTAATGTATGGATGTGAGAGTTGGACTAAAAAGAAAGCTGAGCACCGAAGAATTGATGCTTTTGAACTGTGGTGTTGGAGAAGACTCTTGAGAGTCCCTTGAACTGCAAGGAGAGCCAACCAGTCCATCCTAAAGGAGATCAGTCCTGAGTGTTCATTGGAAGGACTGATGTTGAAGCTGAAACTCCAATACTTTGGCCATGTGATGCTAAGAGCTGATTCATTGAAGAGACTCTGATGCTGGGAAAGATTGAAGGTGGGCGGAGAAGGGGACGACAGAGGATGAGATGGTTGGATGCCATCACCAACTCGATGGACGTGAGTTTGGGTGAACTCTGGGAGTTGGTGATGGACAGGGAGGCCTGGTGTTATGCAGTCCATGGGGTCCCAAAGAGTTGTACACATCTGAGTGACTGAACTGAACTGAACTGAACTGCCATGGTTACTTTAGACTATAGTTTCAAAGGTGTAGACTTATTTGTGGATTTGTACCCTCTTGTGCTGATGTCCCTATCTTTCTCATACTTGTTCTGTTCAGGGTCCTCTAGAGCAGCTCCGTCCAGTAGAATGTTCTGCAGTGATAAAAAATGTTCTACATATGTACTGTCTGATACAGGAACCACTAGTGTCTATTGTAGCTAGTAGGACTAAGAAACTGAATTTTAAATTTTATTTTAATTGAATTGAAATAGCTGAATGTGTCCAGTGGCAATCAAGCCATACTTCCTGTCTCTGTACAACTCTCATCCTCACAGAAACCCGACTAAGAGTTATTGAATTGATTGAACCAAACCCAGATAAACCCTTGATGGACAAAGTGTAGTAAGGAGAGAAAGGAGCAAACCTACCCCAGCATTGGCGGGGCCTGGGCAAAGTTTCATACATCTAAGTGTATGAAACATAAATCAAGTTGGCACATTCCTAAGTAAAATGTATTCCTTCCTTTTACCTCATTACATATTCCTTCATCAGGAACTGGAAGTCCAGCCTCACAGAATTCTTGGACTCTATGCTTCTGCTAGCCCCTCTGTTCCCAGGGCAGGTCCACCCTATGTCACAAGTGAGCTGAGCAGTGAGCCTGGGCAGCATGCAACTTTACATAACCAGTGATCAAGAGCCATATTTGGGATACTTCTGCTATTCTTGTGGTATATTTCACATCTCCTCCGTTTTGACTATAGCTGAGTTTGACTTTAAGACATTGTATACAGCTCTGTGGAATTGCTGTATAAAATAAGATCTTGTGTTAATTTGGGCATAGACCTTCCTTCTGAGTCAAGCACCATGATCTGATTAATCCCTTTTGGAATCTCTTATAAGCTCCTACTTCATCACCTACAAATTGAGGAATAATCATTTTTCTAAGTACATTTGTCCTGAATTCTTTAGAAGTAAAACAGAACTGAACAAGGCTACAGTGAAATAGAACTGAACTTGGCTACAGCTTTTAAAGATTGTTTAAGAGATGAAACATGGAATGGGTACAGATGTGACTTTGGCCGATGGTTAATAAGGAGAGTTCATTAAACTGCCTATTTAACATCTTTATTAGGCTGCCTATTACATCACTAAATCATCTTCAGCAGTATACCTCAGAAGACTTTTCTTGGGGCAGTCGTTTATGCCTAAAGTGTTGGGGAGTGGAAGATAAATTGCAGATTGCTTTTAATCCATGTATAAATCAATCTAATGAGTTCTATATGATTAAAGTCAGTTAAAAAAATAAGTATTGTAATACTTAGGGTGTGTGTATGGATTATCTTCACCTAAATAACATCTTACAAATGATTTATAAATTTGGGTATTTAGGTAATAAGTAAAAAAGAAGACTTGCACAGTATGTATGCATGTGTGTGCATGCCCACGTATGTGTCTGTGTGTGAAAAACTTGAGCAGGTTCAGTTGGAGGACAGCTTTGAAAATTTTAAGGTCACATCCTTTTCTGTTGGAGGCATTTATGCCAGGGGTCCCCAATCCCTGGGACACGGACTGATACCAATCTGTGACCTGTTAGGAATTGGGTCACACAGGAGGAGGTGAGCAGTAAGGTTAATAAATGAAGCTTCATCGGTAGTTACAGCCGCTCCCCATTGTTTGCATTATCGTATGAGCTCTGCCTCCTGACAGATCAGTGGTGGCATTAGATTCTCATAGAAGCAAGAATCCTACTGTGAACTGCACATTTGAGGAATCTATAACAGATTGCATGCTCCTTCTAAGAATCTAATGCCGGATGCTTTGCGGTGGAGCTGAGGCGGTGATGTTAGTGGTGGGGAGTGGCTACAGATGCAGATATCATAAGCAGACAGGTTTGACTGTACAGAGACCCTAACAAATAGTTGCTTGCAGACATATCAAAACCCTGTCAGTGAGTGGCAAGTGACAATTAAACTCCATCTGGTGGCAGGCTTTAAGTCAGAATCTGACACTTATTTTAGTCTATGCATGAAAGAAAGAAAGAAAGAAAATGAAGTCGCTCAGTTGTGTCTGACTCTTTGTGACCCCACGGACTGTAGCCTACTGGGCTCCTCCGTCCATGGGATTTTCCAGGCAAGAATACTGGAGTGGGTTGCCATTGCCTTGTCTATGCATGGCCTGCCCATTATTTTATTTACCGCTTATGTCATACCTCTTTCCTGCACTGCACACTTGTCTCAGTCATAATTTTGATAAGCCCACAAGCTAATGCCTGTGTACATGCTAAGTTGCTTCAGTTGTGTCTGACTCTTTGTGACCCTATGGACTGCAGCCTGCCAGGCTCCTCTGTCCATGGGATTCTCCAGGCAAGAATACTGGAGTGGGTTACCATGTCCTCCTCCAGGGATTCTTCGCAACCCAGGGATTGAACCCAGATCTCTTAAAGCACCACCTGCGAAGCCCCATAAGCTAATAACCTTAGATAAAATGAGTAAAAATGTTGCTGAAGAACTTTGAAAATGGGAAAAGACCCAGTGATGAGATGGCAGAAGACTCTAAGTTCAATTCAGTTGCTCAATCATGTCCTACCCTTTGCAACCCCATGGACTGCAGCACACCAGACTTCCCTGTTCATCACCAACTCCTGGAGCTTGTTCTAACTCATGTCCATCGAGTTGGTGATGCCATCCAACCATCTCATCCTCTGTCGTCCCCTTCTCCTCCTGCCTTCAATCTTTCCCAGCATAAGGGTCTTTTCCAATGGGTCAGTTTTTCACATCAGGTAGCCAAAGTATTGGAGTTTCAGTCCTTCCAATGAAGGGCTCTAAATATGTAGAAGACTCTAAGACTGCCAACAAAAGAAAGCTGCATTTAAAAGACAATACCAAGAGTTCTGCTTAAATTACAGATCTGTTGCAACAGGTGATTCACATTCTCCAAGCCCGCTTTGTATAATATGTGGTGACTGATTTTCCAGCAAAGCCATGAAACTTTCAAAGCTGCTTTGCCACTTGAAGACCAAGCACCCTGCATTAAAAGACAAGCCTTTGGAGTTTTTCAAAAGAAAAAAAAACATAAACACAAAAACCAGAAGCAATTATTGAAGCTCACTACTTCATCAAATGTATCTGCACTGAGAGCATCATTCTTAGGGGCTAACTGCATTACGAAAGCTAAGAAGCCTTTTACTATTGGTGAAGAGTTGATCCTGCTTGCTGCTAAGGACAGTTGTCATGAACTTTTAGAAGAGACTGCAGTTCGAAAGGTGGCACATGTTCCTCTTTTGGCTGGCACCATAACTAGATGAATTGATGAAACAGCAGAGGATATTGAGGCGTAACTGTTAGAGAGGATTAATGAGTCACCATGGTACACAATCCAAGTTGGCGAGTCTACTGATGTTGACAAGACAACAATGCTTGTTTCTGTGCATATATTTTTCAGGAAGATATGCACGAGGACATGTGATATACATTTTTGTGCCAACCAACACCATAGCTGCAGAATGTTTCAAGTCTTTGAATAATTGCATATCAGGAAAACTGAACTGGTCATTTTGTGTTGATATATGCATGGATGGAGTGGCTGCCGTGACTGGATGGCTTTCTGGATTCACTGCTTGAGTCAAAGACATCGTTTCTGATTGTGAGTCTGTGCACTGTATCATCCGTAGAGAAATGCTGGCTAACCGAAAAATGTCCCCTGAACTTAACAGTGTTTTGCAGGATGTGAATAAAATGATCACATTGAAGTACTTGTGCTTAATTCATGTCTGTTCGCACAACTCTGTGAGGAGATGGACACAGACCACACACGTCTTCTCTCATACACAGAAGCGAGGTGGCTTTCTAAAGGTTGGTCACTGGTCAGAGCTGTTGAGTTATGAGAGCCACTCCAGAGATTTCTTTTAGAAAAACAGTCACCACTGGCAGCACATGTCAGTGACACAGAATGGATCACAAACTTGCTTACTTGTGGGACATATTCAACCTGCTCAGTGAACTCAGTCACTTCAGGGGAGAATGAAAACTATGTTCAAGTCAACAGAGACTGACATTCAAAGCCAATCTGCAGTTATAGGTGTGATGAGTGGACATTGGGTTTTTGACATGTTTCAGACATTAGCAGAGATTTTGAAAGAGACTGAGCCAGGGCCTTCTCTCTCCCAGCTAGATGCATGATCACTTGTCTCAGTTTTCGAAAGAGCATTACTCCTCTACCACAAAAGACCCCCAGAATGGGAAGGAATGGATCCACGACCCATTTGTGAATAGGCCAGGTGAACTGACTTTGTCCATGCTAGAAGAGAATCAACTGTTTGAAACTGCAAATGATGGTGGCCTTCAAAATATGTTTGAAACAACTTCAGACTTCAATATGTTCTGGATTAAAGTCAAGGCCGAATATTTGGGGATTACCACAAAAGCACTGAAAAGCCTACTTCCACTTCCAACATCCTAACTTTGTGAAGGGTTTTTTCCTGCAGTGACAGCAACCAAAACGAAATTACAGAGTAGACTGGACATAAGCATCACACTTCAGGTGTCACTGTCTCCCATCACCACAGAAGGAATCATCTAGTTGCAGGAAAAAAAGCTCAGGGTGCCCACTGATTGTGCATTATGGGGAGTTGTGTAATTATTTCATGATATATAACAATGTAATAACAATAGAAATAAGTCAGTGCATGCATGCATGCTCAGTTGTATCTGACTCCATGCCCCCGCTGACTGTAGCCCTCCAGGTTCCTCTGTCCATGGGATTTCCCAGGCAAGAATACTGGAGTGGGTTGCCATTTCCTACTCTAGGCCATGTTGTTGACCCAGGGATTGAACCCACATGTCCTGCATTGGCGGGGGGATTCTTTACCACTGAGCCACCTGGGAATAGAAATAAATGTCGTGTGCTTGAGTCATCCCAAACCATCCCCACTCCTGGTCCATGGAATTATTGTCCTCCATGAAACTGGTCCCCTGGTGCCCAAAATGCTGGGGACAGCTGATTTATGCCATGTTGTAACTGACATGTGGTAATGAAAAATGATTTTATATTACCACTCAGGGAAAACTGGAGAACACTGCCCTTATTATGCTGTGGCTCCCTCCTGTGGTTAAAAGGGAGAACAGGAATATAACCCGTGACAGATGAAGAAAAGAAATAGGACTGTAAAGCCTCCAGCCAGTTGTCTCTATAATTCAGAATTGTCTTGGAAACAGGCTTCATGCCTTCTACTAGATAGTTTAAACCCTGCAAAGGATTCTGACATATGATTGTTGCTACCCTCCCCGAGGGCACTCACACTTTATTGCTGTCCCTTTAATTTTCTCCTTACTGTATCCACTTTTCATGGTTAGACATTATCTTGTATGATTTTATATTTCATAAGTAATACCATAATTGACATTAATGTAAATATTTTACTGATGAAGTATGCTTTTTCCTATGTAACTGTTTTCATAATATAAGTATTTGGCAATCTTTGGGTGGTTTTAGGATGTGATTGTTTCTTTTTCTCAGCGCCTTGACCTAATTCTCCTCTGCCAACATCAATTTCGGTCTATTGAAACAGAAACCTTTGAAACACTATTAGAAACTGAAAGGCATCCCAAGTGCTGTATGATTCTTAGATGAGTGGGTTTGCTTGAGATTAAATTTGAAAGCACCATCTTGCCCATGCAATTATTTCTATAGGATTGTATAATCACTGGTTCGTGTTGAGCTTTCCTTAGGCATACTGCCTGAATTGGCTGCAGATTCGGGGCTATGCAAGGATGGGTTGTTGTTTTTGTTGTTCAGTCACCAAGTCATGCCCAACTCTTTGTGACCCCATGGCCTGTAGCCCACCAGACTCCTCTGTCCGTGGGATTTCCCAGGCATGAATGCTGGAGTGGGTTGCCATTTCCTCCTCCAGGGAATCTTCCTGACCCAGGAATCCAACCCACGTATCCTGCATCATATCCTACATTGGTAGGCGGATTCTTTATCACAGAGCCACCAGGGAAACTGGGTAGGTGAGGCTAAACGCATTCAGTAACAGAGTAAAACATCAAGGCAATATAGGAGGATGGGACTTGGGTTAAACTTGGAGATTGGAGAAACAGCGAAAGTGGTTCCCAACTGTTCTAGGCACTTTCACAATAATCATCTCTGCCATGGACATTTTCATTGCATAGCTAATCAGCAGTAAGGCAGTTTTGCAGTAAAGAATAAAATAATGAAAAGCAAAAAGAAGGACGTTAAAAAAGACCTAATGAAATACAAGAAATGAATAACAAAATTAAAAAGACTATTGCAAAATACAAAATATTTGAATACATTTAAAATGTGTGTAGATTGAGGCCAGTACTTTGTGAATAATCGATTTTATTTTGTGACTTGTACCTAAGCACTTTTTTCAGGAGTCTTTTGTTCCTAAGATATTATACATTGTTTTTTGGCCTGTTGATTTGTCTCTTCATATCACACTTTTTTCTGTTTTGCTAAAACTTCTTCCTTCATTAAGAGAGAGATCAGTCTCCAAACACTAGGATGCATATTTTTAACTGAGTTTTTGTATTGTTTTGTGAATACCTCTCCATTATTTGTTTGTTCTTGGCATATTGTCACATATGTTTTGGTAGATAATTCTACCAAATTAGAATTAGGTTAGGTGGAAAATGTGAGTTCAACTCTATGCCTTCGAGGCTCTCAGCTTCTTTCTCCTCCAGTGTAGTGTGTTTCAAAATAAGAAACCAGTTCTTGGGGCAGATCATCATCATCCATCGGATCATTGAAGCCATCAATAACTGGAAGAAAGGCTAACATTTCAACCAGTTGAAACAAGACTGTAGACCTTTCATGGCAAAATTGTCCAAGGCCAGTTAACTGTGCAGAAATGTGCTTGTGACAAAGGTGCTTACTGCAAAAATACCGGACAAGATTCCAAACTTTTCCTTCGGTTCTTTTGAGAGGGTTGGCAGGTGTAACTGCTGCTCTGGAATAATTAGGAGTCTGCTGTTTCCTTCCCTCTGCATTCTCGCCCACAGGGGCGCCCTGTATTGTGATGGCGGGGAAAGAGTGTTGCAGCAGCTGTACGATGCTCCCAGTCTCTACTGGCTACTGTCTTGGAATGCCAAGCAAACTTTTTATTAATGCAGGGCCAACATTTAAAAGTACTGAGTAAATGAATAAATGAGCATTGTCTGGAAGGAGATAATAATGTCTTGTTGGGCTTCTCAAATATATTTTACATGTCTTTTAAAGGTGCAATAAATGTTACACTAGATGGATCAAATGGATTTGCTCTGTAAGAAAACATGAAATACTATTTGTACATATTTGGAAAAGAGTTTCTCTTTGCTTGAACTCTTTCAGGGTCAAAGAAGGTGGGGGCAGCTCTCCAGTGGACCTTTTGCCCCTGGGTCTGAAACTCTTTTATTGCTGTACGTGAATACTCTAGCTGTTAGGGGAGGTTTGTGGGAGGATGGGGTGGTTCAAGACAAAAAGACTGGCTTTTTGAATGTTTACACTTTTAAATAAAAATATACAAATTACAGTATTTTTTTTTAAAGAAAAATGTCAATTCGTTTCTTCTTCTAACTCTCCAGAAATTTCTGACATTTTTGCTGATGTTGTCTGGGACTGTACATCAGTGAGGTAGCTGTATTTCAGTGATTCATTTCATTTTGACAACACCAAGCTGAGAAGTCTAACAACTTTGATTAGCACAAGTGTCCAAACGACTCTTAATGTCAATAAAAACCTGATTCAGTCAACAGGGAGACAATTATTCAGAAATCCTTCTTCATATTCTCTTGTGGTTTCTGCCAAATGGTAATTTGTTTGAGGAAAAAAAAATCCATTTTTCTTAGGGAAAAATAATGCCAATACACTCACTGCAGGCGAATCACTGATTCTTAATCTAGTTTTATTTGTGCCTGGGTCTGCCACAAACATAACGGAGTGGGGGCGGCAGTCCACATCAATGTTTAATAGACCTCCAGCCTTCACCTGACTGTTGAGTTCTTTCAGGAGAAACAAAAGAAGTGGTACAAAAAGTGCAGACCCAGCGGAGGACAAGCTCCTGTGTGGACCTGGTGTGTGGAAAAGCCTGGAAGCATGAGTGAGCATAAAGATTTGCGAGAAGAGAATGGAGTGTGGCTCAGCTGGTAAAGAATCTGCCTGCAATGTAGGAGACCCCGATTCGATTGCTGGTTCAGGAAGATCCCCTGGAGAAGGGATAGGCTACCCGCTCCAGTATTCTCGGGCTTCTCTAGTGGCTCAGATGGTAAAGAATTCATCTGCGATGCAAGAGACCTGGGTTCTGATCCTTGGATCAGGAAGATCCCCCTGGAGAGGGAACAACTTACCCACTCCAGTATTCTTGCCTGGAGAATTCCATGGATAGAGGAGCCTGGCAGGCTACAGTCCATGGACACAGGCTACAGAAAGTCGGACACAACTGAGCAACTTTCACTTACATTTTTCTTTTTCCTGTGACTAAAGCAGACTATACTTGCAGGGGTGTGGTGGGGAAGGAAACTTATAAGGGACCCATTCATGAAAGACGTTAAATGCCATGCTGAGTACTTTTAGTTTCATCTTCTAGTCAGTGGGATGCCATTCACAAATTTTGTACAGGAATACATCTTTACTGTCTGGTTAAATGATAAGATATACCTAAAAATAAAAAATAAAAACAATGATGTCCAAGAAGTGTCAGAAGACAGTATATTAAATGGTTGGGACAAAAGTGAATGCCAGGAATGGGGCAGAGAAATTGCTATATGTTGTAGCCATCAGAGGAGTCTTCTTGATGAAGGAAGGAATGACACTGTACCTCGAAGAACGAGAAGAAAAGGGAGATACTTCATTAATGCCGGAGTAGGAGGCTTCTGTTGTTTACAAAGACAAAGACTATTGGAAATAGGACAGCAAGGACTCTTTCACTGGCCACTCTGCAGTTGATGTCACCACCTCACTCCATCTGAGGACAGTGTAATTGGGCAGAGAGTGGGGAATGGTGGGAGCAGTTTGGTGGAGTCTCCTGGGAAGAGGACCTAGAGATGGAGTCATGAGCTGAGTCTCCAGTTAGGCAGCATTGGCTTCTCTCTGTTTGAGGATGTGTCTGACATTCTAGAGCTCCAGAGCAGTACTTTAACCGTTTGTGTGAATTCAGTAAGTATCTAGAACTACTGTATACAGGGATCGAGCTACATCTTGGCCCCTGGAGTGGGCTCTGTTGTCTCACCTGGGTGCCTCGCCTACTTACCATGTCTCCTCTTCTGTTCTAAATGACTGTTGCCTACAGGGAAGGAAGTTGTGAATAGCTCTCTTGAACTCTTGATGCACAACTTCTTCTTGATGCTGTCAGGCTTGATAAAGGCTGTGGACTCCTTGAACAAATCAGAACCCTTGGCCATCAGCATGAATTATATTCCTTGAATTGCATTTTCTTTAGAACAAGTATTTAACTCTGCTGGAAGTTTCTCCTGCCCTTTCTAAGCCTGACCATATTAGGGTGTATGAACCTTTCTGGTGAGAGGAAAAGAAGCCATGAAAAGAACCCAACCCAAGCCTCCAACACATGAGGCTCCAAGCAAAGGGAATTTTACCAATTTGTGGGGCTCTGCCAACAATCATCTCCAATGATTATGGAAAGTTAATTAATTCAGCCAATTAATATCCTACAGTGGAGTAGAGGCCATACTAGGGATAAAGTAGTGAACAAAACAAACATGGACACTACCTGCAGGAGTTCACAGTAAGTGGGGGAAGCAAAGGCAGGTAAACAGTTTGGCAGCTGATAGATGTGTTGACTCCTGTGTACTGTTATTTTATTTTGTTATTATTTTTTTTGTACTGTTATTTTAAAGAGTTCTGGCCTGAGCTTCAGTTGAGGTCTTGCCTGTGCTGTGTGCTAGTTGTCTGAGTAAATCCTTCTGAAATAAAATTTTTAAGAATTTAAAACGTTGTCAAATGTAGGAAAAGCAAGATCCTAATAGTTTAATGGGGCTTCTCTGATGGCTCAGAATCTGCCTTCCAGTGGAGGTGATGCAGGTTCGATCCCTGGGTTGGGAAGATCCCCTGGAGAAGAAAATGGCAACCCACTCCAGTATTCTTGCCTGGGAAATCCCATGGACAGATGAGTCTGGTGGGCTACAGTCCATGGGGTTGCAAAAGAGCCAGACACGACTTTGTGACTAAACAACAACAAATAATTTAATATGATTGAGTAACCCAGTAGATTTAAAGGGTCTTAGCAGACTCTTTGAAGAACTTCTGCCGTTAAAGAACTTCTAGTTCATCCTTCAAGATAAGGCTGTGTTCCATAGAGTCCTTTGATAGAACTTTGCTTTCTGCCACTTTGGATTGAACAATCTTGGTCCCATGGTTGTTCCTCAGAGCATTGTGCAGACTCCCGCCAGTTATCAAAATGCTGTCACCCTAGACAGCTCGCCAGCACTGTCCCTCTGCCTTCCTCCCCATCTCGGCAGGATTCTCATCTCTGATTGGAATAGCAGCCTTTTCTTGTCAGGTTTGAAGCATGTGGAAGTCTGCACCAGGTCTGCATCCCCTGGGTCAGCTTTGAGTATCTTGCTGTAATTTCCTTCCACTAGCAACAAAACCCAAGTCAGTTTAAAAGGAAAATGAGAGAAGTGCAACTGAATGTAGCAAGCCCTGGGTATTTGTTCAAATGCTAAATGAGGGGCCCATGTTTTTAAGAGCACATTCTAGGGAAAGTTCTGAAATTGCAAGCTGCAGCCCTTTCTCTTTGCGCTTGGTTTGGCTGATTTCCAAAGCATCAAGGCTAGCAATTGAGGGACTGAAATATAATCGGTGGCGATACATTCGCACCACATGAGACATTCTCAGCCTCCAGAGGATCCGGTGGCTGGAGGAGCAGCGGACCAGCAACAGCTCCTGGCAGCCGGAGTCCGAAGGGAGGGAAGATCGGATCGCAATGGTAAGAAACTCCGGAGCTTTTGGCAGACCTGGTCTGCTACCTGGGAAAGAATATTTAGCATGTGCTGGTGAAAATGGCTGTTGGTAACCTGAGAATGACCGACAGTCCCTTGAGCTTTGGGGAGCTGTCGGTTTTTCAGTGGAAGGGCAGGAACACCTTTGCCAGCAGCACACTGATTTTTGAAAAATAATTTCTTTTGTGTCAGGAGTAATGCTGCCTTGTAATTAATGAAGGCTGCTCTGCCAGGCAAAGACAGACCCCGCGGTGACCTGAGACGCAGCCCTGATGAATACAGTGTCTGAAGTGGACTCTTTTCTTCTGAATGTCGTAATTTCCAGGAGACTCCTTCATAGAAATAATTGCCCATTGTCTTGATATTTCCATATGAGGGTTCAAACCCATTCGTACTGAAGCAGCTTTCTTTTCTGACTAGTGAGTCGCCTCAGTTCTGTGAGCTTCACTGTTGATTGGAGGCATTTGCACATTAAACGTTCCTAGAGCAAACTTCTAAGAGATGTTGTTTTCATTTTAAAGCTAGCATATGCAGGCAGCGGCAACAGGAGCCCACGTTTAAAAGGAAGTGTTCTATGACTTTGTTTGGAAGAAGTTTGTTTGATTCACTCTAGCAGAGCAAATGTTGCTGGGGTTAGGGACACCGAAATGGAAATGAGGTCTTTGGACTTGGCATTAGAAGTCGCCGTGGGAATGACTCTGTGCTTAATTTGGGTCTCTGCTCTCCATGTGCCTTCTCCAACTGCTGCTTCTCCATTGCCCTCAATATTAGGGGAAGAGCTGCTATAACACAGAAGCCAATAAACTTTTCTTTAAGGGATTATGAGATGAAGGACATTGGTAATAATATGATTATATAACATTTGGGAGAAAATAAAACCTATTACTATATAGAGAGAATGCCTGAAATACACTTATTTGACTGCACAGCTGATGTGTGGGAAATGATTATTCCGTTTATAATCCAGATGAATGAAGAAAGTGCTGATGAAAGGAATGTGGGAATTTTTAGAAGTAAGTCTGCTTTTCTAACAATTCAGAAGAGGGGAAACTGGAAGCTGGATTCGTAAGAATATTTCCTTTCTCTTCCTGGCCTTATCATCTGTCCTAGCTCACTTACTCATAAGCAAACCGACCACAGAAATAAAGCAGCAAAGATGAGGGTCAGATTTTCCCTTCCTTAGTTAACACCTGGTACCTTTTATCATCTCATCCATTTTAGAAGCTTTCCTATACAGTGAAGAGAACTTCGCAGAGACTCACCCCATTTCTCCTAAACCAGCAGGATGGCTGAGAATCAGCATGTCCAGCACGAGGATTCATTAGGGCTTCTTAGTGCTTGGGAATGTTTTGCCTGAATTCTTGGGGCATAATAATTCTGTTTTTCTCTTTAATTAGCCTGGGAACATTCCTTTAAGGATTAAAAAGAACGGGGCTGAAATGCGGATAGAGTCCCTTGCCAACAGGTCTTAAGCATGAGCATACACGTAAGCATGGTGATGGTTGTGTACAGTATTTAGGGAGAAGACAAGGAGCCAGTCAGGGGCTCCGATCACTTAAATGCAGTAGCACAACCTGATGAAAGTATAAAGACCTCCAAAGGAGCGAACTTCCCTATGGAGTAGGGAGAAGGGACGGTGGGAACCAAGAGAGTGACTGCAGATTGTTGGCATGTTTGCATCCAGGCCATCCTCTGGCTATGTTGATTAGTTATTATTTGGAGAGTTGGAAAAATTACCCCACTGTACATTAAAATAAATGCTTGGGTCTAACTGAACTCTTCTTAACTGCAAACACTGATATGGTAACAATTTTGTAGGGAAGGTGTCCTAACTGGCCAGCTTTTGCAAAGGGAACCATAGTTCACCTTTCGTTTTAGTGAGAGCTCTGTGCAGAGAACTGTGGGTTGAAAAACCAGTCTTTGATTATAAGGAGAGTGAATCTATAGGTTGGATTTTCACTAAATCCCTTCTATGATGAAAAGGAAGCCAGTCTTGTTTCTCATCATGCAAATGTGATCAGTTCTCTCACTTATCCAAGAGAAAAGACACTATGAAAAACCGTCTCCTTGACCTCATTAGAATCCGGAGCATGTCAGGGCTTGCTGGGTGTTATACCAAATAAGTCAGCCTGGCTTGGGCTGTGACCTCTCATTGCTTTTTTTGGCTTTATTTACAAACTTAAAGGAAATGCAAATAACTGAATCCATTCTATATAAATGTTAAGTTATTTGAAAGAAAAAGAAATGCATGGATATAAATAATATTTTATAAATATTGAGGACATATGTGCTGGGTTCCAAGTGTTGTAAGCACTTTAATAATCCTCAGCCTCAGTACTGATGAACCTATTTGCAGGGCAGCAGTGGTGACACAGACATAGAGAAAGACTTATGAACAAGGACAGAGGTGGGAAGGAAAGTAGCATAGAAGCACGTACATTACATGTGTAAAATAGGTAGCCAATGGAAATCTGCCATATGACTCAGGGAACTCAAACTGGGGCTCTGTAACAACCTAGAGGGGGAGGAAAGGGTGGGAGGTGGGAGAGAGGTTCAGGAGGGAGGGGACGTAGATATACCTATGGCTAATTCATGTTACTGTATGGGAGAAATCAAACCAATATTGTAAAGAAATTATCCTTCAATTAAAAATAAATTTAAAAAATCCTCAACCTTCCTTTTAAGCAGGTTTATTATTATCCCCATTGTATTGACATAAGGCACAGAGAAGTTAAGTGCATTCCTAAGGGCATACAGCTAGTAAGGGGTAGTGCCAGATTGGGAACAAATTCAGGCCCTTGCTTCTTAAACCATCTCATCATACAGCTTTCCAAGACATAGAGGAAGCAAAGCCAGGCCAAACCTCCAATGACCCACTGTCTAAAACTACCAAAAAATCTTGGACATTTCTTTCTTCTTCGTAGCCCATCTGGTCCCATGTACAGGTCTGTTCTTCCTTCTCCATGTCACTTGTTTGGTTTCCTGTTCTTTTCATGCCAGCATAATTCATACCTTTTCTTCCCATTCTGGCTGATTTCCCCTAAACAATTCCCTTAAACTGGGAGTTAGTCTGATGTTATGGAAAGAGGGTTTAGATGTATTCAGACCTAGAATTAAATTTCTGTGTTAGTCATGCATTAGTTATGTGATTTGGGACTTAAACAAAAACTCTTTAACAGTTATTGTTGTTATCTACAAAAAGCAAAGAATGATTCTTAACCTCTATTGCATCATTGTAATAATTACATTAATATGTTGCTATAACATACTGTTTCTAGAATAAGTAAGGTGTTTGATTAGGTTGGAGACCTTGCAGAGAGACAGATTGGGAGGAAGCTTTTGAAATTATCTAGGTACAGGATCAGAGAAGGCGATGGCATCCCACTCCAATATTCTTGCCTGGAAAATCCCATGGGTGGAGGAGCCTGGTGGGCTGCAGTCCATGGGGTCGCTAAGAGTCGGACACAACTGAGCAACTTCACTTTCACTTTTCATTTTCATGCATTGGAGAAGGAAATGGCAACCCACTCCAGTGTTCTTGCCTGGAGAATCCCAGGGACGGGGGAGCCTGGTGGGCTTCCATCTATGGGGTCGCACAGAGTCAGACACGACTGAAGCGACTCAGCAGCAGCAGCAGCAACAGCAGGTACAGGATGGTAAGGATTTAAAATAGGGTGGTGGGAAGAAAGTGGAAAAAAAAGAAGATAATGTGAAAGAAAACTTCATATACACTGGCCACTGATTAGGTGTGAAGTATGAAAAAGAAAAGCAAAGACCCTCACACTTGAAGCAGGTGGCTCAAGAAAAGTGAATAAAAGTCCACTGGCTGCAATTCCTACTTTACCTGACATAGTACTTTGTATGTAGTAGGTTCTGTGCCTTGTTGAATGAATAAAGGCATGTATCAAGGAAGAAAAAGTCTGAGAGTCAAATATATAATAGGTAATTCCTATAGTCTGTTACCCAAAGTCCAATAAGGTGTTCAGAAGTGAGCGACAATGCATTGTGTTCTGGAAAGAACATGGAGGCTGACAGTATAAAGTGGTATTTTGATTATGTCCCTTAAGAGAAGTTGGCTTCAGAGGATCAGAGATTATCTACACCTACATTCATATGTTCACAGATTCTAGAAGTTTGAAAGTGACATGAAGAGAACAGATTGGATATAACTCTAAATGACTAATGGCTACAGTGTTCTTGATAATTGATAACTGGTAGCCACATTGATAAAATGAATGGAAAGATGTGGAGGATGAGAGGATATAAAATGCCTTGAAAAAAAAAACATAAATATCTAAATGATTTTATTAATTAGGATGGGTATGATGCTGACTGAAAAGGATTCTGTGCTAACAAGTTTTAGGTAATTGAATGCAATGGTTAGCTTTGAGTTTCTCCTTGAAGATGGTGTCAAGAGCATTAAAAATTATAAATTGCACATATCAATAGTGTAATGAAGATGAATAGTCTCTCATTCATTTGTCTGTTGTCTTCTGTGAGCTACACTTGATAGCTAAAGGAACTGCAAAGCTGAAAATAAGCAAAATATGAGTTCAGTTCAAATTTTCATGCTGTTGATCAGTCTCCTGGGTACAGACGATTCATGATGGATGCTGCATAAGTCCCATTGGGTGAGAAGACACAAGAGCAAGTTTGTATGGGATGATGGATGGAATACCATTTAAGTTGTTGCTGATTAAGCCTAATGTTGATTGTAAAATCAATGTGATAGATGGGAGACCTAGAATAAAGACACCAATTAGCTGCATAACCTAGAAATTAAATAGTTTAAGATGGACAAAGTCTCTGAGGAGCTGTTCAGAGGATTGCAGGAAAAATGGTATAGTTTAGATTTTTAGCCTTTAACGCAACTTTAAATGCCCTGCTATAAATGTGGGCACAGGAATAACTAACTCCCTTAAACTTCCAGTGGAGCTTACGATAGTCCAAGTTTGGTCTCTCCTCCCTTTCATTTCTTGCTCCAGTACTCCTCATTCACGAGTATCCCTTGTTACCCATCTTTTACTTCCTGTCTTACTTTGCCAACAAAGGTTCATCTAGTCAAGGCTATGGTTTTTCCTGTGGTCATGTATGGATGTGAGAGTTGAACTGTGAAGAAGGCTGAGTGCTGAAGAATTGATGCTTTTGAACTGTGGTGTTGGAGAAGACTCTTGAGAGTCCCTTGGACTGCAAGGAGATCCAACCAGTCCATTCTGAAGGAGATCAGCCCTGGGATTTCTTTGGAAGGAATGATGCTAAAGCTGAAACTCCAATACTTTGGCCACCTCATGCGAAGAGTTGACTCATTGGAAAAGACTCTGATGCTGGGAGGGATTGGGGGCAGGAGGAGAAGGGGACGACAGAGGATGAGATGGCTGGATGGCATCACTGACTCGATGGATGTGAGTCTGAGTGAACTCTGGGAGTTGGTGATGGACAGGGAGGCCTGGCGTGCTGCGATTCATGGAGTCGCAAAGAGTTGCACACGACTGAGCGACTGATCTGATCTGATCTGATGCTGTGCTGTGCTAAGTTGCTTCAGTTGTGTCCAACTCTTTGTGACCCTATGGACTGTAGCCCACTAGGCTCCTCTTTCCATGGGGTTCTCTAGGCAAGAATTCTGGAGTGGGTTGCCATGCCCTCCTCCCTGGGACCTTCCCAACTCAGGAATTGAACTTGCTTTTCTCATGTGTCCTCCATTGGCAGGCTGGTTCTTTACCAGTAGTGCCACCTGGGAAGCCCCAGAACATGTATAGAAATGTTTTATGAAATGGATACCCAGAGGGATGGTACGGGGAGGGAGGAGGGAGGAGGGTTCAGGATGGGGAACACATGTATGCCTGTGGTGGATTCATTTTGATATATGGCAGAACCAATATTGTAAAGTTTAAAAATAAAATTAAAAGAAAAAGAAATGGATAAGATAGAGGGCAAAGGAAAATTACAACTGTATATAATTAATAAATCTTACTTTTAAACTAACTGTTATGCTGTATCTATATGACTTTAATGTTTCTGACTGACACTGGTTGATTAATCAGTTCATACAAAGTATGGCTCATTGGCTAAGGGGTTCTGTCATAGCCAGCACAGGCTATATTGTAATATGTTGGTACACCTAAAGATTTCCCCAATTTATGTTCACTTACCATGAAGATTCTTTATAAAACTATGTAACTTATGTTTAATACATTGAAAAACATGAAGACCATTTACTCTTTCTAGGACTTAGAATTTCCTGTTAAGAAATATTAATGCTCTTTGTGTGAAAGAGCATTAACAAATAACAGATAAATTTGTAAGATACTGAAATTTAAAGACTGAAATTAAAGCATGAAAATAGACTTAATTGGTTCTAGGATTATATATGTTTCCTCTCCTTTGCCTTCTCCTTCATTTGCTTGGAGTATTGATTTACTTTAGTCAGGGAGTTTTATGTAAAAAATTTTCACTCAAGTATAAGATGCAAACTAAAAAAGTATGTAAATCAGAAATGTACAGCCCACATTTTTGCAAAATGATCACAGTCTTTTACTCAGCACCCAGTTCAAAGAGTGGGGCATCATTGGGACCCAAAGTTCCCTTCATGAGGCATCTCATGATCTTCACCTCCCAAATTGAGTTGTCTTTATTTTTAAGCTTTATATGCCCTCTTTCACTTTTGCTTAAAAAAAAAAGAAGCAAATAATGCTATTTATATAGTACTATATCAATACATCCCTGTGCACGGATAGATATATAGAGAAATATGCTCACCACATTAACACTTATGGAATTTGGGGGATATTTGCAAACTTTATTCTTTTCCTTATTTGGACAATGTTCTTTATAAACATGAGTGTGTACCATTTACAAAAAAATATATGTAAGCAACTTTTTAAATGAACTTTGATGCTTCACAGTAAGCCTTTGGAATGTTTTATGGTGGACATTGACCAGGTCATTTTCCAAATCTCTTGGCAGCCAAGTCCCTGTTACTTTTTGAGCCTTTAGTGAGGTAGAGTTCTGTGGTCTCATCAGAGGTTCTCCGAATGTCAGAAGAGATGGCAGAACCTTCACTCTCATTTCATAAGAACTACTAAAAGTACTGGAAACAGTTGTAAAATGTGAAAATATATTATAAATAACAAAGCATAAAATATTTTGCAAGTTATTTATCTGCAATTCTTTGTAAGAAATAAGTCTCATCAGAAATAATAGTCTTTCTAAGACTTTCATATTAAGATATTATGGGAGCTTCCCTGGTGGTCTAGTGGTTAAGAATCTTCCTGCCAGTGCAGGGCACATGGGTTCGATCCCTGGTCCAGGAATATCCCACATGCCGTGGAGCAACTCAGCCCATGCACCGCAACTACTGAAGCCCCCGCAGCCTAGAGCCTGTGCTCCACAACAAGGAAAGCCACTGCCGTGAGATGCCTTGCATCGCTACTGGAGTACCAGCACCCCACCCCACTCACTGCACTGGAGAGAGTCCATGTGCAGCAACGTAGACCCAGCACAGCCAAAATGGAAATAAGTAAATAAACAGATAAATGAATCTTTAAAAATGCCATGTAATTGATGTTTCAGCTTTAGCAGAGGGTTGCTAAAAATGCATTGCCAAGTACAAGTAAGTGTAAGCTCCCTTGGGCCCTGAGGAGAAGTTGGGTCTCTTTGTTCCCCTGCCTTGGATAGCCATCCATGTCTCTCAGAAAATGATGTATGCCTGACTGTTTTTTTCTCAATTACTTCTTATTGCTGTTACTTTCACAAGTGTCAAAGCAGTACACTCTTACGCATTCTGCTGCTGCTGCTGCTAAGTCGTTTCAGTCGTGTCCGACTCTGTGCGACCCCAGAGACGGCAGCACACCAGGCTCCCCTGTCCCTGGGGTTCTCCAGGCAAGAACACTGGAGTGGGTTGCCAGTTCCTTCTCCAATGTGTGAAAGTGAAGTTGCTCAGTCATGTCCAACCCCTAGCGACCCCATGGACTGCAGCTTACCAGGCTCCTACATCCGTGGGATTTTCCAGGCAAGAGTACTGGAGTGGGGTGCCATTGCCTTCTCCTAAAGTCAGGAAATAGACAACAATTGTTTTTTATCTCAAGGGAAGACAGAAGAGAGCTGATCACTAAATCTAAAGGTAGCCTGATGTAGACCTGAGGAAACTAAATAAGAAACAGTAAATCCAATTAATTTTTTTTCTAATTACAAAAGAAAGAGATGGTAATTGAAGATTTATAGCATGCTGAAAATAAAGAAATAAAAGATCATTCACGGGTAATACCTGTTGGTTTTAAATGTGATTTTAGGCTTTTTTTCCTTATATAAATATACACACTCACTTGTATGCATATATACTTCACACACATACAGTTTTTATTATATTATTATCTGCTTAATGCTCATCTAAGGTCTGACAAAGGTCCATATAATCAAAGTTATGGTTTTTCCAGAAATCATGTATGGATGTGAGAGCTGAACCATAAAGAAGGCTGAGCATCAAAGAACTGATGCTTTTGAACTGTGTTGTTGGAGAAAATTCTTGAGACTCCCTCGGACTGCAAGGAGATCAAAACAGTTAATCCTAAAGGAAATCAATCTTGAATCTTCATTGGAAGGACCGATGCTGAAGCTGAATCTCCAGTACTTTGGCCACCTGATGGGAAGAGCTGACTCATTGGAAAAGACCCTGATGCTGGGAAAGATTGAGGGCAGGAGGAGAAGGGGACGACAGAGGATGAGATGATTGGGTGGCATCACCGACTCAATGAACGTGAGTTTGAGCAAACTCCAGGAGATGGTGAGGGACAGGGAAGCCTGATGTGCTGAAGTCCGTGGTGTCACAAAGAGCTGGACACGATTGAGTGACTGAACAATAACAACGTTTACCTCCCCATCAGACTGTGAGCACCCATGGGTAGGAACTGTGTCTCCCATCAAAATCTTGATCTTTAGAAGAGTTCATGGCACATTAATAATTGTTAAGAAAACAAAAAATATTATTTTATTTATAGGTATCAGTAAACACACACTTATGAATATTATTCATCAGTGTACTGTTTGGTCTTGAATTTTTTACTTAATTTATTGTAGCCATCATTCCGTGCCAATATATTTAACTCTCTGTCATCTTTCTAGGGGACATGGATGTTATTTCCAATTTTCCTGCAAAATTATTTAATAATACTGACTAAGCATTTTTGTACATTCAAGTTGAAGCAATTGCCATCCCATTTCTTTTGCTATTTCACTTGTACAACATCAAGAGGGTAAGTGACCTAATTTTAAGAGTGTTGAGTAAAGTAATGATCAAAGAAGTGAGAGGAAGTTATGGTTTTCAGAAAGGTATGGTGTTCTTTGCTTAGTTTGTGGGTTGAAAAGAGAGCTGGAAGTAAAGGAAGAGAAGCATGGGGATGAGTCCAGTGAGGCAATGTCTCAGCTCCCTTGGAGCTAAGATCTCTGTGATTCTAAAATATGAGAGTTAGATAAAGGCCTCCCAATTCACCTTTGCTCTTCATATGGTCCAGCTGGCCCTTATAATTGGTCAAATATATAAACTCTGAAAAATGGTGTATAGTCTGTGCTTGCAGATTTATTAAACAATCAGCCTCAGGTAAATAATCCTCACTCTTTAATCATTTTATTGATACATCAAGCACAAGCACTGATGTGGAACCATCAGTGAAACCACAGTCCACCCAGGACATTCAGGTGTCATTTCTACCCATCCATTCAGCACAACAGAATTGGCTGGACTCAGTTCTTGGGACCAGTGAACCCCTTTCAAGCTTCTAGATGCTTGGTACAATCAAGCTTCATTTTTATCCTCTAAGGTGACTCAAAAGCACACTGTTGCCTAAAGATGGATGAATAAAAATGTTACTTTTAGAAGATAAAAATCCTTTTTTAAGAGCTCCTTTCAAGTAATCAGGACTTGCCTAGTTACTCTCAAATTGGACTGTATCATGAATTGCTTTTGCTAGCCAATATCTGAAAAGAGCCCCCATTTAACTCCCATTCCTAAGTGTTTGGTCTTCCCAGACAGTGCTAGTGGTAAATGCCTGCCAGTGCAGGAGACTCCAGAGATGCGGGTTTGATCCCTGGGTCGGGAAGATACCCAGAGAAGGGCATGACAACCCACTCCAGTATTCTTGCCTAGAGAATCCCATGGACAGAGGAGTCTGTGGGCTACAGTCCATGAGGTTGCAAAGAGTTGGACACGACTGGGCACACATCAAGAGAAGGGCCAGCATCAGTTATAAATAAGAACAACACACCAGCCACCTTTCATGGTGAGACTAGTGTTGGCATATACTCTTCTCCCTGTACTCTCTATTTGAAAGATACTCTTAATCCTACCAGTGCCCAAACAACCATAAATATTGCCACACCTTCCTGACTGGATTATTCCAGTAGACCATGCACATCTAGTGCATCCAGAGGAGAATTTGGGTGCTTTTTTAAAAAAGTTCCAAAGACTCTATAATCAAGGGTACCTAAGGGTGCTCCAGAATTCTTGTAATCCCACTCACTATTCTGTAAGCAGTGGACTAAATCATAACTTAAACTCCCCTAAAAAGTAAAAAATATAAAACAAAAAATGAGAAGGGGAGAAACAAGTGGAATTTCTTTATTTTTATTGGAGTATAATTGCTTTGTAATATTGTGTTAGTTTCTGCTGCACAGCAGTGTGACTCAGCCATATGTATATGTATATCCTCTCCCTCCCACTCCAGCCCCATCCACCCCTCCAAGTCATCACAGGGCTCTGAGCTGAGCTCCCTGTGCTGTACGGCAGCTTCCTGTTAGCTATCTATTAGTAGTTTACACATGGCCATATAAAAGTTTTTTTTCTTTTTCTTTTTTTTTTTTTTATTGAAGTATAGTTGATGGAGAGTATTATATAAGTTACAGGTTTACAATGTTATGAGTCACAAATTTTAAAGGTTATAGTCCATTTATTTGTGGACTACAGTCCATGGGCCCACAAAAAGTTATATACAACTGAGTGACTCAGGATTCACACAAACACTCCATTTATAGTTATAAAATATTGACTCTTCCCCACATTGTAAAATATATTCTTGTGGCTTATTTTATACCTAACAGTTTGTACCTCTTAATCCTCTATCCTTATATTGCCCCTCTCCATCCCTCACTGTAACCTAGTTTGTTCTCTGTATCTGTGAATATGCTTCTTTTTTGTTATATTCACTAGTTTGTTATTCCCTCTATGATTCCACATAGAGGGAACATACCTCAACATAACAAAGGCCATATATGACAGCCCTGCAGCTAACATCATACTCACAGTTGAAAAGCTGAAAGCATTTCTGCTAAGATCAGGAACAAGACAAATGTGTCTACCCTCACCACTATTATTCAACATATTCTTGGAAGTCCTAGCCACAGCAATCAGAGAAGAAAAAGAAATAAAGGAACTCAGTTTGGAAAAGAATATTTAAAACTATCACTGTTTGCAGATGACATGATACTACTCACAGAATTCTAAAGACAGGACCAAAAATCTGCTAGAACTCATCAACAAATTTGGTAAAGTTGCAGGATACAAAATTGAACTAAATTATAGGGCACACAGCTGGTGGAATTACATATTTAATTGTTGGAAAATGACTTAACATCTTGTTTGAGGCAAGCCTAGAACTGATCTCCAGACTTAAGAGTGTGTGTCTTATGCTGTACTGATCACTTGATAGGCACTATGGAGGGGCATGTGTGGGGCCTGTGAATATAACACTATATCCACCAGGCGGCGATAGTGGAAAGGAACTCGCTGCCAATGCAGGAGACAAAAGAGATGTGGGATCCCTGGGTTGGGAAGACCCCTTGGAGAAGGGCAGGCAACCCACTCCAGTATTCTTGCCTGGAGAATCCCATGGGCAAAGGACCCTGGTGGGCTACAGTCCACAGGGTTGCAAAGAGTCAGAGAAGACTGAAACAACTTAGCACACAGCTTGCATGTTAATTAATTAGATTTACCCGTGTGTATAATCTGTGCTGTCACTGATCTTCCTCTGTCCTGTGTGCTTAGTCGCTCAGTTGTGTCTGACTCTTTGTGACCCCATGGACTGTAGCCCACCAGGATCCTCTGTCCATGGGGATTCTCCAGGCAAGAATACTGGAGTGGGTTGCCATGCCCTTCTCCAGGGGATCTTCCCAACCCGGGGATCAAACCCAGGTCTCCCACATTACAGGTGGATTCTTTACTGTCTGAGCAACCAGAGAAGCCCCAACTAATTGTGCTCACTGTAAATGCAGAATTTTGAATAATAAGGATCTTAGAGATAGTCTAGTACCTGTACTCCATGAGTGACTGAATGAGTGAGTGAAAGTCGTTCATTCATGTCGAACTCTTTGCAACCCTATGGACTATACAGTCCATGGAATTCTCCAGGCCAGAATACTGGAATAGGTAGCCTTTTCCTTCTCCAGGGACACTTCATGAGGATACTTAAATCCCAGAAGGTCAAATGACTAGTCTAAGGTTGCATATAGCCTTCTAGCCATGGGGTTCAGTTTTTGGACTCCTCGGTTAGTATCTTAATACAGCATTATCTCTTGCTTTGTCTAATCCCAATCATGTGTTTTCCAGTAGTTTAGCCTTGTAACTGAATTTTGTTCTTTCAAATTCCTGGACAGATTCTTAGAAAAATTTTTAACATCACAATTAAGTATATAATAGAAATCATGTGGTGGTTAGTAAAATGTGCTGCAAACTCTTCATGATCCAAACTATAACAAATGCTTTCTTCAAAAGTATGGCAATGACAAGATACATTGCTAACGAGGACCAAAAAGAAATGGAACCTGAAGAAGTGTGTGTGAAGTGCGTTAGTCACTCAGTCATGTCCGACTCTTTGCAACCCCATGGACTGTAGCCCACCAGGCCTCTCTGTCAATGGGATTTCCCAGGCAAGAATACTGGAGTGGTTCGCCATTCCCTTCTCCAGGGGATCTTCCCAACCCAGGAATTGAACACGAGTCTCCTGCCTTGCAGGCGGATTCTTTACTACCTGAGCTACCAGGGAGACCCAATGGTACCTGCACCCAAATCCCCAAACCTTCAAGGTGGACATGTTCTAAAACTTGGGTCAGTTCAGTTCAGTCTCTCAGTCGTGTCCGACTCTTTGCGACCCCATGAGCTGCAGCACGCCAGGCTACCTTGTCCATCACCAATTCCCAGAGCTTGCTCTAACTTATGTCCATTGAGTCGGTGATGCCATCCAACCATCTCATCCTCTGTTGTCCCCTTCTCCCCCTGCCTTCAATCTTTCCCAGCATCAGGGTCTTTTCCAATGAGTCAGCTCTTCGCATCAGGTGGCCAAAGTATTGGAATTTCAGCTTCAACATCAGACCTTCCAATAAACACCCAGGACTGATATCCTCCAGGGTGGACTGGTTGGATCTACTTGCAGTCCAGTAAACATTAAATCTCTTTATAATTAACTTGCATTTCTAGGCTGATTGTCTTCAGTGTTACTTTATTAACTTTTTTTTTTTAATATAAAAAGCCTTTTCTGTCTTTGCATTTGACCTGTTTTTAATAATTAACATGGTTTGATTGTAAAAATATTTTTTATAACACAAGAAGGGGAATCCTTAAATAGAAAGATCAGAAGAACAATTACATATTAAAACAGTTGCTCATGGAGATCTTGATATGAAATGACCTTACCAGTTAAACATTTATGACCAACAGTGTGGGCTCTGGAGGCAATGAGATGGAAATTGCAATTCATCATTTAACAGGGCAAAAAGGATGACATGATTGTAAGCGTTTCAAAGCAGGAAGAGTTGTATTTGACTGATTAGAGGATGGAAAATAAGCCCTAAGAAAGAAATTTTGAACTAAATGGAATTACTTTACTTAGAGAATGGAAGAGCCTGGGGCAATTTAATGTATTTGAGTGTATGATGGACTTAGAGCAGTAGCTGGTGCTTAACAAGTTTTCATTTCTCCTGTGAACACATAAAGAGTAGATGGGATTTTTAAACTGCACTGGGATTTGGGTAAGATACAAAGATACTTTTCTGACAAGGAAGGCCATTAGATACTCTAACTGGTTTTGAAAGTTGTCAGTGACATTTATTAAAGTTCGCTGTGCACAGATCATTGCACTTGTTAATGGAGAGTTTTTGTTGTTGTTGTTTGTTTTGGGTTTTTCTTCTCTACTACTTCTTAAAAATAGGTCATAGCCCCAGCTTTCTGGGTTGGCTTCCATGAGGTTCTTACCTTAAGGTGCAGAGTAGTGGTAGATGATTTCTCTGAGTAATTTCAGTCTTCTGCTTCCCATGTGAAGGGTTGTTATTGTTGTTTGGGCTCTAAGTTGTGTCTGACATTTTTGTGACCCTCATGGACTGTAGCCCTCCAGGCTCCTCTGTCTATGGGATTTTCCAGGCAAGAACACTGGAGTGAGTTACCATGCCCTCCTCCAGGGGATCTTCCCAACCCAGGGATTGAACCCATGTCTCCTATTTGGCAGGAGGATTCTTTACCACTGAGCTATGAAAAGATCAAAAAACAAACCAGTCAGTTCTCATTACGTGGCAGTTACAGCCTAAAAAGTCACCGTAACACTAATCAGTGAATACTAATCAGTTACTTCTAGAGGAAGTGCAGCAGTAGATTCCAAACCTCTGGTCACACCATTTTCTTCAGTATATAACCTTGATCTATCTGTGTTTCTATTTAAAGACACTTTATTTAATATATATTGTTGACTCTTTAACATTGAACTCTAAGCCACTGACACTATAACCCTTGCCTGAACCAAGCTTTTCTAACACATGTGTTTTCTCTGTAAGTCACATCACAACCTTTTTGCACTTAGGAACACCAGAAAGCACTTCAGTGCTTTGCTTGGGTGCATTTTAAGGAGAAATCCCCAGAAAAAAGAAAAGCACAAAAAAAGCAAAAAACACGTGACAGGGAGTAGACCACGAAGTGGACAATTCTTCATAGTATGGAAGCAGAAACAAGAAGACGCTCAGTTGGGAAAATGTGTGTTGAGTGAGTTAAGGTTTCCACCAGTCTGTGGTTTACCATGAAGGCAAGAATTGATTTTAGTGTTCCAAATACATTTTCACAAGTAGGCAAACTTGCAAATACAGACTCTATGAATATCGGGGACCAACTGTATATTCTGACTTTTTCATAAAACAGTGGTCTTCATTTAAATTTAATATAAAAATGAGTTTAATCTAAAAAGTTTCCTATTATGCAGCTGTTTGGAAAGTTCAAGTGAAGTCTGAGTAGAATATACGTAACATAAATGTTTATAAGATACATATGTTTTAGAATGTCAGCCGTGTGCTGAAATCTCCCACGTCTCTCTCCCCATCCCTGGCTTCTGCCACTTTAAGACTCATATATCCTGTGGCCTCCTTGACATTTCTACTTGGAGGTCTCATAGACATATCAAACCTGCTATATCTAAAATCAGTGTCTTGGACATCTCAGGTGGCCCAGTGGTTAAAAATCTGCCTGCCGATGCAGGAGACACGGGTTTGATCCCTGGTCTGGGGAGATTCCATGAGCTGAGGGGCAACTAAGCCCGTATTCTAGGGCCTGCCAGCCGCAATTACTAAGCCTGTGCGCTGTAACTACTGAAGCCCATACTCTAGAGCTTATGCCTCGCAGCGAGAGAAGCCACCACAATGAAAAGCTCACACTTTTCACTGCAATGAAGAGTAGCCTCCACTCACCACATCTAGAGAAAGCCAGTGCACAGTGCTGAAGACCCAGTGCAGCTGGTAAATAAATCAGTAGTGTCTTCCCTGCTTCTCTTTCCTGAGCTCTGCTCTTCCCACAGCCTTCTCATTTCAGTAAACAGCAACTTTGTCTTTTCAGTAACTCTCAGGACTCAGGCTAGAACTCTCAAGAGTCCTCCTTGGCACTTCTCTTTCTTTTCATTCTCCACATCCAGTTCATCAGCAGCTTCTGACAGCTCCACATTCACAAGGCATCCAGAATCCAACCACCATCCACCGTTTCCACTGCTCCACCCTGGTCTCTGCCAGCATCACCTTTTGCCTGTACTAGATTCGTGTTTCCAACCTTGCCACCTGAAATTTCTCAGCACAGTAGTCAGAATAATCATTCTGAGATGTGTGTCTAGCATGTCACTCCAGACTCACTGGTGACTTTCCATCTCACTCAGAGTAAAAGCCAAATATTTGACCAAGGGCTACAGGAGTCTGCCTAATCTGGCTCTCTTCTTCATCCTGTGACCTCATTTCCTATCACTCCCTTGCTTAATGTGCAGCAGCCATGGTGACCTCCTTGCTGAGCCTCAGTTGTTATAACCACACACCCATCCCAGGACCTTTGCACGTACTCTTCCTGCTGTCTGATCAGTTCCTCTGATAGCCACATGATCTTCTCTTGAGGTCACTCCTGAAATGTCATCACACAAAGCAAGTCTTTCTCTTCCCCATCACAACATGGCTACCCTGTCCTCTTACCCTGCTTTATTTTTTTAAAATAATACATCTGATGTAATACATACTTATTAGACGTTGATTTTATTTTTTGACATGAACCCTTCTACTATGCTTTCTTGGAGTAAGGACATTAGTTTATTCACTACTGAACTAATTTATTCCAAAAATGAGTAAGTGAAAGAATAAATATAGAATAATATCCTTAAAATATTAACTGGAAAATGCAAGGTGCAGGCAATATATTTAGATTGTTCTATTTGTGTGTTTCTTTTCTTTCTTTCTTTCTTTTATTTGTGTAAAAAGAGGGAGCAACACAAACACATATATACCTCTATCCTAGGATTAAAGATGAGGACGCAGAAAAGTCTGGTAAGAATGGTTCCTTCAGAGAAAGAGAACTCTATCAGGAGTGAGGAGGAGATACCTACTTTTCACGTTATGTGTATCCTCAGTCATGTCCAATTCTTTGCAACTTCCTGGATTGTAACCCACTAGGCTCCTCTGCCAATGGGATTTTTCAGACAAGGAGACTGGAGTGGGTTGCCATTTCCTCCTGCAGGGGATCTTCTTGACCCAGGAATCAAACCCAAGTCTCCTGCATCTCCTACATTGGCAGACGGATTCTTTACCACTGCCCCCCCTGGGAAGCCACTTTTCACTATATCTTGTATGTTTAATACAATCTGCAAGTAACATCTTCTCCCAAAGCAAACCGACTAAAAAACTAAAAAAGTTTAAAATTTTAAAAAGAAAATTTTATTTAAAAGCCCTCTATTAAGCCTAAGCCATATTTGGGGAAAAGAATCCAAAATTCAGGGAACTAATATGTGTTGCTGCATTTCTATGGAACAAGGGTACTCACATTGTTCCTTTTTGCCTTTTTCTTTGCTGTTTTGTGTATTTTTGATAGCTTCTCTTTATTAGAAGAAAAAAGGACTGACATTTTTGGGTCATTTTGCTCCTTACCATCTGCCACAGAAACTTTGACATGGGGATGAGATGGGCACAGAGTCAAACTGGCAGCATTTAGAGTGTGATTTCTTTTTTTTTAATCTGAAAAATTCCAAGGCTGTTATCTGTCTTGTTTTAAGAGGCCACATTTTCCTGTTGAAATCTGCCTTTTGTCTCTTTGGCTTTTCCCCACTGTGGTTGTTCCCTTATGGTTTTTCATTTGGCTTTCCTGTACACAAATCTAATTGGAAAAAAATGGACAGAAATGCCCAGGAAGGTGGCCTTCAGCAGCCCTGTCCTTTGCTGTGGCTGGCTGTGGTGCCTACTCAGGGGACCCCACCTGAAACACTCCATGTCCTCTAGGCTTTATGCCAGGATGAGTTTTCTTAGGCTCAACTTGGAAAAAGGGGGAGAATTTCATTTGCTCCTGTGTGGTTGTACTTACACCTGCTTGTCTTGTTGGAAAAAGATCTTAGAGGTCTATCCATGGTCTTAAGCTTTGGCTTTGGATGACAGATTCTTAAGATACAGCTCCACTTCTGAGTGCTGAGCAGGGCACAAGCCACACAGAGGCATGGGTGCTGGCTCCTCCTTTATTAGCATATGGTCACTTAAACTTAACGAGGGATCCTCTCAATTGGCAGCTTCCTTTCAACCTTGTCTTATAATAAGCTAATTTTGTGCTTTAATTTCCAGGAGGGATCAGTAGCTTAGATCTAATGTTTATTTTTGGCAATATCGGTATTTCTCACCAGTGTTATTCCCTTTACTTCCTCCTGCCTTGCCCTGAGGTCACTGAAGTCTTTGGGTTTGTATATAGGGTGGATGAACTGAGAACATGTGATACACACACAAATATTATGGTATAAGTTTGCTACCATAGCTCCCCATAGTTTATTACTCCATAATAAGTGATGCTCAGTAAATGTTTATCAGTAGTATAATTACAGCATGGTGAATTTATTACTTTCACTGTTCCGTGAATCCCTGCTTTCCACTTCTGTATGCTCCCTTCATGTTGCTGGTGACATGGGATCATTTCATTTTAGCTCATGGCAAGCATAGCAGGTGGGCTTCTCAGGTGGCTCAGTAGTAAAGAATCTGCCTGCCAATGCAGGAGACGTGGGTTCGATCCCTGGGTCAGAAGGATCCCCTGGAGGGGGAAATGGCAACCAACCCCAGTATTCTTGTCTGGAAAATCCAATGGGCAGAGGAGCCTGGTGGGCTATAGTCCATAGGGTCACAGAGAGTCAGACATGACTGAGCATAGCAGGTGGTTTCTCAGATTTGCTTGTAGGATTCCTGTGATCATCTGTAACTTCCTTCTAAGGGTCAGATGTGAGCCTAAGCAGCAGCTGGTGCAGACAATCTCTCTGTGCCTCTGACTTAAAACTCCTCTGACTTTATGATCTTTTAACACAGTTATGATTCCATGGTCTGATTTCTACTGGATTCCTAGTGCTATTGAAACCAGGCACAGCTAAAAAGGTAAAGGTTATCTCCAGAATAAACAGATGCTTGACTGTTCAGATATATGTGACTTGCATTTCTATTACCCTTGGCAAAGTTAAATCCATCTGTTAGGTTACAGCCAGTGTTGATCAATATTGTTGTTCTTTTGGTGTTTGTTGTCTCTTAAAGTAGCTAAAACAAAAGAAGATGTGTAAATAAATCATAAATAATAAATAGAGCAAGATCATGACGTGCTATGAGCAGAGTCCACATGCACCACACAGTTATTGTTTGAGATCAAGTAAGAGTGAAATATGAAGACCTTGGGTGGAAGTAGGTGATATGGATGAAAGATTTAAGTACCATGTGGAAATGACTTGCTGCTTATCTTAATTCCCTAGAAAAGTTCATCCAAGGGGGTCTCTCTTTTTCTTGTAGCCAATTGATCATGGCTACACTAACTTTTAATAAATGTCTGTGCTCATCACTGTCTATGGGATGATTCAGACTTGTTTTATGTAGCAACTTTTAAATCAAAGCCGCATTTCTTGGAGTCATGTAGAATGACTTAGGGCTTAGAGGTGAGGCTTCTAGTCAGTTTAAGGGCACCACAGGGAAGGAAGTGCCAGAGGAGATGTGGGATCCAAGCACAAGATCTACCATGAGGCAGAACACAGGATGAGAAAGGAGCACAGATACCCAGCTTCAGAGGCACACCATGGAGCTGCTTGTGGGGCAGACAGGAGGGTACAGTGCTCATGGGTCCAGCCGCTTCCGTGTCCATCTAGATCCAGCTGTTGATTAGAGCACAATGATGGGGAACCCAGCAGCAAACTCAGGACAAGATAGACACATGCCTATGAGTGCCTGTTAGCACCAGGCTTTGGGTCCTGGGCAGTTTAGGATGGGGACTCAGTTGTAGCAAGAGACAGAGTCTACACAGAGAAACCACCCAGCACCAGGAGTAGGAATTAAGTGGGGTGTGTCTGGCAAGTGCACGGATGATTTTTGGTCATTCCTAGGTCTTATGGACTGAATGTTTGTGTCCTCTCTGAATTCATATTGGACTTCACTGGTGGCTTAGTGGTAAAGAATCTACCTGCTAATGTAGGAGACCCAGGTTTGATCACAGGGTTGGAAAGATCCCCTGAAGAAGGAAATGGCAGACCACTCCAGGATTCTTACCTGAAAAAATCCCATGGACAGAGGCGCCTGGAAGTTTGCAGTCCATGGGGTCGCAAAGAGTTGGACATGACTGAGCACATACACATACACTCCAGAGACTCAGGAAGCCAGTGAGCACTACATAATGTCTAGGCAGCTGGGCCTGAACCATACCTGATGCTTCACATGGTCAAGCTGGGGAGTGGAGAACAGCAGTGTCTTTGTGTGTTGGGGGTGGTGGGAAAGTTGGGGTGGGAGGATAAATTGATTACAAATAATACTTAAAAATGATTTCTCAATTTTTATTAGAAAACTTGCATTCATATCATAAATATTTTCACTCATTATTGCATCTGTAAATTTATTTGGTTAGTGGAAGAGTATGGCCAATGAACATTTTAATCCATAAATTCATATTTCTGCTTTTACTCTATGACCAAGTCCTCATGGTGATTTAAACATGTAGAAGTGGTGGTTAGTCTTGAATATAGAAAGGGAGCAATGGTTTAGATGCTATTGGGAATGTACTCATGATAATTAGAAATGGTAATCAGTAAGAAAACCCGTGAAAATATGTCATACAGTTTTCTGAGGTTGTTTCTGATATCTAGAGACATGTTGATCAATGGATGAAGAATATTTCCATTCTTGTTTACAGTTGCTGCAGTTAAACTTAAGCAACTTGTTTGCTTTTCTTTGGGTTAAATGATTTCAGGAAAGCTTGTGATCTTACTCTTGAGTTATATGCAACATTTTCTGCCAAACTGAAATTAAACTGCTTTTAGCAGACATAAATGTTGGATTGGCACCAGAGGAGGTTCAATTTTTCTTTTTTGTTTTAATATTAATGTGACATCTTATTTCTCACCGGATGACTTTTTTGTGGTCATTCACCTTTGAACTGTAGCTTGCTGTTCACAGAGCCATGGCATCATAAGGCTTGAAGGGACTGTGAAATGCCGTCCAGCCTGGCAGGACCATATCCATCTTCAGAGGAAGGTGGCTGCCTCTGCCTGAGTGAGAACCTTTGCTAGAATCCTTGATATCCATCACGTAAGAGTATGACTGCCACCCTGACTAAACTGGCAGTTCTGTCACTTTCAGCATACTGAAACATTCTGCACTGGTTGTAGCAGCATATTTTTATCATTGTAACTTCTTCTTTGTTCCTTTTCCTCCCTACTTCCTCTAAAGCTAGCACAGTTAAAATTAGTACAGTTAAAGGTTTATTCCACAAAGTTTCCCCAGTTTAGACCTAAAATATGAGATTATAGTACTGGGGAAATAAGGAGTAGGGAGCTTTAGGTTATGGGAGCAGCGTGCGTGCACACATTTTAAGTTGCTTCAGTCATGTCTGACTCTGCGACCCCATGGACCGTAGCCCACCAGGCTGTGGGCAGCTGCTTAGGTTAAATATGACTTTTAATGAACAGACAACCTGCAGCTGACAGCTGAAATAATCGAGGCTATGTGGTATGCTTCTGAATTTTAAAGATAATCTGACATTTTGCACAGATAGATTTGCTTGATTAACTATTTTAAGGAGTTTCTAAACTAGGTAGGGGTTCCCTGGTGGCTAAGTGGTAAAGAATCCACCTGCCAATGTAAGAAACACAGGTTTGATCTCTGGGTTGGGAAGATCCTCTGGAGTAAGAAATGGTACTCCACTCCAGTATTCTTTCCTGGAAAATTCCATGGTCAGAGTAGCCTGGTGGACTATAGTCTATGGGGTTGCAAAGAATAAGACATGACTGAGTAGACAGCAACTAAAACTAAGGCAGGAATTTCCATTCCTTTTTCTAACCACCGTAACTCTATACCTAGTGAAATACTTTTTGTTTTAGAATAAATATTGGAAGAGTAGTTGAGCTACTTTTCTAGCCAGAGAGTAAACATGTCCTCATATAGAACAAAACTGTGATACTCTGCAATTGGTTTATAAGCCAAGGCAAAATAGAAAGTGGTTTTGGCTTTCATTTCTGTCATATCCCAGATTTCAGCAAAGTGCATTTTCATTTTTTTTAATGCTTACTGTATCAAAGAGTCTAAAATAGTTGTTTCTTGGAGAAGGTTTTTGTAGCATCCTACTTTTCTCTAACAGTCTGCTGGAATTCAGTATGTCTGCTTAAAGTGGAGACAATAAACTGATAAAAAAAATCACAGAAAGACATTTGAAAGTCTGTGAAATTTTTTTTTAGGATAAAACTTCTACCATTTTAGCTCTAGAGAAGTTTATATGGATTTAGGTCTGATTTTAGTCTTATTGTAATTATTTTCCTCCCTGGTCATCTCATCTTTAAACACACATTTTTGTTATTTAGACTAAAGAAAAACTATTAATATTTAGCAAGAACATTGAAGAATGTCTGCTAATCAGAATCTGCTCATTAAAATGAGGAAAAGAACGGGGAAAAAGGACAACTGTCCGTTTCTGTTTTGGAGACGCAGAGTCTCTGCTGTCTGTTGATTCTAGTAGGCGGGATGAAACAGATTTGTCAACTAATCATCAGTCTGCTTGGAGTGATGCAGACTGGTCTAGGAATAAATATGTTAAAAAGGAAAGCAATTAAATTTCCATGTGGGATGATAGACTTTTGGCTTTGTAGAATTTCCAGGAGTGGAATATCTGCTGGGTGCCAAGGTGTTCAGATGAAGTAGAAAGCCTTTCGTGTTCCCGTCTGCCATCATTGTGCTTTTCACTTTGGACATGACTGTGGCTCAGATCACGAGCTCCTTATTGCAAAATTCAGGCCAAAATCAAAGAAAGTAAGAAAACCACTAGGCCATTCAGGTATGACCTAATCAAATATATTATGATTATACAGTGGAGGTGATAAATAGATTCAAGGGACTAGATCTGGTAAGCAGAGTGCCTGAAGAACTATGGATGGAAGTTCATGACATTGTACAGAAGGCAGAGACCAAAACCATCCCAAAGAAAAAGAAATGCAGAAGGCAAAGTGGTTGTCTGAAGAGGCTTTACAAATAGCTGAGGAAAGGAGAGAAGTGAAAGGCCAAGGATAAAGGGAAAGATACACCCAACTGAATGCAGAGTTCCAGAGAATAACAGAGAGAGATAAGAAGGCTCTCTTAAATGAACAATGCAAAGAAACAGAGGAAAACAGTAGAATGAGAAAGACTAGAGATCTCTTAAAGAAAATTGGAGATATCAAGGGAACATTTCATGCAAGGATAGTCACAATAAAGGACAGAAATGGTAAGGACCTAACAGAAGCAGAAAAGATTAAGAAGAGGTGGCAAGAATACACAGAAGAACTATACAAAAGAGTTCTTAATGGCCACACACACTATGGTGTGATCACTCACTGAGACCCAGACATCCTGGAGTGTGAAGTCAAGTGGGCCTTAGGAAGCATCACTACCAACAAAGCTAGTGAAGGTGAAGAAATTCCAGCTGAGTTATTTAAACTGCTAAAAGATGACTCTGTGAAAGTGCTGCACTCAATATATCAGCAAATTTGGAAAACTCAACAGTCGTCACAGGACTGGTCACAATCCCAAAGAAGGGCAATGCCAAAGAATGTTTAAACTACTGTGCAGCTGTGCTCATTTCACATACTAGCAAGGTTATACTGAAAGCCCTTCAAGCTAGGCTTCAACCATATGTGAACCGAGAACTTCCAGATGTATAAGCTGGATTTAGGAAAGGTAGAGGAACCAGAGATCAAATTGGCAACATCTGTTGGATCATAGAAAAAGCAAGGGGATTCCAAAAAACATCTGCTTCATTGACTATGCTAAAGGCCTTTGACTGTGTGAATCACAACAAACTGTGGAAAATTCTTAAAGAGATGAGAATACCAGACCACCTTACCTGCCTCCTGAGAAACCTGTATGCATGTCAGGAAGCAACAGTTAGAACCAGACATGGAACAATGGATTGATTCAACATTAGGAAAGGAGTATGACAAGGTTGTATATTATCACCCTGCTTATTTTAACTTATATGCAGAGTGAAGTGAAGTGAAGTCGCTCAGTTGCATCCAACTCTGCAACGCCACGGACTGTAGCCTACCAGGCTCCTCTGTCCATGGGATTTTCCAGGCAAGAGTACTGGAGTGGATTGCCATTTCCTTCTCCAGGGGATCTTCCTGACCCAGGGATTGAACCCGGGTCTCCTGCATTGTAGACAGACACTTTACCGTCTGAGCCACGGATGAATCACAAGTTGGAATCAAGATTGCTGGGAAATATCAAAAGCCAAATGATACCACTATAATGGCAGAAAGTGAAAAACTAAAGAGCCTTTTGATGAAGGTGAAAGAGGCGAGTGAAAAAGCTGGCTTGAAACTCAACATTCAAAAACTAAGATCATGGCAATCAGTCCCATCACTTTATGGCAAACAGATGGGGAAATAATGCAGTGACAGACTTTATTTTCTTGGACTCCAGAATCACTGTGGATGGTGACTGCAGCCATGAAATTACAAGATGCTTGCTTCTTGGAAGAAAAGCTTTGAGAAGCCTAGACAGCATATTAAAAAGCAGAGACATCACTTTGTTGACAGATGTTTGTATCATCAAAGCAGTGGTTTTTCCAGTAGTCAATTATGGTTGTGAGAGTTGGACCATAAAGAAAGCTGAGCACTGAAAAACTGATGCTTTTGAACTGTGGTGCTAGAGAAGACTCTTCAGAGTCCCTTGTACTGCAAGGAGATCAAGCCAGTCTATCCTAAATGAAATCAATCATGAATATTCATTGTAAAGACTGTTGCTGAAGCTGAAGCTCCAGTACTTTGGTTACCCAAGGTGAAGAGCCGACTCATTGGAAAAGACCCTGATGCCTGGAAAAATTGAGGGTAAGAGGAGAAGAAGGTGGGAAAGGATGAGATGGTTGTATGGCATCACTGACTCAATGGACATGAATTTGAGCAAACTCTGGGAGATAGTGGAGAACAGAGGAGCCTGGCGTGCTGCCGTCTGTGGGATCAGATTGAGACATGATCTAGATACTGAACAACAACAGCAGCAGTGGTTACCGTGGTATTAAAGTACTTATTTAATCACAGCAGAATGAACTTTGTCAGGATTTCCATGCTTGTAATACATATGACACATGATAGTTGGGATAGCTTAGAAGACAGATGCTTCCCACTGGTGAAAGGATGAAGAAGATACCAAAGTGACAGTATTAGACAGTATTATTTGGTAATGTTAATAATTTTGTAAATGGTAAATGTATTAATGTTGATGATATCCACTGGAGTTAGGGGCTTCCCTTGTGCCTCAGCTGGTAAAGAATCCACCTGCAATGAAGGATACCTGGGTTCCGTCCCTGGGTTGGGAAGATCCCCTGGAGAAGGGAAAGTGTACCCACTCCAGTATTCTGGCCCGGAGAATTCTGTGGACTATACAGTCCATGGGGTTGCAAAGAGTCGGACACGACTGAGCAACTTTCAGTTTTCAGTGGGGTTAGACCCTACACATTTTCTGTAGTATCCTTGACACTTTTGATACCCCAAATGGATGCCTTAGTGTACTGGATAATAATTCCAGTTTCCGATAGGTGTTTACATACAATGTGTTGTTGATATAATCACCTGGCAAAATGGATAAAGTGTTGATTCTCACTTTAGAGATGATGAAACTGAGGACCAAATGGTCTAAATGACTTGTCCAGGTTCCCCAGTGAGTGTCAAGTATCTGAGTGTAAAGTGTTGTAGGGTACATCTGGTCACTCAGGTATTTTATTATACTATCCCGTCCTTCCTTCCTGCCCTTCAATACCACATCACTTTCATCTCTTATACCCATCTCCCCTTCAAGCTCATCACAGGCTCTTCTCCTCTAGAACATGTTTTTTATCTCTGGTTTTTCTGATACATTTGCGTTTACTGTCTGCCATACACAGCCACACCTTGTTTTTCTACTTTCTTAGTTCTGATTTGTTGTTGATGTATATTTTAGCCTTTCACAGATGCTCTTGGTTACTAACTGTTTTGAAATATGCTTTATTTGCCTTTCTAGATTGTCACTTCATTGTGGACAGAAGCTTCAGCTTTTACTTCTTTTGACCACAGTGCTTAGTACAGAAAGGCAGAAACTGGAGTAATTTTTATACTTACATTGTCTATAGCCAACATTATTCCCCCCCCCAAACGGTATTTCAGCCCTGTTCTATGGATGCCAGGTATTCAACTGTTGTCTGTCATTGCAGAAAGGTTTCCAAGAATGTAAGGTAATTTTCAGAAAAATTCAACTTCAGTTTCCCTAAATAAATTACACTGTTACCTGGGCCAATGGGGGCTTCCCTGGAGCTCAGTTGGTAAAGAATCTGCCTGCAACACAGGAGACCCGGGTTTGATCCCTGGGTCAGGAAGATCCCTTGGAGAAGGAAATGGCAACTCACTCCAGTATTCTTGCCCAGAGAATTCCATGGACAGAGGAGCCTGGCAGGTTGCAGTCCATGGGGTTGCAAGGGTCAGACACGACTTAGTGACTAAAACCACCAAACCACCTAGAGCAATACTGAGGTTGCTATTAAAGACAACTATATATTGTTTATTTGTGTTGTACAGTATATATAACGTACACAATATAATATTGTATATTCAGATATTTCTATTTGGTTACTCCCTGTGAAAATCCTGCATTACTAGTTAATTTACCTTATAATAATTTGTAGTGCTTATCCACATTTATAAAAATCTTTTTTTTAAGTTTTGTCTAGTCATGAGCTGTGTTTTCTCTTCTCTGTCCCAGGAAGATGAACCTGGGCGTGCACCCGCTGAGCACTTCTTGCCATGAATTTGGCAGTTTGCTTTGTAGCAGATGTTTTCTTTCTGTGTGTGCTCTTTCTCTCCTGTCTTCTTCCCCATGGAAAATATGTTGGGAGCAGAATGTGTATATTTAGTGCTTTCCATTTATCTGGAACAAGACTAGTGCCTTGCATGCAAACTAAGTGCCTCTAACAAAAAAGGGGGCAGGCTCCCTAAGAATACTTAGAAAACTGACTGAGAAATGAGGACCTTCTCGAACCAGCCTGAATCAGAATAAGGGTTGAGGATCTGTGGATGGTGAATCTTTTGAATCAGTCACTTTGCTTCCCCTCTCTTCAGTTGAATTTTATTGCACTTTTAAAGATAGAATAGGATATGCCTACTTTAGGAAAATGTTGGAACCCCCCAAATCCATACTGTTTAAGCCTTCACTGAAGAAAATATTTGCATTTCATCAGGATTCTTCATTTTCTCAGAAGATGTCTCTTGCTTTTCTTTAAAGCTTGGACCTTTTACTACATTCTGAATATATTTATATTTATTAAAAGCAGCATCAACAAAATTATGTACAAACAACCTTTGAGAAATCTTGCAATTGAATGACACTAAATCCTCCAGATCATTGCCTTCTAGAAGCTTCCCCCAGAGCTTACAGAAGTCCTCCCAACTTATACTCACACAGTATGCCAGGAACTGCGCGGTTGTTCATGTTTCCTCACTCCCTGCCTTGTGGCCGCTTACATTCTATGGTCAGGCCTGGCCACATGACTTGGTCGACAAATGGAACCTCAGTGGTATGTGTCATAGAAGCATTCATTGTTACTACCAAGTTCCAATCAGCCTCCAGTGCTCCTGTGTTGTTTGCTATGAAAAGCCTTATCTGGACATATAAAAGCGTATGTTCTTTCAGCCTGGACCCCAGAATCAGAAGATCCTTGTAGCTGATCCACACCCAACCTGCAGCCTGACACACCTGTTACGGTTTTTTAATTCAATGAATTTTTAGGACATGCCTTGGCTCTGGTATTACAGTAAAGAGCAAAAACATATGGTCTTTATGTACACACTGCTATATTTAAAATGGATAACCAACAAGGACCTACTGTATCACACATGGAACAGTGTTATGTGGCAGCCTGAATGGAGGAGGGTAGTTTGGGGGAGAATTGATACATGTATATGTATGGCTGAGTTCATGTGCTGTCCGCTTGAAACTAACATAACGTTGTTAATTAACTATACTCCAATAAAAAATTAAAAGTTAAAAAAAATTCAAATCTTTGGAGAGAATGACTATGTTTTCTTCATCTTTGCTGAATGTTCAATCTAAAGGTGATGCTCAGTTTTTTTAATAGTACCACACTTATATTCTCTGCATAGTACTCAGTGCTAACATTGTTTATTGTTTGCTTAAAATTAACATTGTTTGTTTCTTGTTTATTTATTTGCTTCTTTTATTTACTTTCTCTTTGCTTCAAGGGAAATACAAACTCTGTGAAAGGAAAAAAAAAATATGGTTATTCTCACATTCAGCTTAAAATGAAGTCATTTAAAATATTTTTTAATACTGACATAACCATGAATAAATTATAGGATCAAAATTAACATGCATTTTTAAAGTGTTAGAATGCTAAGAATTTTCACAATTTATAATGGTCCACATCAGATAAACCACTGAGATACATACTATGATGATCACTTCACATGGAAACGCTTATTGGAAGATGTAGATAAGAGATGAGGCCCCAGAAAGCAGAAGTAAAAAATAGGAAAACTTGAGAATTCAAATGTATTGATACGTACTTGTCAATCCTTCCAATGTTGAGTAGTTATATTCACATAAGAGAAGAAATTATCAAAGGAGTTAAGGTTTCCATCCAGTTGCATCATAAAAGTAAGTGCAGAAGTAAACTTTAGGGGAGTTAGGATATATATGCTTAAAGATATTTTTAATGTCTAACAGAGTTTAGTAATAACATAGGAGTAGAAAGTTGCATAACATTAGAATTATACAACTGGTTGTGGCATCTGGGGCTGCAGAAGACTTGACCACAGGCGAAAACCCCAGGAGGTGTATGTAACATGTGGACTGCAGTCTCAGTGCATGTTTGGATCCTGACTCTAGTGCTTAGTAATTGCAAGAAGTTGGTCAAGTAACTTAATCTCACTCAGTGTCAGTTTTCTCATCCATATGATGTGTCCACTCATAAAGGTTTTGTGGATATTGATGCACATAACCCGTTTGAAATTATGCTTGGCTCATTGCAAGTGATCAGTATACTATTTACAACTATTGTAGAAGTGCTAGAAGATCTTTCTGCAGCAGGAGTCCTAGATTTAATAAAGTTTAGTGAAGAGTTTTATGAGTCCTTGAAAGTCTTCTTTCTGATTTGGGGCTCCCTGAGCAAATGACACATTTTAATGATACTTTGTTTTGTTGTGAGAACTTTCAAAGCTGATGAAGCCTGCTGCTGCTGCTGCTAAGTCGCTTCAGTCGTGTCCGACTCTGTGCGACCCATAGACGGCAGCCCACCAGGCTCCCCCATCCCTGGGATTCTCCAGGCAAGAACACTGGGGTGGATTGCCATTTCCTTCTCCAATGCATGAAAGTGAAAAGTGAAAGGGAAGTCGCTCAGTTGTGTCCGACTCTTTGCGACCCCGTGGACTGCAGCCTACCAGGCTCCTCCGCCCTTGGGATTTTCCAGGCAAGAGTACTGGAGTGGGGTGCCATTGCCTTCTCTGGATGAAGCCTATAAACCTTGAATAAAAATCTGGCTGATGTAATTTATTTCTGATACAGTGGTATGAGGGCTTCCCTGGTAGCTCAGCTGGTAAAGAATCTACCTGCAATGCAGGAGACCCCAGTTTGATTCCTGGGTCAGGAAGATCTCCTGGAGAAAGGATAGGCTACCCACTCCAGTATTCTTGGGCTTCCCTGGTAGCATAGCTGGTAAAGAATCTGCCTGCAATGTGGGAGAGCTGGATTCTATCCCTGGGTTGGGACGATCCCGTGGAGGAGGGCATGGCAACCCACTCCAATATTCTTGCCTGGAGTGGTCGCAAGAAGTTGGACAAGACTGAGTGACTAAGCACAACACAGCACAGTGATATGAACTGAGGCACCAGTGCTGCACTTGAAATGTAGGAGTGTGGTTAGCTTTTCACTTTATCTTTTTAAAGGGATGATGACATATTTTGTATCTGGGCAGCCTGAGCTCTGTACTTCTGACTGCTTGTAATAAAATTCAGGACCCCACTCAACTTGCATCTGAAATGGATTGTTCCTTAGATAGCTTGAGACCACATCTCATGCACCTTATCGTTTCCATGACTTTTGTGTCCTCCAGGTCCTTCTCCAGAGCATGAGGAAAGTCCCATGGGCTCTGAGAATATCATAGCCACCCGTGTCTCTAGGACACAGGAGCCAAACCCTGCCTGGAGGCATGAGGTTCTAATTAATCTCTTTGGTTACAGACCATTCATTCCCTTTCTCGTCCTTATATCTCAGGACCATAGGTGGTGGCCTTAAAGCTTACTTAAGTGTTACCTCTGCTGTTACCACATCTTTGTATGAAGTCTCACCCATTGAAAGGAAGGTGGACCCACATCAAGGAAACTAAACCCACATCAAGGACATCTAGCTAGAAAACTAAAATACTGGTTCTTAGATAATGTATGTTGTTTAGGCACTAAGTTGTATCTGACTCTTTTGAAACCCCATGGATTGTAGCCCGCCAGGCTCCTCTGTCCATGGGATTTTCCAGGCAAGACTACTGGAGCCGGTTGCCATTTCCTCCCCTAGGGGATCTTCCTGACAAGGGATCAACTTGTATCTCCTGCATTGGCAGGCGGATTCTTTACCACTGAGCCACCAGGGAAGCCCTAGATAATATCTAGATCACAGTGAATCTTTTTTCTTAGAGACAATTCCAGCTTGGTTCTGGTATTGCCATATGACTCTGGGATCAGAAACGCCTCCTTGGATCCTCAGTCAAGAGCATGTGGCCATAGCCTCAGATACAGCACAGGTTTTGACGGATAAAGGAGACTACAGGGTGTGATGTGGGGTAACTGTTCAAAGAGCACCACCTTCAGTTGTCAATGACCAATAAGGACCTCACAATTCTCAGTTAACATGTCACATAATATATCAGCAGCATTTGAATTTGATATAGTAGATGACCCCCTCCTCCCAAAAGCACTTTCTTTGCTGAGTTATCAAGATACCTCACCCTCCTAGCTTTTCTGTGGTCTCCTTTGCTGACTCATCTCATATTGGTGACAGCTAAATACCAAAGTACCCCAGAAAAAGTATGTTCTTTTTCTGTCTATACTCACTGCCTCCATGATCATATCCAAACCCCTCTTTGTAAATATTGTTCATACACTGATGACTCTGACATTTATCTCTTTCAGCCTTGACCTCACCCTGAACTTCAGGCTCATTTCCAACTGCCTATTTGATGCTTGTGTGTCTAATGGGCATCTCAGGTCTAACACATCCAGAACAAAACTCCTAATCTTCTTCCCCAAATTAGGTTTTCCTGTGGTAATTCCCATCTCTTTAATTGCATTTCCATCCTTCTAGTTTCTCGGGTCAAAAGTTTAGAGTTTTAATCTTGACTGTGTTCATTTCTGTTGAATTAAAGATTTAAGTCTGTAATCAAATACTATAGGATCTATTTTCAAGATATATTCAGAATCTGACCGTTTTCACCACTTGCAGTGCTCCATCCCAACACTGATAAGCTACACCCTGTTTCTTTTCTGGATTGTGGCAAACGCTCTCTGTGTCCACCCTTGTCCCCCAGGGCTGTTCTCACCAAGTGTCCTTTTGAGTGGAGACTAGTTTAGATCACATCACTCTTCTGCCAACATTCCTTCCGTGGGTGGTTTCCCATATCCCTCAGAGTAAAGCTAAAGTTCTTAATAATGGCCTCCAGGATGTGGCCTCGTATGCCTTGCTGATCTTTTTCCTGTTGCTCCTTCTCTTGCTCCATCTCTTATTCTTCACCCCCTCACCCCAACTGGCCTCCTTCTTCCACAGGAATATTCCCACAATCTATAATTTATGCTTCCTTCTGCCTCGGATATTTGTTCTCCAGGTTAACACCATGCCTAACTTCCTTATTTGTTTGAGGTCTTTATGCCTGTGTTACATCTTAGTGAGCCTTGCCCAGCCATCGTTTAAAAGACAACTCTTCCCCCCACCCCAGAATTATTAAACTATTATTTTGTAAGATGTTACCAGTAGGGGAGACTGGGCAAAATGTATAAGGAAGGTCTCCGTATTATTTCTAATATCTGCACACAAATCTAAAAATATCTCAATAAAAATGTCAATAAAAACATTACAATTAGTCTGAATTATCTAGTAAAAACCCTAAAGTAATTAATAAAATATATTATTCTGAATTTATGCTTCCCATTAAGAGCTGGAATTCAGCCTCTCATTAAATCATGATTCTGAAAGGTGAAGAAAACCCACAGCTGGGTAGTCCCTTCTCAGGGATTCTGTGGGGAGAGCTAGTGGATAGGTTAGAATTGAGTATGTGACCCTCTCTTGTCCTTCCATTTGAAGAACCTATTATTTTATGATTCTTCTATTGATTGCAATCTATTTCTTTTATTTGTCAAAATTGCCTTGACTTTTATTTTGTCTGTCAAATTGCTGGTCTGCCCCATTTCCCTCTAGGGTAATTTGCATTCTTCAATGGCCTTTTATAGAACTGCCTTATGATCCAGCAATCCCACTGCTGGGCATACACACTGAGGAAACCAGAAGGGAAAGAGACACGTGTACCCCAATGTTCATCGCAGCACTGTTTATAATAGCCAGGACATGGAAGCAACCTAGATGTCCATCAGCAGATGAATGGATAAGAAAGCTGTGGTACATAACACAATGGAGTATTACTCAGCCATTAAAAAGAATGCATTTGAATCAGTTCTAATGAGGTGGATGAAACTGGAGCTGATTATACAGAGTGAAGTAAGCCAGAAAGAAAAACACCAATACAGTATACTAACACATATACATGGAATTTAGAAAGATGGTAACAATAACCCTGTGTACGAGACCACAAAAGAGACACTGATGTATAGATCAGTCTTATGGACTCTGTTACAGAGGGAGAGGGTGGGGAGATTTGGGAGAATGGCATTGAAACATGTATAATATCATGTATGAAACGAGTTGCCAGTCCAGGTTTGATGCACAATACTGGATGCTTGGGGCTAGTGCACTGGGACGACCCAGAGGGATGGTATGGGGAGGGAGGAGGGAGGAGGGTTCAGGATGGGGAACACATGTATACCTGTGGCAGATTCATTTTGATATTTGGCAAAACTAATACAATTTGTAAAGTTTAAAAATAAAATTAAAACAAAAACAAAAAGAAAAATAAACAGAAAAAAAAAAACCAAAAAATAAATAAAAATATTTGTGTTTTTTTTTAATTTAACTTTTTTAATATAATTTTATTTTTTAACTTTACAATATTGTATTGGTTTTGCCATATATCAAAATGAATCCACCACAGGTATACATGTGTTCCCCAATTTGTTTTTTCAGGTTATTGATAAAGGTAGCATTGGGCACAGAACAAAACACTGTGAATACGCCAACTGTGATCCACAGATTTCCATTCCCTGCTAGTCGGTGGTGTTTGACCACCTGAGACAGAGTACAGGATCACTGACTCAGCATGGAAGGGGGCATCAGGAGTCCCTGGTACAGCCCCTTACCAAGTACCTGAGGGAGCCCAGGCATCTGAAGAAAAGAAAGTGTTACTCTCTCAATCATCTTCAACTCTTTCAACCCCATGTACTGTAGCCTGCCAGGCTCCTCTGCCCATGGGTGTCTCCAGGCACGGATACTGGAGTGGGCTGCCATTCCCTTCTCCAGGGTATCTTCCCGACCCAGCGATCAAACCCAGGTCTCCCCACCTTGCAGCAGATTCTTTACCATCTGAGTCACCAGGGAAGTCCAGGCATCTGAGTCAGGTGATTATAATTTACTGATGAATATTTGGTAAGATTAATTTCAGTTCCTTTATTTCCTGAGTGAAAAAAAAATTTTAAATAACAATTTAAAACTCTTTTAAACAGTTTTCTTGTGCTTTCCGGGTGGCACTAGTGGTAAAGAATCCATCTGCCAATGCAGGAGATACAAGAGATGCAGATTCAATCCCTGGATCAGGAAAATCCCCTGGAGGAGGGCAGGGCAACCCACTCCAGTATTCTTGCCTGGAGAATCCCATGGACAGAGTAGCCTGATGGGCTACAGTCGATGGGGTCGCAAAGAGTCAGACACCACTGAAGCGAATGAGCACAAACAGTTTTTTTAACTTCTTTTCTTCTATCAGGTCAGTTAGTTGTAACTTTTTTCCTCTGAAATATTGTGTGAGGCACAAAGCGGTATCTCTACAGATTTGGAAATGATGACATAATATTACAAGTAATATGCTTATGAAAATGAGTGGGTTTTTTTTCTGGGGTGTGTCCAAGCAGACCTGTTTATGGAGTTGCAGATCCCCTTGGGTGCTTAGTTTGGAACGATTCTTACAAGACCTTGGATAATCCTCAGCTGCCTGTCTGTTCCTCCATCTGATACCTCACTTAGGTACATCTATCTGTGTATCCTCAAAGTGCTTTGTGTTTCAGCTTTGCCTATCTGCCTGATGCTCTCAGCTTCTGCTTACACCAATAAGCAATACAAACAATTTTTTCCTAACGTGATAAATGAGAATGTGAAATTTTACCTTACTAGCGGAATTTGCCATCATCTGAAAGGAAATGGATCTCATGAATCATCTAGATCAATTTCCTGCCCCCCAAATTTAATCCTGTATGTTGTTTTTGTTCAATCTCTCAGTCATGTCTGACTCGTTGCAACCCCATGGACTGCAGCAGGCCAGGTTTCCCTGTTTGTCACCATCTTCCAGAGTTTGCTCACACTAGGGTTCATCGAGTTGGTGATGCCATCCAACCATCTCATCCTCTGTTGTCCCCTTCTCCTCCTGCCTTCTGTCTTTCCCAGCATCAGGGTCTTTTCCAGTGAGTCAACTCTTTGAATCAGGTGGCTAATATTGGAGTTTGTATGAGGACTCATATTTTTTCCAAGTGTTTATCATACTTGATGTGTGGAAAACTGCTGAGATAAGTAAAGATAAAGAAATGGACATGAGAAGGTTGTTCTACCAAAGCCAAAAAGCTAGTAATGACAAAGCTGGGTCTGGAACCCCTGGCTAGAACTTCCTTTCATGTAAGCCTGGGCTGAAAGTCACTTTTCCTAAAATAGTCAAAGGATGAAAGCACCACTGTTTTCCTGACTTACCTCCATATAGTTAATCTTTCCCTGTCTGGAAAATCCTCTCAGCTTCAGTACTTAATTCATCTTTTACTCCACCTTCTCTGAAACCTGGCTGAGGACAATTCCAGGTTGTCCCTCAAGACACATTAATTCTCTTCTGGTAAAAGCAGCAGGGTTTTAAACTTCTACATAATTTATGGTTTCAAGTAAATTTATAAGATGTTAGTAAATGGAGAATGTTTATTTTTAAATGTTTTTATCTTTAAAAGAAAATTTGAAGACCCGTTATACTCTTAAATACTCTTCAGCTCCTAAAAGAATAAAGAATAGCTGTACTGATGTACTGATACTTCTGCATCAGCTGTACTGATGCAGAAGATTCTCAAAGAATTATCAACTAAAAAAAGAAAGTAGCAAAATATATGCATAATTTGATTCCATTTTGTTTTAAAAAAAAGCAAAACAATGTATTTACATGGGTGTTTAGGTATAGAAATATGCATAGAGATCTCTATAGAAATATAGCAAACAGCTGTGATTATCTCTGGAGAAGGAGTAGTGATGGGATAGGAAGGATTTTAGTACATATTATATTTTAGTGGTCTATATTTGAGTACAATGTTTAAAAATAGAAATGTATGATATATTACTTGAGAAATTAAATAAAAAATATTGTAGAACTAAAAAGTAGGCAAAACTCTAAAACCACTAACAACAGAAACCCAGAAAATACACATATACCTTCTGTTAAATGCCTGTTTCAATTTAGAAGTTCTGTTACAATCTGTTAATGGTTTTGAAGGCTCTTTGATTTTCTAGCCAACCAGAAAGATCTGAGTTTTTTATTTATCTAATCCCCATTCAATATCTTTCATTAAATTTTATAAACTAAATCTTAGTTTTCAGTTCAGTTCAGTCACTCAGTTGTGTCCGACTCTTTGTGACCCCGTGAATTGCAGCACGCCAGGCCTCCCTGTCCATCACCAACTCCCGGAGTTCACTCAGACTCACGTCCATCGAGTCGGTGATGCCATCCAGCCATCTCATCCTCTGTCGTCCCCTTCTCCTCCTGCCCCCAATCCCTCCCAGCATCAGAGTCTTTTCCAATGAGTCAACTCTTCACATGAGGTGGCCCAAGTACTGGAGTTTCAACTTCAGCATCAGTTCTTCCAAGAGAACTCCAAGGAGATCTTCAGGACTGATCTCCTTTAAAATGGACTGGCTGGACCTCCTTGCAGTCCAAGGGACTCTCAAGAGTCTTCTCCAACACCACAGTTCAAAAGCATCAATTCTTCGGCACTCAGCTTTCTTTACAGTCCAACTCTCACATCCATACATGACTACTGGAAAAACCATAGCCTTGACTAGACGGACCTTTGTTGGCAAAGTAATGTCTCTGCTTTTCAATATGCTATCTAGGTTTTAAGTTGTATCAAATTCTCAATTTGGAAACAATATGGAAGTTTTTCGGGAGAAAGTTAAGTTCTTGTCTAGATCTTGATGTAACTGAGCGTATCTCTCAAAACTAACATCAGAGTTGGTTTCTCTGAACCTTTCCCAGCTTTTTCTTTAAAAAAAAAATAAGATTTTCTCAAAATCTTTCTTGACAGTCAGCAAGAAACCTGGGTCACAGATGGTTAGTTTATTATATTGATACTTAGCACACACCTCGTGCTAGATCAGCAGTTAGACCAAAAAATCGCTGGTTGTGTATGTGAAGTAAATTTTTCATTCAGTTCAGTTCAGTTTAGTAGCTCAGTTGAGTCCGACTCTTTGCGACCCCATGAACCACAGCATGCCAGGCTTCCAGCCTTTGGGAAATGTTGGTTATGTTACTTAACTAGAATTACAAACATTTCTTAGTAGCTCAGTACTGCTGTCCCCTCTCCCAGTGGAGATATGTGAGTGCATGCGTGTGTGTGCTAAGTCACTCAGTCATGTCCCACTCTGTGCAACCCCCATGGACTGTAGCCCACAGGCTCCTCTGTCAATGGGATTCTCCAGGCAAGAATACTGGAGTGGGTTGCCATGCCCTCCAGGGGATCTTCTCGACCCAGGAATTGAACTCATGTCTTATGGAGGGATTGGGGGCAGGAGGAGAAGGGGACAACAGAGGATGAGATGGCTGGATGGCATCACCGACTGGATGGACGTGAGTTTGAGTGAACTCTGGGAGTTGGTAATGGACAGGGAGGCCTGGCGTGCTGCAGTTCATGGGGTCACAAAGAGTCAGACACGACTGAGTGACTGAACTGAACTGAACTCATGTCTCCTGTATCGGCAGGTGATTCTTTACAACTAGCACCACCTGGGAAGCCCAATGGAGATATGGATGCAATTAAAAATTTGGAGTAGATGAGTTTCTTCATTTAGTTACCCTTATTATGGAGCATTGCCTACGTACCAAGAACTCTGTGTCTAGGTATCTGGAGTAAATGAGACATGGCACCTGGCCATACATTGCTTACCATTCTGACCAGATGTCAGACATCTCCAGGAAAGTGTGATGGTACTGACAGGTTGCCTATGAGCACAGCAGATAGACATGATGTCCTGCTCAGATCTCAGGGAAGGGCTTTTAGGAATGTGGAACTTGGTCTGGGTTTGGGAAGATCGGTAGGAGAAAGCAGTAAGAATATTGCATTTTAGGCATAAACACAATTGCACCCAAGGAATGACATTTTGTTGAATCATGAAATTGTGAAATAGCTGAGGTTTTTTAGTTAAAATTGTCAAATATTGGCAGTTGCGTTGGTGCAATCTCGTAGTGCTTTATGCCCAGAGCAAAGGTGTTTGGGATGAAATAGCAGGAGGTGGGTGGGGAATGATGGGCAGGACCAGATGTGGAAGAGCTTTATGTGCCTGGCAAAGGCAGGGTTTCTCAACCTCAGCACCAATGACATTTTGTGGCAGATCATTCTTTGTCGGAGGATGATGCTGTCCCTTATAGCATGTTTACCAGCATCCCTGGAGCCTACTTCCCAATAGATGCCACTAGTCTCCTCCCCCGGTTCTACAACCAAAATTGCCTCAGACATAATCAGATATCCTCTGGGGATAAAACTATCCCAGCTGGGAAATATGGAGATAAGGGATTTGAACATAACCTTGCAAACTGTGGGAAAGCATTAAAGCTGTTCATTGAAAATATCAGATTTGCTCTGAAAGAAAGCAGGGAACAGAGAGGAGACATGGGTCCTTCCAGGCTGTTGCAGTAAACAAATAAAGGTATGATGGGAAAAGGGGAGAGACACAGAGGTATCAAGAAGGGTGGAGATCACACAGGTTTGGAAATAATTGTGTGAGTGTGTGCATGTGAATGTGTGGGGGTTGGGGAAGTGAGTAAAAAGAAGGATTTTATCATGATGCCTAAACAAAAAGTGAGAGAGTGAGAGGGTAAAAAGAGTAGTGGCTGGTGGTAATTAGGAGGACAAAAGTGGCATAATCAGTGATCTGATGGTCTAAGGAAACTGAGATTGGAGAGGTGACAGATGACAGTGTTCATGAGGAGAATCAGAAATGCCAGCTTCAAAGGCCCTACCCTCTCCCCACCCACATCTGGTGGGGTGTGAACTATCACCATGTAGAAACCAACTCCATATGTTCATAGTTAATTTTTGACATAGTTAGAATCGCACATTTGATTAGAATCGAACAAGATTCGTTTTCCTAGTACCTTAAACATGCCATGCTCTTTCCATCAAAGGTTGTCTCCTGACTAATCCTTCCAGGTGGTAAGCTCTTCCCAATCGCTCTTCATCTACCCTTTTTCTTAAAGTTTTAAAAGTAATTTCATCAGAGAACACCCCCACTCAGGACCTCTCTGTGCACCCCAGTACTAGTTTACTTCTCCTTGTGTATTCCCTTATAACATCTGGTACTTCTTGCAGTATTTTTCAGTGTTAAGTATGTATTCACCTCTTGATAATCATGTATTTACTGCCTCTCCCTTCTAGGCTGTATGCTCCCTAAAGGTTCAGTTCACTTCAGTTCAGCCACTCAGTCGTGTCCAACTCTTTGAGACCCCATGAATCACAGCACACCAGGCCTCCCTGTCCATCACCAACTCCTGGAGTTCACTCAAACTAATGTCCATTGAGTCTGTGATGCCATCCAGCCATCTCATCCATCCTCTGTCGTCCCCTTCTCCTCCTGCCCTCAATCCCTCCCATCATCAGGGTCTTTTCCAATGAGTCAACTCTTCACATCAGGTGGCCAAAGTACTGGAGTTTCAGCTTTAGCATCAGTCCTTCCAAAGAACACCCAGGACTGATCTTTAGGATGGACTGGTTGGATCTCCTTGCAGTCCAAGGGACTCTCAAGAGTCTTCTCCAACACCACAGTTCAAAAGCATCAATTCTTCAGTGCTCAGCTTTCTTCACAGTCCAACTCTCACATCCATACATGACCACTGGAAAAACCATAGCCTTGACTAGACGGACCTTTGTTGGCAAAATAATGTCTCTGCTTTTTAATATACTATCTAGGTTGGTCTTAACTTTCCTTCCAAGGAGTAAGCATCTTTATTTTCATGGCTGAAATCACCATCTACACTGATTTTGGAGCCCCTCCCCAGTAAAGTCTGACACTGTTTCCACTGTTTACCCATCTATTTCCTATGATGTGATGGGACCAGACGCCATGATCTCAGTTTTCTGAATGTTGAGCTTTAAACCAACATTTTCATTCTCCTCTTTCACTTTCATCAAGAGGCTTTTTAGTTCCTCTTCACTTTCTGCCATAAGGGTGGTGTCATCTGCGTATCTGAGGTTATTGATATTTCTCCCGGCAATCTTGATTCCAGCTTATGCTTCTTCCATCCCAACGTTTCTCATGATGTATTCTGCACAGAAGTTAAATAAGCAGGGTGACAGTATACAGCCTTGACGTACTCCTTTTCCTGTTTGGAACCAGTCTGTTGTTCCATGTAGGAGCATCTTTATCTTGCCCCTACTCTATCTCCATCACCTAGCTTAGTGCCTGCCATTTACAGGCATTCAGGAAAGAGATTTGACCAACTGTCCCAATTCTGGTATTTTTCAGAAGCCATGGGGGGTTGGAAATACTACATTCCACACCTGGAGTGTGACTTTCTAATTTTTTTCAATAACATGCAGAATTGGAAGGAACTTTGCATTCATCCAGTTCAGACTCCCACTGAATGAGAGGCTGAGGACCTCAGAAGGAGAAAGGAGGAACCTCTGGGGCTCATTCCCACCCATGGGCTTCCAGACACATAGGATGCCTCTCTGCCTGGCGTGCTCAAGAATCCTGGGGAGAAGCATGAACCCACTGCCCTTTGTCTCCTTGGGTGCAGAGCTGCCCCGGGGGCCTCACCTCTCCTTGCTTCTGGCTTGTGCCTTTGTGCTGAGGTAGACTTTCAGGGTAGAAAGCAGACGGCATCTGGTGTACCTGAGGGGAGATGCTATCGCTGGGAAGGGAGTCAAAAAACACAGACCTGGCCTCAACAGCCACCACCAATCACACAATGAGAACAGGTGGGTCAGGGCTCTGGGGTAGTGCAGGGACTCACCTTCAACCCAGCCTGGCAAATGGCTGTCTGACCCAGAAACTGTCAGGTATACAACTGAACCAAAGGTATTGTGTTCCTTACCCTAAAGGGGAGATTGAACTTCAGGAGAAACCTACTTCTACATGTCTTCTGTTCCTTAGTCTGGTGCTAAAGTGTTGGCTAATAAGATGAGAGGAGGTTTCCAAAGCACACTGTGTGGATGGGCTTCCCTGGTGGTCCAGAGGTTAAGAATCTCCCTTGCAATGCAGGGAACGCAGGTTCGATCCCTAACCAGGGAACTAAGATCCCGTTGGGCATAGCTAAAGAGTTCCTGCACTGCAATGAAAGATCCCACATGATGCAAAACATCCTGCATGCCAAAACTAAGACTCAACACAGCCAAATAAATAAGTTTAAAAAGACACTGTGTGGAAATAGTAGGGAAAAGGGGGCTTTAATTTTCTCTCCTGAGTTTGTATTCATCACAGTCTAATTTATTACAACTGGAAAGTACTTGTATCTTCTGGCATCATTTATGGGTCTTAAAGGACTCTACCCCCATTTTCTAATCATAGTGTAGCTTTGCTAGTTCATACAACAGGGATTATAATCATTCTCACAATTTCCATTCTTTCCCATATCCCCTGTTTATTATATGGGGTACTTTTTTTCACTTTTAAGGGAAAATTCCTCTTGTGAATGTTCATAGTAGAAGGAAAAAATGAAGTTGGACGTTAAAGAACAAAATGTACTGATTTATGGGGAAAGATTCTCTCATGTATTGTTTTTATTGTCGTTTAGTCGCTAAGTCATGTCCACCTCTTTTTTGACCCCATGGACTGCAACCTGCCAGGGTCTTCTGTCCATGGGATTTTCCATGCAAGAAAACTGGAGAAGGTTGTCATTTCCTTCTCCAGGGGTATCTTCCTGACCTAGGGACTAAACCTGGGTATCCTGCATTGGCAGGCAGATGCTTTACCACTGAACCACCAGGGAAGCTTTGTGTGTGGGCACAGTAAATAAAAATATATCTTTAATAGACACATTAAATCCATATTTTGTAGAATAGTATCACCAGAAATGTATGTTTTTCTCTATAGCCAGCTTTATAATAAATTTATACTATAAGGTTTCAATAAATCAGTGTTAGATAAAATAGGCCATCATGTAATTTATCTAATTATTCACATTTTAAATTATTTTATTTTGTGCTATATAGGTTTACTTGCCTGTAATCACTGACATCTATAATCGTTTTCCTTATAACATTTGATTTTTTTTCATCTTTTTTACAATGCAGATGACATCTTTTATAATGTATAAGACAGCACAAATTTTAAAATAAACAGCTTGTGGAATAACTTTAGATTTATTCAGTGAAGGTCAGTGTGATGAAAATTTGTGTAAAAAAAAGTCTGTATTGTTTTGTTTTATTATAAGTGTTATAAAACTATGAATAATCTTACTTGTTCCATTTAATGTCAAGTTTGTATAAATTAGGTCATGTAGTTATCCTGTCAAAACATAATTGACTAATCTTGCTCCTGAAATGCATTCTATACCATTCTCTCAGCATGAGTGGACTTGAAGTCTCCTAGTCATTTTCTCAGCAACTTTAATGGCAGGAAAAGCACTGAAACATTAGAAAAGAACAGAAATACAACATCTGTTCAGTTCAATTGCTCAGTCGTGTCCGACTCTTTGCGATCCCATGAACTGCAGTATGCCAGGCCTCCCTGTCCATCACCAACTCCCGGAGTCTACCCAAACCCATGTCCACTGAGTTGGTGATGCCATCCAACCATCTCATCCTCTGTCGTCCCCTTCTCCTCCTGCCCTCAATCCCTCCCAGCATCAGGATCTTTTCCAGTGAGTCAACTCTTCACATCAGGTGGCCAAAGTATTGGAGTTTCAGCTTCAACATCAGTCCTTCCAAAGAACACCCAGGACTGATCTGCTTTAGGATGGCTGTTTGGATCTCCTTGCAGTCCAAGGGACTCTCAACCTATAGCTTATGTTGAAAATACTCTAAGTGGAAAACAAATAGGTTTTTTTCCCTTGACTTTAGAACATGACTCTGATTCATTCACTAATTCATTTGTTCGTTCAGCCAGCAAATGTTTACTAAACATCCCAAGGAACTTGTAGGAACTCCTCTACCATGGGGGATACAGTGATGAACAGAAGAGGCAGGATCTCATAGCTCCTAATGAGACTTAATGTGCAGAAGGGTGGAATGGGGTAGACAATAATGAGCTTTCAAGTCAGTAATGGCCCTGGAAGGAGTAGATCAGGTCAGGGATACAGATTGCAGTCCTTTTTGAATAGGACTGTCAAGGGTCCTTCTCTGAGGTGGTGACATTGAGAAAAGGATGACATGCCAGGGTCTGAAAGAACAGCTTTCAGACTGAGAGGATAGGACATGTGGATGGCTGGAGGAAGTAACCTAATGTCAAGACCCAGGTGACTGGAGAATCCTTAGTTGGGAAAACTTAACAGGATATGGGGTTGAAGATCCTGCAGAGGCCAGACCATGTTGGCTGTCACAGAACAAAGTGAAAGAGTCTGGGTTGTATCCTAAGTGTAATGTCTGTAGAGGGAGGGAACAGTCAGTAGGATTTTGTTTCTGGTTGCAGAAGACCACTCTGGCTGCTGCGGGTAGACAACAGACTGAAGGGGGCAAGAGTGGTCTCAGAGGCTGTTGTAGCTGTCTGGGCAAGAGGCGAGGGTGCTTTGGATGAGGTTGCCAGTGGTGGGGGCAGAAACAATTTTGGAACAAATGTTGGAGATATTGCTGATGGGATTCAATGATGCAGTCAATGTGGGTGGAAGAGACAGAGAAGAATCAAGGGTGAACCCCAGGTTTGAGGGTCCAGTTGGATGAATGCTAATGCCAGGACCTGAGATGAAAACAGTGAGAGGAACAGGCTTTAGAGTGGGGCTATCAAAACTTGTGCTTTGCTTGTGTATTTGAGTTGGTTATTAGACACGGAAGTGGTGATGTTGGGTGGGCAGTTAGAGATAATGGTTTTGGACTCAGAGTAGAAAGCAGGACCAGAAATAAAATTTAGGCATTATCAACATACAGATGACAGTTACACATACAGGATTGGTTCTTCTCACTCTACTCTTACTTTGTAGCTTCTGCTAACTCCAGAATTTCCTTCTGCTCCTGAATGTGGTTCTGACTAGCTCATGCTTTGGCTGGGTCTTTCTTCCCTGTACTACATGCAGAAAAGGCTTATGTGCCAGAAACATATTTGACAGGAGACTCTCAGTAGGTAGGAGGGCTGGAAGAGCATCCTGGTGCTGGGGAAAGATCCTGGGACTTGGGATCAGAGATCCTGGGACTTGGCTTCAGGTTCATGATGAGCCATTCTTGCCTTGAGCTTCCATCTGAGAAACACAGGTTATTCAGCTCATGGAATGACTTGAGACTTTCTGTGTATAACTGCATGGTAAGTTGCTCAGTCGTGTCTGTTTATGACCCCACAAACTGTAGCCCACCAGTCTCCTCTGTAATTCTCCAGGAAAGAATCCTGGAGTGGGTTGCCATGCCTTCCTCCAGGGGATCTTCCTGACCCAGGAATCAAACCCAAGTCTCTTATGTCTGCTGCATTGGTGACAGGTGGGTTATTTACCACTAGTGCCACCTAGACTCAGTATATAGTAGGTGCTTTATAAATGTAGTTAAAACTGAATTTTAATCTCCTTATCCAGAGTATAGAGATTATACCTTTACTCCACAATTGAGGCCTGTTGACAAGTTTGTTTTTCATCAGAGGCAGGTACCATGAATTTCTTCATTTTTATGTATCTTGAGTCTCAATATTTGGGCATTCAGTATATATTGGACAAATCATGATGATCAATGTGGATTCAAAGAAATCATGGCCCACCAAGGCAACAGGTAAAATTAACTAATCAAGAAAAAAATCTTCCTTTTTTATAATCATTAAAAATGTTTTTGAAGCAAAATATACCTTTATTGCCTAGTAGTGTGACTTCTACTTCTAGGAAAGAATGAATAGACTCAGCTGATTTTTTATATCCAGCATTTTCTTAATTGTGTCTCGTGTTTTTGTCCAGAATGCATTTAATTTGGAAACATTCCCAAGGCATGTACAAGTGACTGCCAACATCTTTTTCGAACACAAATTGGGTTTGATAATGTTTATTTTGGGTGCATGCAATTTAGTTATTTCTTTTCACATAAATTCTCTCTACTCATGTTGAGAAAAATCTCCAGAACAGTGACATTTATTACAGCTTTTCTCAGTCTCAATTATAAAATATTTATTGAACCCCTACTATGTGTAGAACACTGCTAAGCATGTGAGGAATGCAAATAAGTATCATGCACAGTGTTGTTCTCCTTGCGAATTAATTACTGAGAGAAGGTTTAGCTATGTGAGAATGGAAAATTCTCCCAGAAACTTCAAACTGGGAGGAACCTTAGGATGCTGTCCCTCCAAATCTTACTCAATGCACATGCCCCTTCTATAACCCCCACGATAGTATGACCTCTTTTGGTTGAGCCCTGTTAGTGAGGGGGCTCACCACCTTCCTCAGTTCCCTGTTGGAATTTTGGACAACTTTGAATCATGTCCTGAAATTGTATAGAGATTTCTCTGTGGCTTCCATCTGATCTTTCTGTCATATGCTATGCCTACAAAAATTAGAGTATCTACATGGCCTTATTTTTTAATAACTTGAGTTTGTACAGTGTTGGGAGTTTACAAAGTTAAGTGACTAACAGCTCAAGATCACACAGCTTGTGTAACAGAAGTTTAAAATGAAGTTGAAACTCCAAAAATACATATTCTTTCCACCAACCAATGGCATCCATGATTGCAATACAAGAAATGCCAGAAAGTATTTAGTGATAGATAGCCAAAAAAAATTGTATAAAGAGAATATGGAGCAAGACATCAGTATATGCTAGAGGTGGCAGAAGTTTTGTGGAAGATAGCACATTCTTTCTTGCCATGGACTGAGTGATCACCCTGGAGGTGTTTTCAACAAGATGTGAGTATCTTCAGCAGAAAGAGCTTGCTTATATTGTGAGACACTTCCTGGTTTTTGACTGAGAAATAAAAAGCTTCCCTGGAGAAATAGCCCTTAGGCGTTTAGTATATATATGAGCTGTATTAATAAATCTATGGAAATGGGATGTTAATTTTCCCCTGGCCTACATTTAATAATGTATACTGCAGGGTTGAACATGTAAATGGTATATTGCTGGGTCCTCTGTGCACCTCTATAAATACATAAGACGTTTTCAGCTGCTCTTTTCTCTCCACAGCTTATTTGAACTTCCTTCATATGGCTGTGATTTGCCTCCAGAAACAGGGGTAAATCCATGCAATCTGTGCTGTCTGCAATAAATATGGAGGTCCTCATTTTGGAAAGTACATTTCTAAATGTTTTCTCAAGAAGGGTGTTTAAGTTTAAATATATCTAGAATTGGGACTTTTTTCTTTTAAGCCATGAATTGAACATCTGAAGCATTGACTGATATACTTCTTAATGTGTTTATTCTAACTTATAGTAAATATTTGTATACATTCCTGCTCTAGTCTAAGAACTCTGAAAGATGTTGAGGATACAAAAAAAAAAAAAAAAAAGACATGTCAAGAAGGTCAGGGAAATATTCATAGAAATGGTGATGTTAGAATGGCCTTAAAGGATCTAGGTGTAGATCCTTTACTAAGGGAATATATTGTCATGGAAAGACTTCCTGTCTCCTAAACCTTGTCCCTGACTGTTAGTAGAACAGTTCTGTTATCACTATTCTCTGATCCCTGTTGAAACAGAGCACATATCATGAAGGAACTGCTAGTCGTAGCACTTATTGGTGTCGATGTTCATAGTTTCTTAATTTGTCAGGCATGTCCTACAGCTTTACTGTTTGATCTATAATCCTAGCATCACCTGGGAAGCCAAACATTTATAAATGTGAAAGATGAGTAAAAGCTAATAAAAGAGACTAAGAAGGAGAGGTCAGACAGTCAGGAAGGGAATAGAGAGAGTTCTGTCTTCAAAGTTAAAGATAAATTTTCAAAGGAAAACAATGCTGTTGGCAGGTCAACTGAGTTAAGGACTGATTGTTGGTTTATCAACATGGAAGTTGTCAATAACTTTGATCAGAGAATTTTCTTTGGAGTGGTAGTACTGGAGACAGTGATCACAAAGATTTTAAAGTACTCTCTATGTACAGAAAGAGTAATGAAGTAGATGGTAGCTGGAAGAGAAAGTGGAATCAGGAAGGTATTTCTTTTATAAACATTTACCCTGTGCAGACATTTCTATTATTAACTGTACACCCAACTACTTCCCCACCATCCATTGCAATTTTGTGTGTTATACTTATTTTAATAACTCTTACCCAACCAGTCCATTCTCCTCTAGTGCAAGCTATACTTAACCTCCCTTCTCTTGGTTCCAAGGTTACATCTCTTATCTGCACTGGTTAATTTAAGAGGGAACTTGACTAATTTGTATCATTATTCCTAGTAAAGTGCATCAAATTTTTATACACTCCAGCAATAGTATACAACAGATGCTAATAGCATCCTGCCAAACCCCAAACTTGTACCAGAGATGAGATTATATGGCTTCTGTAGCTCATAAAATAGAAGGGTAACCTACATTCAGGGTTGCTGAGTTCTACATAAATCCATGGAACTATGAAGGGGGTGCTAATGTATTTTAAAGGCCACTGTTTATCTTAACCTCCCATGAAACACACTGCAGAGAGGCCGTTGGAATGGATGTCTGTTATTCAAGCCAGTTTAGCATATGTGTGTTAGATGCTTAGTCGTGTCCAACTCTTTGTGACACCGTGGACTGTAGCCCACCAGGCTCTTCTGTCCATGGCTTCTCCAGGCAAGAGTACTGGAGTGGGTTGCTAGTTCCTTCTCCAGGGGATCTTCCCAACCCTTGGATTGAACCCAGGTCTCCCACATTGCGGGCAGATTCTTTAATGTCTGAGCTACTAGGGAAGCCCTGAGTCTTACATCATCTTACACCAGTTTAGCCTGAGTCTTACATCATTTTATATTATCCAAAGAAGGGCATTAAAAGTCTAAGTGGCATAATTATTTCTCAATCTGCTGTTGAAATATAGCTCAGAAAATCTTGAACAGTTGATTTTTTTTTCTCAAAGAGTATTTGAGTGATTTTTAAATTCTAGATCAGTGAGCCATTTCTCACTCATTAGGGATTTCATTAGACATTATTTTAGATGTCATGTGTTACCACAAGTAATATCTAAACACAATCCTTTGGAAGAGATATATAGACTTACTATATTGATGACTCAGCTTATAAAAACTGTTGGTATAGATAATTCAAACCTGTGGAGAGTATAAGCAATTATAAGATGTCCATTAAATTGCAAATGCTCTTTTATTTATTAGAAAATCAGCCACATTCATGTCAATGTATGGCAAAAACCACCACAATATTTTAAAGTAATTAGCCACCAACTAAAATAAATAATTTAATAAAAAAAATCATCCACAGTGTAGCATGGATTGCAGGAGTTGAGAATTTTATGAATAAATATATTTTCACACTTTGAAATATATTCATTTGCTTCTAAGGTTAGAACATTAGTTACCTATTAAAATTCAAAAACTGTTGAAATTAAATTGAAAATTCAATTTCTTTTATCCAGATTCACAGTATTATCCTTTGTGATCTCAGCATCATTTGGAAACCCTATCTAACACCTAACTTCCTAATGACTTTAAAGAAACATTATGCTGGCTGAGCTGGGTCCTCACATACGTTCCTCACTGCAGCATGTGGCTCTCTGTGCTCGTGGAGCACAGGCTTTAGTTGTGGTACTTGGTAGTTATGGCCCCTGGACTTAGTTGCCCCCCGCTTGTGGAATCTTAGTTCCCCAATCAGAACCTGCATCGCTGCCTTGGAAGGCAGATTCTTAACCACTCGATGACCAAGGAAATCTTCCTTAATGACTTTTAAGAATAATTTCTTCCATCCCATCTCAGTCAGCCATTCCTATGATTACACTCTAGGTTTTATTATTAGTGGTAACAACATTACCTGTGATACCCCACATTCTGTTCTGCGTTGAACTCTGGGGTGCCTGTATCATTTTGCCGTATGGTTTTTCTCTGGGTATATGCCCAGGAGTGTGATTGCTGGTTCGTGTGGTAGTTCTACTTTTAGTTTTTTGAGGAACCTTCATATTGTTCTCCATAGTGGCTGTACCAGTTTACATTCCCACAAACACTGTAGGAGGATTCCCTTTTCTCCACACCCTCTCCAGCATTTATTGTTTGTAGATTTTTTTATGATGGCCATTCTTACTGGTGTAATGTGATACCTCATTGTAGTTTTGATCTGCATTTCTCTAATAATTAGTGATGTTGAGTTTCTTTTCATGTGCCCCTAGGCCATCTGTATGTCTTCTTTGGAAAAATGTCTATTTAGGTCTTCCACCCATTTTTTGATTGTTTTATATATATATGTGTGTGTGTGTGTGTGTGTGTGTGTATTGAGCTGCATGAGATATTTTTATATTTTGGATATAATCCCATGTCTGATGTCTGCTGCTTAATTTGCAATTATTTTCTCCTATTCTGAGAATTCTATCTTTTCACTTTGTTTATGATTTCCTATGCTGTGCAAAAGCAATTAAGTTTGATTAGATCTCATTTGTTGATTTTTGTTTTTATTTTCATTACTCTAGGAGGTGGGTCAAAAAAGACCTTGCAGCAATTTATGGCACGGCATATTCTACCTGTGTTTTCCTCTAACAGTTTCATAGTCTCTGGCTTTACATTTAGGTCCTTAATCCATTTTGAGTTTTATTTTTGTGTATAGTGTTAGGGAGGATTCTAATTTCATTATTTAACATGTAGCTGTCCAGTTTTCCCAGCTCCACCTATTGAAGAGGGTGTCTTTTCTCCTTTGTATATTATTGCCTCCTTTGTAATAGATTAAGCGACTATTGGTGTATGGGTTTATCTCTGGGCTTTCTATCTTGTTCCATTGATCTATATTTTTGTTTTTGTGCTGGTATCATACTGTCTTGATTACTGCAGCTTTTTAGTATAGTCTGAAGTTGGAAACCTGATTCCTCCATCTTCGTTATGCTTTCTCAAGATTGCTTTGGCTATTTGGAAGTTTTTGTGTTTCCATACAAATTGTAAAATTTTTTGTTCTATTTTGTGAAAAATTCTGTTGGTAATTTTACAGGAATTGCACTGAATCTGTAGACTGCTTTGGGTAGTATAGTCATTGTCACAATAGTGATTCTTCCAATCCAAAAATAAAGTATGTATCTCCATGAGTTTATGTTGTCTTTGATTTCTTTCATCAGTATTCTAAAGTTTTCTGAATACAGATCTTTTGTCTCCTTAGGTAGGTTTATTCTATCTATTTTATTATTTTTGTTGCAATGGTAAATGGGATTGTTTTCTGAATTTCTCTTTCTGATCCTTTATTGTTAGTATATACAAATGCAAGAGATTTCTCTGTGTTAATTTTGTATCCTTCAACTTTGCCAAATTCACTGATAAGCTCTAGTAGTTTTTTGGTGGCTTCTTTAGGATTTTCTATGTATAGTACCATGTCATCTGCAGTGACAGTTTTACTTCTTCTTTTCCAGTTTGAATTTCTTTTTTCTTTTTCTTCTCTGATTGCCATGACTAGGACTTCCAAATTATGTTGAATAACAGTGGTAAGAGTGGGTGCCCTTGTCTTGTTCCTGATCTTAGAGGAAATGCTTTCCATTTTTCACCGTTGAGAATTATGTTTGCTATGAGTTTACTGTATATGGCCTTTATTATGTTGAGGTAGGTTCCCTCTGTGTCCACTTTCTGGAGAGTTTTTATTATAAATGGATGTTGAATTTTATCAAAAGATTTTTTTCATCTATTGAGATGATTGTATCATTTTTATTCTTTAATTTGTTAATATAAGCACATTTGTTGATTTGCATATATTGAAGAATCCTTGCGCTCTTGAGATAAATCCCTCTTAATCACGGTGTATGAACCTTTTGATATATTGTTGAATTCTGTTTGCTGGTGCTGTATTGAGGATTTTTGTGTCTATGTTCATCAAAAATATTAGACAGTGGTTTTCTTTTTTTGTGATACCTTTTTCTGGTTTTGGTATTAGGGTAACAGTGACCTTGTAGGCTAAGTTTGGGAGTGTTTCTCCTTTTGCAATTTTTTGGAAAAATTTTAAAAGAATAGGTGTTAGTGCTTCCCTAAACACTTGATAGAATTTGTCCGTGAATCCATCTGGTCCTGGACTTTTGTTTGCTGGAAGATTTTTAATCACAGTTTCAATTTCTTTACTTGTGATCGATCTATTCGTATTTCTTATTCTTCCTGGTTCATTCTTGAGAGGTTGTTCCTTTCTAAATATTTGTCTATTTCTTCCAGGTTGCCCATTTTATTGACATATAGTTGCCTGTAGTAGTCTCTTACGATTCTTTGTATTTCTGCAGTGTCAGTTGTAACTTCTCCTTTTTATAGTTTTATTGATTTGAATCCTCTTCCTCTTTTTCTTGATGTATCTGGCTACAGGTTTATCCATTTTGTTTATCTAATCAAAAACAAGCTGTTCGTTTCATCAATCTTTGCTATTGTTTTCTTTATTTCTATTTCATTTATATCTTCTCTGGCCTTTGTGATTTCATTCCTTCTGCTAACTTTGGGTTTTGTTTGTTCTTTCTCTACTTGCCTTAGGTTTAAGGTTAGGTTGTTTATGTGAGATTTTTCTTGTTTCTTGAGGTGGGATTGTATTGCTATAAACTTCCATCTAAAAACTGCTTTTGTTGTGTGTCATAGGTTTTGCATCATCATGTTTTAATTGTCATTTGTTTCTAGGTATTTTAAAATTTTCTTGTGTTTTTTTCAGTGATTATTTATTGCTTATTTAGTAACATTGTTTATCCTCCATGTGTTTGTGATTTTTACAGTTTTTTCCCCCTATAATTGATTTCTAATGTCATAGCCTTGTGGGAAAGATGCTTGACCGGATTTCAGTTTTCTTAAATTTACAGGGGCTTGATTTCTGACCTAAGATGTGGTCTATCCTAGAGAATGTTCCATGTGCACTTGAGAAGAAAGTATATTCTTCTGCTTGGGATAGAATGTCCTATAAATATCAATTAAGTCTGTCTGGTCTAGTGTTTTATTTAATGCTTGTGTTTCCTTGTTAATTTTCTGTCTGGATTACCTATGCACTGATGTAAGTGGGTGTTAATATTCCCTACTATGGTGTTACGGTCGATTTCCCCTCTTATGGCTGTTAGCATTTGCCTTATGTATTAAAGTGCTCCTATGTTGGGTGCATACATGTTTATAGTTAGTGTATCTTCTTCTTGGATTGATCCACTGATCATTATGTAGTGTCCTTCCTTGTCTCTTATAACAGTCTTGATTTTTTTCATCTGATGTGAGTATTGCTACTGAAGCTTTCTTTTGATTTCCCTTTTCATGGAATATGTTTTTCTATCCCCTCACTTTCAGTCTGTATGAAGTGGGTCTCCTTTAGACAGCATATACAGGAGTCTTGTTTTTATATCCATTCAGCCAGACTTTGTTTTTCATTGGGGGCATTTATTCCATTTACATTTAAGGTAATTATTGATATGTATGTTCCTATTGCCATTTTCTTAGTTGTATGGGGTTTGTTTTCATATCTTTTTTCTTCCCTGCCTCTTTTGTCCTCTTCTCTTTTGTTTCTTGCCTAGACAAATTCCTTTAGCAATTGTTGTAATACTGATTTGGTAGTGCTGAATTCTTTTACTTTTTGTTTGTCTGTGAAGCTTTTGATTTCTCCTTCAAATTGGAATGAGAGCCTTACTGGTTAGAGTATTCTTGCTTGTAAGATTTTCCCTTTCATCGCCTTAAATATGTCCTGCCATTCCCTTCTAGCCTGCAGAATTTTTGCTAAAAGATCAGCTGATAACCTTATGGGATTTCCCTTATATGTTATTTGTTGCTTTTCCCTTGCTGTTTTTAATATTTTTCTTTATGTTTAATTTTTGTTATTTTGATTAATATGTGTCTTTGTGTTTTTCTACTTGGGTTTATCCTATACTAGACTCTGCCCTTCCTGGACTTGGGTAACTATTTCCTTTCCCATGTTAGAGAATTTTTGACTATGATGTCTTCAGATATTTCCTCAGGCCCTTTACCTTTTTCTTCCTTTTCTGGAACCCCTGTAATTCAAATGCTGGCACATTTAGTGTTGTCCTAAAAGTCTCTTGAGACTGTTCTTTTTTCTTTTCATTCATTTTTCTTTATTCTGTTCCACAACAAAGATTACTACCATTCTGCCTTTCAGGTCATTTATCCCTTCTGCCTCAGTTTTTCTCCTGTTGATTCCTTCTAGTGTATTTTTATTTCAGTCCTTGTCTTGTTAATCTCTGCTTGTTCTTTAGTTCTACTAGGTTTTCGCTAAACTTTTCTTGTATCTTCTTGATTCAAGCCTCCATTCTGTTTCCACGATCTTGGATCATGTTTACTGTCATTACTCTGAATTATTTTTTAGATAGATTGCTTATATTCTCTGTTAGTATTTCTTGTAGGTTTTTATCTGGCTCCTTTGTCTGCAATGTATTTCTCTGTTGTTTCATTTTAGCAGACTTACTGTATTTGTGGTCTCCTTTCTACAGACTGCCTGCCAATGCAGGAGACACAGGAGATATGGGTTCGATCCCTGGATTGGGAAGATCCCCTGGAGAAGGAAATGGCAACCCACTCCAGTATTCTTGCCTGGAGAATCCCATGGATTGGAGGAGCCTGGGCTACAGTCTATGGGATCGCAAAGAGTCAGACATGACTGAGCGACTTCGCTTTCACTTTCACTTTCTACAGACTGCAGGATCATAGTTCCTGTTGCTTCTGGTATCTGCCCCTGGTGTGTCAGTTTGGTCCAGAGACTTGCACTGTTACTCATTCGATAGGAGGTTTGATTGGTGCTGTGTTGCTTAGAGTCTGCCCTAGATATTGAGCAGGGCTTCCCTTTTGCTCTGTGGTTATCACTGCCTTTTCAGGGATGGGTGTGCTCCCTGTTTGTTGGAGTAGAGGTCCGCAGATCTCTTTCTTAGCTGAGATTCTGATCTATGCTGTGAGGTAGGTGGGACTGGAGCACTTCCACTGGAAGTGAAGACAGAATTTTCCTCCACTGGAAGTGTTCACCTGTGACTATGCTCTGTTGTGTCCCTTTTTACCTAGTATGTAGGCTCACAAAGTATTCTGTTGTTGGAACTGTTCTTGGTTCTGCCTTAACTGTGGCTATGCTGGCAGTTAGCCCTAGTGATTCAGGCATTGTTACACCCAGCCACTGGTTCAGGTCCACTGAGGTTAGGTCCCAGTGACAAGTAATTATGCACCTGGACCTGCCATGGGAGCTATGTAGGCAGTTTCCACCCTGAAGTGGCCCTAACCAAAGTATATATGCCCACAGAGCCCACAGCTACTAAAGCCAGACCCATGATAGGGGGTTTGACTGCTGTTGTGGTGACCAGAGCCTGCCCTGGATATTGTACAGGGCCTCCCCTTTGCTCTGTGGTTATCATTTCCCTGTCAGGGACATGGTCTGTTCCTAGTTGTTGGAGTAGAGCCGCCCACCCTTATCTGCTTCTTAGCCGTGTTTATGATCTATGGTGTGAGAGAGGTAGGCTTGGAGCACTCCTGCTGGTAGGAAAGCTACAGTGGATTCCTCCTCTGGACCTGTTCACCTGTGGGTGTGCTGTGTTGTATCACCTTTCACAGACTCTGTGAGCTATCAGATTATGCTGATATTGGCACTGCTCTTGTCCCCATCTTAACTGTGTGTATGCTGGCAATTGGCCTTGATGTCTCTCAGGCATTGCTCTCACCAGGCCACCAGAATAGATTCACTGAAGTCAGGTCCCAGGATTGCAGTAATCACGGATCTGGACCTGTTGTGTTAGTGTTATGGAGGCAGCTCAGAGTTTAACCTGGCCCAACTCCAATGTATATGGGCCCCCAAAGCCTGCAGCTGCTAAAGCTACGTCTCTCTTGGCTGTGGGAACACTCGTCTGTTCATATGTTTTGTAGGCGCTGAGTTTTTAACCAAGTCATATGTAGGGGTGTCAATTCACAGTTTGCACAGCTGTGAGGAGAGATTTCAGCTTTGTTTTTCCTTAGCTGTATAGCCCCTGCAGCTCAGCTGTGGTTTTAGCCCCACCTCTGCATGTGGGCCGCCCTCAGGGGTCTGCTTCTGAGGCTGCCTTGGAGCACTCAGGACAGTGTGGATGTGGCATGGCTGCCAGAGTGGAGGGAGCCCCGATGGTGACAGATGTGCCAGGGAATCAGTGGCCATGAGAGATCTGACCCCATTGGTGATGACACACACAGGAAAGCCAGTGGCCACAGGTGTGGGAGACTAAGCCCTGGTGTGAGCCTTTCCTAGCTCTTGGCCATCTGAACAAGATGGCCAGCCCCAGCAGGGGTCTTTCCTAGCATCCAACAGTAGATGCGTGTGGACCAGCCCCAGTGAGGGCTTTCCAAGGGCCTGAGGGGCAGGGGCCAATGCATAAGAAGAGAGGTTGCAATGGTGGCTCCACCCCCCATATCATTTAGAAATGGCATGTTGATTCTATGTCAGTCTGGGTTTCCTCTGCAAGCATTCCTGGTTGCAGATTTCCTCACTCCCGTCCCCTCAGGCTGTCTCCTTGCATCCAGGAGCAGTTCTCCCTGAGTTTGTTCTCCAGTCTCCAAGTCCCAGAACCCAGCCTCCATGCCCACTGTTGGGCACATGTCCCAGGCAAGGGTGCTCAGGAATGTGACACAGACCATCTGTGTGGATCTCACTCTGTTCTTTCTGTTCTGACCAGCATATCTGCTCTCCTCTGACAGCTCCAGATGCTCTCCTTCTGTCCCAACTGATCTCCCCACTGGTGAGGAGGTTTCCCTGAATATGGGAACCTCTCTGCTCCTTCAGCTCCTCTACTCCAAGGGCACAGGTCCCATCCACTTCCTCTCTTCTTCTTTTTCCCTTCTTTATTTCCTCCTACCCAGTTATACAGGGATGTTTCTTATCCTTTATGGTGTCTGAGGTCTGCTAGTGTTCAGCTGGTCTGTGAGAATTGTTCTATATGTAGATGTAGTCTTGATGCATTTGTGGAGAGAGATGGACTCCACATTCTCCTACTCATCCACCATCTTACTTTTTTCCTGTTTTTCTATTTCTTCTTGATTCAGTTTTTATAAGTTTTGTTTCTAGGAATTTTTCCCATTTCTTCAAGGTTGTTCAGTTATTGTAGAGTCGAATTTTTGTGCATGTCAGTTGTAATGTCTAATTTGTATTTATAATTTTGTTTATTTGTATCCTTTCTTTTTCATCTGTATATACCAACCCTTATATAAGATCTTACCAATTTTGTTCATCTTTCAAAGATCCAACTCTTAGTTTGGTTAATCCTTTCTATTGGTTTTCTGTTATCTATTTCATTTATTTTTGCTTTAATTGTTATTATTTCCTTTCTTCTGCTAACTTTGAGCTCAGTTGTTTTTTTTTTCCCCCTAATTCTTTAATGCATAAAGTTAGGTTGCTTGTAGGTTCCTTGCTTGATGTTTTTCTTTCTTCTTAAAGTAGGCATTTATTGCTATGAACTTTTGCTTCATTCTACAAGTTCTGGTATGTTGTGTTTCCAATTCTGCTTGTTTCAAGAAAATTTCTTTTTAATTTTTTGATCCATTGATTTTTCAGGAAAGGGTTTAATTTTCATGTGTTTGTGAATTTTTCAGTTTTCTTCTTATAATTGATTTCTAGTCTTATGCCTTTGTGGTCAGAGAAAAGAACTGATATGTTTTCCGTTTTATTTAATTTGCTGAGACTTGTTTTGTGGCCTATCTGTGGTCTATCCTAGAAATAGTTCGTGTGCACTTGAGAAGAACGTGTACTCTGCCATTGTTGGGCAGAATGTTCTTTATGTGTCTTTTAGATTCATTTGGTCTGTGGTGTTCAAATAAGCAGTTTCCTTATTGATTCTCTGTCTAGATGATCTATTTATTGTTGAGAGTGGAGTATTAAAATCTTCAACTATTTATTGCTGTTGATTTCTCCTTTTAGTTATTCATTTTTGCTTCATATATGTAGGTGCTCTGATGCTGTACATATAAATATTTACAGTTGTTGTATCTTCTTGCTATATTGAGTCCTTTATTATTGTAATGACCTTATTCATCTCTTTTTAACATTTTTAGTTTAACATCTATTTTGTTTGCTTAAATAACTATTCTTTTTTTTTTTTTTTTAATTGCCTTTTGCTTGTTCCTCTTACTGGGTAGTTTTCAGTGTCATAACCTCCAGGTCACTGATTCTTACTTCAGCATATGAGTTTGGTTTTGAGACTCTTGAGATTCTTTTCATATTCTTCAGTTCAGTGATTGTATTTTCCAACTCTTGTATTGACTGTATTTTCAACTGTAGGATTTTTATTTATGATTGCTATTTTCCTGTCAAACTTCTCATCTAGTTCATTCATTGTTTTCCTAGTCTTGGCTAATTGTCTCTTTGTGTTTTCTTATTGCTCGCTAAACTTAAGAAGATTTTTCTGAATTCTTTGTCAGACAGTTCATAGATCTCTATTTCTTAAATCTTATTGGAGCTTTATTAGTTTCATTAGATGACATCATATTCATCTGATTTTGTGATTGCTTATATTGATACCTGCACATTTGAGTAACTGGACTCCTCTTCCAGACTCTATAAATTTCCTTCAGCAGAGACAGTTCTTCACCAGTCAGCTGTATTTGGGTTTCTGAGTGTGTCTGCTGGTAGCGTCTTTGGGCATGAGGGGCATGCTATGTGTTGGGGCAAGGCAACTGAAGTCTGAGGACAAAGATAAGGGAGGGTGTGCCACTGGCTGAGAGCAGATAGACAAGGTTGCTAGCTTGGTTTCCTACCCAGGTGAGGATGCTGGATGGACTCTGTGATTGCCCAGATTCTTTGGTCAGGCTTACTACATGGTTGGGACTGTGTAGTAGGTATTGTATTCAGTAGAAGACCGAGTTGTATATTAGCTTCCCTTCTCTGTCAGGGAAGCAGTATGTGTCTCAGGGTTTGTACAGCTCATTGTTTGGGAGCTCAAATCAGGCCTCGTGTGCACTAAATTCCCTGGTCATGTGAGGCCACTGGTTTTGCTCTACAGATGGGGGAAGCCATGGGCTCTACTTTTTGTTCAAATACCACTGCATGTAGGGCTGTTGGATGGGCTATGCATCTTCCTGTATACTCTTGTTAGGTCTCCTGTTTGGACTGGGTGAAGGCTGTATTTAGTAATGCAGGTGGTTATGAATTAGATTCCTTGCCTAGATGGAATGTGAGAATCAGCCCTAAAACTCCTTAAAGCTCCTTGTTTGTTGTCCTAACTCAAGCTGACTCACACCCGAAGATTCCATACCACTGACTCTGTCTGCCTTTCTCTTGGCTTGAGTGCCACTGGGCTGTGCAGCTTCCAGAAGTTGTCACTAGCCCTGCTGGTTAGACGGCACTAGAATACACCCTCCACAGTGGCATATTTTCTGACTTGCTTTATCTTACAATATACATGAGATAGTTTCAGAATTACAGTACAGTATTATGCCTCTATCCATTTTTCTCCTTCTTCTCATACAAAAAAGTTAGCATATTAAATGAAGTATCCAGCCCATTGCTTTTTTCCCATGGTATAAAATGTTTTGGAGATCTCTCCAAATCAGTACAGAGAAATCTTTTTAACACTGCATAGTATCAGTATGGATATATCATTATCTATTTCATCAGTCTGCTACTCCTAGAGTATTTTCTCGATATTTTATTACTGAACAGGAATGTGAGAACAATCCGTGGGTTTTCTTTTTCTTTTCTTTTGTTGAAGCTGTATTTTCAAGGTTGATTCTGAGGGGCATATTTCTGAGTCAAAGGTAACACATTTTTCTTTCTATCTTGAAGATTCTAAGAAAAAAAATATGTTAAAGAAAAGCAGGTTGTAGCAACAGAACTGACTATTCAAACAAACAAGGCAGCTGCCATTGTTTGCTTAGATTACTTATACTGTACACAGGAATCTCAGAAAGGATACTGGAGGGCTACAGACTTCAGAGTTGTAATTTCAAGCCACTTAGAGGGCACGTTCTAAAGGAAGACTGAGCAACTGAATTTAGCCATTGGATGAAATCCTTTGATATCCTGGTGTTTGATGAAATAGAAAGACTTTTGGATATGCATTTGAGGTGCATATAAATACCATTTTAAAGATTTTGCCAAGGCAAAGGAAGCAAATCTTTCCCAACCACTTGGGACCCAGGAATGGAAAATCTGGGATCTACTTTGGATCTCTATGAGGAGAATGGGGCTGCAGTTGAAAGCATTGGAAACCCCACCCACCTATAGTTTCTCTCTTACTATACAGTATGTATGGGAGAAAATTATGTTCTCCCATACATACTGTATAGTATGGGAGATACTATAATTTAATGGTACATTTTCTTCAAAATAAGAACCTGGAAAATCATTTTGTTATCATTTCATACTTGCAGTTGGTTAGAATATTGTGGAAAGACTCTGGAAAACCTGAAAAGGTTATAAAGTTAGTATGAAACACAAGCAAATTGCAAAGTGGAGTTTTAAAGTTCATAGATGTGGTGGCTCAGGAAATAGCCATTCCTAAGTTAAACTGAGTTTCGCAATGGATTCCGCTAGCAATGCAAATGCTTTTGTGATATAGTCCTGAGGCTGAACAGCCCAATATGACTGAGGAGGCAAAATGTTGGGATTCGTACTTTCCAGGTTCTTTCGTACTTTCATACAGCAGGTTCCTTCTACTTTAACAAGCAAGCAGCCAAAAAAAAAAAAAAAAAAGTACATGAAAGAAACCTCAGGAAAACACATTAGAATCTGTTCTATAGCCCTGCCAGCTCATGCCCATAGAAGACAGAGCTCTGTTTAAAAGAGGAATGAAAGCTTTACATATAATATTTTAAGATTATGCAAAGCATGAATATAACCTTTTCTTCAAATTAAGGAATCTTAAGTTTTCTAGACTTGGCAAGGTTTTCCTCTCCTAAGGTTGCCCCCAAACTCTTGAACTAAGAAGAAAGTAATTTGCAGGCTTTATGTTTATGAAAATGACACAGTTTCTATTGAAAGATAAAACTAGACAAAAGCCGAGGCAGAAGCTTCTGGAGTAGTATAGAGAAGAAAATATATACAGAAAATGAAGGTAGAAAAATGTTTATAAAAATAAAGCTTGGGCAAAGCAAGATCCTCAAAAAAGGAAAAGATGGGAAAAAGAATAAGTGAAAGACAAGGTCAGGGAGAAAGGGGTTGTGGCATCTGTGATCAGGACATCGGGCAACTTCTTAAAGATACAAAAGACTTGAATGTTTAAAAGAGACATAGAATTAGTGAAGGAAAATAACCGAGAAGAGCTTACTAAGAAGTGGCAAAAGAAAATTCAAGGGAAAAGATGTGAGACCCTCCAGCCTGAGAACTGCTGATTCCGTTTCAGCAGCTGCTTTGCATGAAGGAAAGGAAAGTGCTAGAGGACAATGTGCTAGACCCAGATCTGGTAGACAGCTGACATTTGTTTTCACCGAAAACCAAAACTCTGAAGATGCTAATTCTGCCCTGAGAACTGTCACTTCAGACCTATGAGCAATTTTGCACCTGTGACTATTTTGATAAAAATATTAGTCTTTGAAGGAATTTAATTGAAAAGATATAAAATTGATTTGAATATAATTAATAAATGTCAGTACTTATTTTAATGGAACACATATGATTAAAGATATTATTTTTCCTGTAAATGAATTATATCTTTTCAATATAAAGACACTGTGCTCTGTGCTAAGTCGCTTCAGTCATGTCCAACTCTCTGCAACCCTATGGACTGTAGCCTGCCAGGCTCTTCTGTCTATAGCATTCTCCATGGCAAGAATACTGGAGTGGGTTGCCATGCTCTTCTCCAGGGGATCTTCCCAACCTAGGGATTGAATCCGTGTCTCTTATGTCTCTTGCACTGGCAGACAGGTTCTTTACCACTGTCGCCACCTGGGAAGCCCATAGACACCAATCTGTAATAAATAAATATTTTATGAACCATTTTATATGTTTTCTATCAGGAAAGTTTCTCCTGATAACTAGTTGTCCTTATTGCTAGAAAGACAGTGTTCTTTCACTTTTCAACCCCCTCCAACCATCCTTACTGTAATAGTAAAATACTTTTATCCAGATCCCCCAATTTCCATTCCTTTAGACATTTCTCTTTCTTGACTTACCAAACACGTCAGCAACTTTTGACATAGTCAGATGTTCCCTCCTACTTGAAACACTTTCTTTTCTTGGTTTCCAGGACACTGTCATCTCCTGAGTACATTCCTGTCTCACAGCTCCCCCTTCTATCTTTTTCTTGCTGACTCACTCTCCTCTGACATATTTTTACTGTTAGAGAACTTTAGGACTTGGCCTCAGGCTCCATTTTCATTTTTATCTTTATTCTTTTCCTTGGACATCTCTTTTAGGCCCACAATATGAAATACCACTTTCAATGCTGCTGCTGCTGTCGGTCTGTATATCTTTAGTCCCAATCCTTCCTCTGATCTCCAGACTCATATTCAGCTGCTTAGTTGGCATTGTTGTTGTTGTTGTTCAGTCACTAAGTTGTGTCCGACTCTTTGTGACCCCCTGGACTGCAAGACACCAGGATTTCCTGTCCTCGCTGTTTCCCGGAGTTGGCTCAGGTTCCTGTCCATTGAGTTGGTGATGCTATCTAACCATCTCATCCTCTTCTGCCCTCTTCTGCCTTCAGTCTTTCCCAGCATCAGGGTCTTTTCCAATGAGTCAGCTCAGATGGCCAAAATATTGGAGCTTCAGCTTCAGCATCAGTCCTTCCAATGAATATTCAGGGTTGATTTCCTTTAAGATTAACTAGTTTGATCTCCTTGCAGTCCAAGGGACCCTCAAGAGTCTTCTCCAGCACCACAGTTCAAAAGCATCAGTTCTTTGGTGCTGTGCCTTTTTTATGGTCCAACTCTCACATCCACTTCTCCAGGTCTAACTCCAAGACATGTTTTGGATTCTTCCACTTATTTTATATTCTTAAATCATTTTTCTCTTGACTAAGTTGATAAATATACAGCCTCCTAACTGTTCTTCCTGATTGTACTCTTGCCCTCCACCGGCAGCCAGAGAAATATTTTTGAAGTGATAGAGCACTGTCCATTTTTCTCTTCCCTAATACTTCTTGGAGACAATATTTGGCACTAAGGTAGGAAGGTGGTGGTCCAACAGGGTTGGGAGATTACTTGCACACGAGAGAATTGAAGAGATATGCATATTGAACATAATGGGGAAAAGGTTTCTTACTGTCAACAAAGGGAGTTACAAATATAAAACAGGAAAGTGATAATGAACTGGGATATAGACTGGATTTTGAGATGTTGGAGTGAACTCATGGTTTTTAATATATAAAGATAAATGTCAAAATAAATAGAGGAGAGAGGGAGGGAAGGAAGGAGGAAAAGAGAGAGAAGAATGTGAGGATGTGTATATTTCTTCACTTTGTGAACTGGAAGGTCTAGGAGAAGCAACACTGCAGTAACAGTGAGACTGGGGAGGCATGGCGGCTAGCGCCAGTACGTCATCCTGCACTGAACCCATTTGCTGTAGACTGATAAAAGTTGGAAAGGCTCTGTGAACTGTAACATTGTGTAAGTGCTAATGTCTTGATTTAAGTGGTTGTGCTTTGGTTATGTACTATAGTTATGTAGGAGAATGTTTTTGTGTTGTGGAAATATTTCAAGGGCAATGGAACACCATGTGTACAACCTGTTCTCAAATGGTTCAGGGTAAAAACAGGTTCAATTATAGCATACCAGTTTCCTGCCTTAAATCCTTCAATGTTTTTCTGTTTTACTGAGCATAAAATGCATATTTCCTGGGTACCAACCTAAAGCATTTCCATCCAAAGTTCTTTGCTTGTGCTATTCTCACTCCCTAGAATCCTTCTTTGATTTCACTTGGTTAGCTCCTCCAGTTCTTAGATAAGACGTCACTTCTTCAAAGAGGCCTTCCTTAACCACTCCACCAAAGTGCTAACCCTCAGTCACCATCATGTCACCCTATTCATTTTCTGTGTAACATTTTTCAACATTGGACGTCAACTTGCCTTTTATTTGATTACCTATTTATTGTTTACCTTTCCTGTTAAAAGGGAAACTCCAATAGGAGAGACCATATCTGTCTGGTTTGCTGCTAAATCCCCAGAGCCTAGCATATTGTTAAGACTGATTGGCTCTGAATAAATATTTGTTTCATAAATGAATTTTGTTCAACCCCAAATTTTAATCATTAGAGAGATTACTGAAAAATTCATGCACCAAAATATTTCTTTGTCAAATAAGTCACATTATATGTGACTTAATTAATTTTTAGTTTGGGGAACTACAATCTACCCAAACATATTTCATTCATTATTTTATTGTTCTTCTCTGCTAAGAAGTTCTTGTCTGAGGACCTCAGTGTTTATTATGAAGTGATAGGTAAGGTCATTAAAAGTCTTGATTTCACTGTGGGGAATCCTTTCTAGACCTTCAGAGGAGAGGCATCCTACTACTAGTGACCTTTTCTGTCTCTTATACAACCCTAGCCTCCACTCTGAAAGTAGACTAAGAGTTTGATTATCAATTCAAGAGCTTTTCATTTAAATAATTATTTTTCAATTTAGTATCATTACAGAAAATCCTTTCTTTTATTAATGAGTATATCACTCAATGCTAAGAATAGCATATAAGATAATACAAAATACTCAGTTAAGCAAGATAATATCTAATTCATGGCTGAGCCACCAGGGAAGCCCAAGAATGCTAGAGTGGGTAGCCTGTCTCTTCTCCAGCAGATCTTCCCAATCCAGGAATCCAACCATGGTCTCCTGCATTGCAGGCAGATTCTTTACCAGCTGAGCTACATGGGAAGCCCAAATATGACATCATTCTATGTCAGTTGGATTTCAACTTCAATGTGGTTTTTCATATTAGTAAGAGACAGTTTTTGGCTTTATTAAGATGTAGTATCCTTTAGTACGGAGAAGGCAATGGCACCCCACTCCAGTACTCTTGCCGGGAGAATCCCATGGACGGAGGAGCCTGGTAGGCTGCAGTCCATGGGGTCGCTAAGAGTCGGACACGACTGAGGGACTTCACTTTCACGTTTCACTTTCATGTATTGGAGAAGGAAATGGCAACCCACTCCAGTGTTCTTGCCTGGAGAATCCCAGGGACGGGGAAGCCTGGTGGGCTGCCATCTGGGAGTGGATGCTGTGAATTTATAGACCACCAACAATGGGACTGTGGGCTCACTGGGAATGATTAGTTTCCAGCTCTTCTTTTGGTTTATTCTGTTTCTAGGTTGAAATGGAAAGTCTATTGCAGTGAAGTGAAAGTCGTTCAGTCATGTCTGACTGTTTGCAACCCCTTGGAATTCTCCAGGCCAGAATACTGGAGTGGTAGCTGTTCCCTTCTCCATGGGGACCTTCCCAACCCAGGATCAAACCCAGATCTCCTGCATTGCAGGCAGATTCTTTACCAGCTGAGCCACAAGGAAAGCATTATAGTATTAATAATGGTTTCTTTTTTCCCTGTATTTTATGATGCTCCGACATCTTAGACCCCTACTCATCCTAGAGAGACTGCGCTTCCAAGGAGTAGTTAATTTCTAGAGATAGCCAGCAGCTTGCCTGAGAGCATACCTTTCATATGTAAATCAACCAGTCCAAAGCCCAAATCCCCAATCACTTCCTTTTTCTAGCTTTCACACACCAAGCCAACATTTGCCTTGCCCTAAATCACCCAGGGCCAGGTACCAGACAACTAGAAACCACTGCGTATACCCCAGAGCCTACCAAAATTATTCAAACTACCTAATCCTAATTATTCAATCCTTGCTCAAATTTGCTTATCTGCCTTCACCCATTCCTTTCCCTGGAAACCACAACAAAGTCTCTGGCAAAAGCTTTCCTCTCACTTCTGTTGCCTCCTGACTGACTCTGGTGCTGATGTGTCCTCATGTGGCCCTATAATATGGCCACTGCTGCTGCTAAGTTGCTTCAGTCCTGTCCGACTCTGTGAGACCCCATGGACTGCAGCCTTTCAGGCTTCTCCGTCCACGGGATTCTCCACGAAAGAACACTGGAGTGAGTTGCCATTTCCTTCTCCAATGCATGAAAGTGGAAAGTGAAAGTGAAGTCGCTCAGTCATGTCCAACTCTTCGCGACCCCATGGACTGCAGCATTCCAGGCTCCTCCATCCATGGGATTCTTCAGGCAAGAGTACTGGAGTGGGGTGCCATTGCCTTCTCCCTATAATATGGCAGTGGTCCCCAACCTTTTGGGCATTAGGGACCAGTTTCCTGGAAGACAATTTTCCTATTGACCAGGGAGCAGGGATGGTTTCAGGGCAATTCAAGCACATTACATTTATCATGCTGTCACTGATCTGACAGGAGGCGAAGCTCAGGTGATAATGCAAGCAGTGGGGAGTGGCTGTAAATACAGATGAAGCTTCATTTGCTCACCCACTGCTCACCTTCTGCTGTGCAGCCCTGTTGCTAACAGGCCACTGATTAGTACCAGTCCATAGCCCAGGGGTTGGAGACTCCTGCTGTATGGTATAGCATGTGCCGCCTCCCCCTGGGAATTGTAACTGATCAACTCTTAAGAAGGCAGTCATCTCCTTGTCTTCTGAGTAAAATTCATCCTGCTGCTGCTACTGCTGCTAAGTCACTTCAGTCGTGTCTGACTCTGTGCGACCCCATAGATGGCGGCCCACCAGGCTCCCCCGTCCCTGGGATTCTCCAGGCAAGAACACTGGAGTGGGTTGCCATTTCCTTCTCCAATGCATGAAAGTGAAAAGTGAAAGCGAAGTCACTCAGTCGTGTCCAACTCTTTGCGACCCCATGGACTGCAGCCTACCAGGCCCCTCCATCCACGGGATTTTCCAGGAAAGAATACTGGAGTGGGGTGCCATTGCCTTCTCCTAAAATGAATCCTAGGTATATTTTAAAGCAATTGTACGGTATAGAAGAAAATGTACTTTTCATCTCATCTTTAGGATCCCCAAGAACATCATCTGTTACTGTTCTACACCTTTGGCAACAGACAAAAATCTTTTTTTTTCTCTCTTATTCTTTTCAGTTCTTTTTCTTAAAATTTTTTTTTATTTATCTTTGACTATACTGAGTCTTTGTTGCTGCATAGGCTTCTCTCTAGTTGCTTCGAGCAGGGGCTACTCCAGTTGCGGTGCACACACTTCTCATTGCTGTGGCTTCTCTTGCTGTAGTACGCATGAGCTCAGTAGTTGAAGCTCCCAGGCCCTAAAACAGGTTCAGTAGTTGTTGCCTATTTAATTGTTCCACAGCATGTGGGACCTTCCCAGCCCGGGTACTGAACCCATGTCTCCTGCATTGGCAGGTGGATTCTTAACCATTGAGCCACCAGGGAAGCCTCTTTTGTTCTTTTTTTCCCCCTCTTTTTGTGCACATTTGTGAGAAGCAGTGCTTTGGCTGGAAGTAGGGTGTGGTTGTACTGTACCCTCTAGAGGAATGTTATTCTTCAGTTCACATATACCTGGAGTTCAACAAAGAAGACAGGTGTTTGCACACAGCCAGCATTTGACTCATATCACAAGGTCATAGCATGTAATTTGTGTTGGAAATGAAGCATAGCCATGGATGTACAGAATACAGTTCCTTTCCCAAAGCAGCAGGAACAGAGGCCCCAGGATAAATATGATGATGGAAAATGGATTATCATAAAGGTTTTGACTCGAAAACATTGTGGAATAGCAGATGGCAAAAGGGGAGAAGCAAGTTGATTTAAAAGATTTCCAAGGGCATGGTCCTCAGGGTATTTTGAACACAGAAGTGGTAAACTTTGAAAAAGAACAACCTGCTTCAGTCATGAGAGCTATAGATCAAAATTGTTCAACACTTAGTTAAGCTTTAATGAGCAATTTAGAACTTGGATGAAGAAATGCATAGGCAGGTGTGGGGCTCTGGGGTGGTGGGACAAAGCAAAGAGAAGTTTTCAGGAAAGGTATTTGGGATGAAGAGATTTTTTGTTATCTGAGGCTGTCGCTGCTTGATTGTGGTTTGTTGAGCTCTGTGTTGGATTTGCATTCATTTTCTGCCACTTGGCAAATGCTGGTCCCTGGGTATATTACTCATCTCTTGTTTCCTAGTTAATAAGAATGGCGACAGCTCAGCAATATTATTGAAAGGATTAACAAACCTTTCCACTGAAATATTCCAAAGACTGAAAACAACACATATTTCTCTCATAGCTTGAGAGCATACCCACTATAAGTGAGAAATTTCTTAGTAGTCTCATATTATCTTAATATATTATATCTATATATCTATATGAACATTTCATTGTGCAGCATATTTGAAGCAGTGAAGACCTTGAATAAATGTTAGCTCTCTTTAATCTGTTGTCAACAAATGTCACTCCATTGGTTTACTGTAGTAACTGAAAAGCCCTCGTGTTCTTAAGGGTCTTCGTGTGAGCCACAGGTGACAAATGAAGTATATTGTGTAGGTTTACTAACATCCATTAACATATTAGTGTGGTTTTATTTGTGTGTTTGTTGGGAATTGATGAAAAGATGGATCTGCTAAAAGGTAAATTGAGTAACAGAGTAAAAGCAGATGTTTGAGACAGTAAACAGGGCACAAGTAAAGGGTCTCACCTTTAAGCATGACATTTTGCCTCAATATATGGGATGCAGGAGCTTCCCAGGTGGCGCTAGTGGTAAAGAACCTACCTGTCTACGCAGGAGTGGTAAGAGACACAGGTTCGATCCCTGGGTTGGGAAGATCCCCTGGAGGAAGGGATGGCAACCCACACCAGTATTCGTGCCTGGAGAATCCCATGAACAGGGAAGCCTGGTGGGCTACAGTCCATGGGGTCGCAAAGAGTTAGACATGACTGACTGAGCAGCCCAGCATGCACAAAGGGAGGCAGAGGGCAGTAGAAAGTGGCTGGGCACATGTATCTCCCTAAACTTACTGTAGGGAGAATAATATAACCACTGAAAAGTAGGCCTATCAGAAAAAGAAACAGGAGCTGCAAAAAGTATGAAATATAAGATGTGCTCCTGCTTAATCTAAGACATTGAAAAAATACACACACAAAATTCATAAAAGTAGAAAACAAAGAAAGGAAGGTAGCTTAACTGTAACTCAACTGTGATATTTTTAGCAATGGCTGGTTGTGCTCCCCTTCCCCAACACATACACATGGTTTTTTCTGTACAGTTCTTGGATCTTAGGGAACAAGCTGAGATTTATTTGAGAGGGAGCTGAAACCAGGTACATTCAGACAGGAATAGGCTGTGCTCATAAAGGATAGGCAATCAAGTGCCCTGGTGGGTTTCAGTGTCTTTGGTATAGGCACCATCTGAAGGGTGACTGGGTAGGTTATATTTCACCTGAGAACTTCACCCTGTGCATGTAAGTGACCTCAGGAACACTGTATACAAAATGAACCCCCCCCCCCAAAAAAGTGCCTGGTATTCTTACCAGGAGTGGAAGCTTTTTACCCCATATCTCCCACGGCTGGACTAATGGATTTAGCTAGTTATCTCCTCAGCAGGAGAAGCAAAGAGTACCATCTAAAGTCAGCCAGTATTGACTTCCTGGAATGTGGAAGAAAGTTTCTTAAGTGTGGACAACCCAAGAATGAGTCAGGGGCCAAGAGGAAGGCTTTGAACTATTTAGAAAAAGTCCTAAGTAGAGAGGAAAAGCTAATAAAGTCCAAACCCAGCAGTTGTTGGTTGTTGGGTTTTTCTTTATAATATACATTACATAAAGTTTACTGTTTTAACCATTTTAAGTGTATGATTCAGTGGAATTAAGTACATTCACATTGTTGTGCAACCATCAGCACCATCCATGCATACAACACTTTTAATACTGCAAAATAAAACTCTATTCTTCTTAAACAATAGTTCCCCATCCCTCCCTCCCTCTAACCCTTGGCATCCACTGTTCTACTTTCTTTATACTCTAGGTACCTAATATAGGTAGAATTATATGGTATGTATTCTTTTGTATTCAGCTTATTTCACTTAGCATAATGTTTTCAGGGTTCATCCACTGATGTGACATGTATCAGAATTTCTATCCTTTTTAAGGCTGAATAATATTTCATTGTGTGTGTGTATATATATATATATATATATATATATCTCAAAATGAACAGATATAGCTAAAGACACAATTTATTTATCCATTCCTCCATTGATTTGGACTGTTTCTACCTTTTGGGTGTTGTGAATAATGCTGCTAAGAACATGGATGTAAAAATCTCTGTTGGAGTCCATTCTTTCCATTTAGAAGTGGAATGGCTGGATCATATAGTGTTTCTATTATTTTTTGAGGAACTGCTAGATCATTTTCCATAGGGTCATCACCAGTTTACATTCTCACCAGCAATGCTCAAGGGTTCCAACTACTCCACATCCTCACAAACACTTTTTTTGTTTTTGTTTTTTTGTTTTCTTTGTTTATTTTGGATACTAGCCATCCTAACGATGATAAAGTAGTATCTCATTGTGATTTTGATTTGCATTTCCCTAAAGTGATATTTCGGAGAAGGCAATGTCAACCCACTCCAGTACTCTTGCCTGGAAAATCCTATGGATGGAGGAGCCTGGTGGGCTGCAGTCCGTGGGGTCGCAAAGAGTCGGACACGGCTGAGCGACTTCCCTTTCACTTTTCACTTTCATGCATTGGAGAACGAAATGGCAACCCACACCAGTGTTCTTGCCTGGAGAGTCCCAGGGACAGGAGAGCCTGGTGGGCTGCCGTCTATGGGGTCTCACAGAGTCGGACACGACTGAAGCGACTTAGCAGCAGCAGCAGCAAAGTGATGTTTAGCACCATTTGTATATCTTCTTTAGAGAAATGTCTATTCAAGTCCTTGGCCCACTTTTTAATGAAGTTGTTTATTTTGTTGTTGTTGTTGAGTTATTTGTCTGTTTATTTATCTACCACTGTTTCCCCAGGATATCAAGCCTCCTATGTGAGGCTGTCCTGGGACTAGGTCAAGTTCCTAATGTAGAATATGAGATTCCATTGCTTAGAATGAATAGCAAGGCAGCCATTCTCAGGTGCTTTTGTGGGGAGAAGCTGTGTTTACTATAAAAAATTAAACTCTGCTCTGTAAGGCAAGCGCTATGAAATCCCTGATTTGATGTCCTTGCAGTGCAAGAAACACTACTTAGACCTTTTAGAAAACTAGACAGCATAGTTCCTAGGGCTTGGATCTATCACTCCTGACATTCTCTGCCCAGAAACAGCCCTAAACAAACATCTAGCCTGATTCCACTGCCTGAGGACTCTGAAGGTAGGTGTGGGCAGCTCAGGGATCATGACCCAAAGACAGAAGATCAGGAAAGGAGAAGCAGGGTATACATACAAGTTATGTATACAGACTTGTATACATAACGGCTTTGTAAACTCTAAAGCCATATGTAATTGGTGATAGTTATCCCTGTCCATGTATATGGAACCTTGATAAGGAAGTAGAACCCACATCAGCCTTTGTGATAAATGGAGAGATTGATGGAGCATTGCTCCAAGGAAGAAAAGAAAGAACGTGAAAACCATACTTACTCTTTTTCTCTTCCCAGTTCCTTGATCTTTTTTAAAATTAATTCTTATTACAAGTATAGTTACTTTACAATGTTGTATTAGTTTCTACTGTAAGTGAAATGAATCAGCTCTATTTATACATATGTGCTCAGTTGCTCAGTCGTGGCTGAGTCTTTGCGACCCCATGGACTGTAGCTTGCTAGGCTCCTCTGTGCATGGAAATTTCCAGGCAAGAATACTAGAGGGATTGCCATTTCCTTCTCCAATGTATACATATATCCTCTCTCTCTCTTTTTTTAATTTCCTTCCCATTTAGGAACATTGAGTAGAGGTTCTCTTATGATCTTCTAATAAATTTATTTTGTGGCTTCAGAATTTGTAAGGTGTTTTGTTTTGCTTTTGCGGGAGTGATAAATATATTGTGGTAGGAAGGCATGAAAGCTTGAAGAGCAATTGCTATGAATGGCTAAACCAAAGGGAGATTTATGTATAGCCTGACAGCAACTCAACTCAGCTTCCTTTCAGCCTGAGACCACACTCTCTTTGCAGAAAGTGATTGTTCCGTGGCTCAAAGTGGTGCTTTGTTCAGATATTGCTACATTCTCCCTGGCTTCACAAAGCAGTGTTCTTATAGATTATCCTGCTAGGTATATGAAAGTAGCTATGCCCACATGTGTGGCTTGTGATGGACTTTTTTGCCTGAGTCTTTGAAAAAGAAAGTTGATAAATTAATGGTTTGGGGAGAGGGACAGGTTGGTATATGTAAAAGCAGTAGAAAACATTTTTCCTACAGTGCTGTTAATTAAACAAGATTTGAATTCTGTTGAAATCTGTTAAAGTATGTACTAAAATATTTACCTCTGCCCTTCTCCCTTCTACTCTTAATGACTTGACTTGTCTATATTACAAAAGTGCATTTCTTTATCCATTGCCTCAGGATATTATTATTTGTATTTTTTTCAGGGCTCCTTCCTGGTAATCAGGGTGGAAGGAGAGTAAATTCCCACAGAAGCTCCAGAGTGGATTGAGAGTTGGGAGGAGAGGAACAGGAGAAGACTGGGATGTGTAGGGGGAGAGGATTGGAAGTTTTGAAAAAGAGTAAGAACAGTGGCAGAGATGGAAAGCAGTGAAGAGATAAGGGATAGAAGGAAGTCCGAAAAGAGAGACTAATGAGGGAGACAAAGGGATGGGGAGGGGAGGAGGAGGAAAAGAGGCAAAGAGAGTTTGGAAGAAGTAAGAGGGAAAGGGGCCATCTGGATAGGCATTAGTCATGGCAATCCAAGATATGCTTCAGTTCACTGAATGTCTTTGCATGTCAACAAGAACTGTGAACTTCCAGATGTTCAAGCTGGTTTTAGAAAAGGCAGAGGAACCAGAGATCAAATTGCCAACATCCTCTGGATCATCAAAAAAGCAAGAGACTCCCAGAAAAAACATCTATTTCTGCTTTATTGACTATTCCAAAGCCTTTGACTGTGTGGATCACAATGAACTGTGGAAAATTCTTCAAGAGATGGGAATACCAGACCACCTGACCTGCCTCTTGAGAAACCTGTATGCAGGTCAGGAAGCAACAGTTAGAACTGGACATGGAACAACAGACTGGTTCCAAATAGGAAAAGGAATAGGTCAAGGCTGTATATTGTCACTCTGCTTATTGAACTTATATACAGAGTACATCATGAGAAACGCTGGGCTGGAGGAAGCACAAGCTGGAATCAAGATTGCTGGGAGAAATATCAATAACCTCAGATATGCAGATGACACCACCCTTATGGCAGAAAGTGAAGAAGAACTAAAGAGCCTCTTGATGAAAGTGAAAGAGGAGAGTGAAAAAGTTGGCTTAAAGTTCAACATTCAAAAGACTAAGATCATGGCATCCAGTCCATCACTTCATGGGAAATAGATGGGGAAACAGTGTCAGACTTTATTTTTCTGGGCTCCAAAATCACTGCAGATGGTGACTGCAGCCATGAAATTAAAAGACGCTTACTCCTTGGAAGGAAAGTTATGACCAACCTAGACAGCATATTAAAAAGCAGAGACATTACTTTGCCAACAAAGGTCCATCTAGTCAAGGGTATGGTTTTTCCAGTGGTCATGTATGGGTGTGAGAGTTGGACTATAAAGAAAGCTGAGCACCGAAGAATTGATGCTTTTGAACTGTGGTGTTGGAGAAGACTCTTGAGAGTCCCTTGGACTGCAAGGAGATCCAACCAGTCCACCCTAAAGGAGTTCAGTCCTGGGTGTTCATTGGACTGATGTTGAAACTGAAACTCCAATACTTTGGCCACCTGATGCGAAGAGTTGACTCATTGAAAAAGACCCTGATACTGGGAAAGAATGAGGGCCGGAGGAGAAGGGGAAGACAGAGGATGAGATGGTTGGATGGCATCACCGACAATGGACATAGGTTTGGGTGGACTCTGGGAGTTGGTGATGGACAGGGAGGCATGCTGCGGTTCATGGGGTTCATGGGGTTCATGGGGTTGCAAAGAGTCGGACATGACTGAGCGACTGAACTGAACTGAAGAACTTTCAGAAATTAGTGCTGACTCATTAAGTAGGGAGACTGGTAGCTAGAAGTGTCTTATTAGAGAAGCATGGTGTTGTTGCCAATGAGACCCTTGCACTGAGTGGCAAATTAAGATTAGACGGCTTTAAGTTCCATCCCACTCCAACTCCAAGCTTCCCTAAACACACCCCTTTATAACTGTGGTGTGTGTGTGTGTGTGTGCATGTGTGTTCCTTTTTCAAATAAGAGGAAACTGAACACAGGGGATGACAGATAAAATGTGCTTTTTTGCTCACTTCACTGGTATACCCAAAGTCAATCCTTGCTTTTCTTTACATTTTAAGTAGTTTAAAATAAAGATTGTTGAGTTTTGTCAGCAATGTTTTTCTTTTGCCTCCAACTGGATAAAATATCAAACTTTACTGTGATCAGGAAGTAATTTATAAAAGAAACATAAAACAGTCTTAACCAACTGACTTTCACTGTAAGTTGAAAGGACTTGGACTTACTTTGATATATTGAAAGATTCAGAGCTTTTTCTCAGCTCGTTAAAAGCAGAGTGTAGAATACAGGGCTTTTGAGGAATAAGCCCTCAACTTTTCAAAGACCAGCTGTCAATTTGTTATTACTTTTTGTTTAACTTTATCTATAATGGAAGTGGGGGCACAAAGAACATGAAAGTATAACATTTTAGCCATTAAATATTGGCTGCTTCTTATGGACTCATATAAAGCAGTCTTGTTCATTCACTAATATTCAAAATACCTTGTTTCTCTTCATGATGAGTATAGAGGAAATCCTTAATTCTGTATCCCAGAAATTAGATGTGCATAGAAGAGAAGGTGGGAGGCAACAGAATTGGCCTGCTCAGATGGACAGGGAGGCCTGGCATGCTGAGGTTCAGGGGTCGCAAAGAGTCAGACACAACTGAGTGACTGAACTGAACTGAACTAATGGAACTCTTCCATGAAATGGATCACAGTCACATCCCTCTCCCCAGCCCCATAGAGGTATAGATCATATTGTATTATACTTCTTTGCCCATCCTCCACAATACAGATCTACAGACTGCAAGTATGTGGTCATTAAATGCAGAGTTAATTAATTTAGCACTTTTCTGTATATAGGAAGATGAAACTTTGAGGTTGCATATTCAATTCTATGAGTGCTGAGAAAGATAAGGAAATTTCAGAAGAAAAGTTTTAAGTTATCAGAGGTTGGTTCATGAACTTAAAGGAAGGAAGGTATCTCTATAACAGAAGTGCAAGATGAAGCAGCAAGTGCTGATGTAGAAGCTGCAAGAAGTTAGAAGATCTGGCCAAGATAATTAATGAAGGTGGCTATATGAAATGACAGATTTTTTTCTTTTGCCCCCAATTGGATGACATATCAACCTTTACTGTGATTGGGAAAAAATAATTTGTATAAGAAACATGAAGCAGTCTTAACCAACTGACTTCAGAAAAAAATCTCCAATCACAGTAAGCAGAAAGGACATGGGCTTACTATGATATATTGAAAGACATATCAGTGTGGACAAAACAACCTTATATTAGAAGAAGATGCCATCTAGGACTTTTGTAGTTATAGTGAAAAGGTGAAAGTCACTCAGTCTGGTCTGACTCTTTGCCATCCCATGGACTATACAGTCCATAGAATTCTCCAGGCCAGAATACTGGAGAGAGTAGCCTTTCCCTTCTTCCGGGGATCTTCCCAACCCAGGAATCAAACCCAGGGCATTGCAGGCAGATTGTTCACCAGATGAGCCATAAGGGAACACTCATAGCTATAGAGAAAAGTCAATGCCTAACTTCAGAACTTCTAAAGATAGGCTGACTCTCTTGTTAGAGGAAGCCAATGACTTTAAGTTGAAGCCAGTGCTCATTTATCATTTCAAAAATCCTAGGGCCCCTAAGAATTACATTAAATTTACTCTGCCTGTGCTCTATGAATGGAACAACTGAGTCTAGATGATATCAAATCTGTTTACAACATGGTTTACTGAACATTCTAAGTGTACTTCGAGGGTTTCAAGACTTCGTTGAAGGAAGTAACTAGAATTGGAAGTAGAGTCTGAAAGTGTGACTGAATTACTGCAATGGTCAAACTTGAACAGATGGGGAGTTGCTTTTTATGAATGAGAAACCACAAAGAAAGTGGTCTCTTGGGATGGAATCTATTCCTGGTGAAGAGGCTGTGAAGAATGTTGAAATGACAACAGAGGATTGAGATTATTACATAAACTTAGTTGATTAAGCCATGGCAGTAGTCGAGAAGACTGACCACAGTTCTGAAAGAAGTACTATGGTGGGTAAAAGATAACATTGCCATTGCACGTTACAGAGAAATCACCTACGAAAGGAAGAATCAACTGATGTGGCAAACTACACTGTCTTATTTTAAGAAATTGCTGCAGTCACCTCATTCTTCAGCAACCACCACCCTGATCAGCCAGCAGCCATCAACGTCAAGGCAACACCCGCCACCAGCAAACATATGATGACTCACGGAAAGCTCAGATGATGGTTGGCACTTTTAGTGCCAATAAAGCATTTTTAGTGAAGATATGTGCATTGTTTTTTTAGACATAATGCTGTTTTACACTTAATAGACTTCACTATGGTGTAAACATAAATTTATAAGTACTGGGAAACCGAAATATTTGTGGCTTACTTTATTATGATATTTGCTGTCCCTGGTGGCTCAGAGGTTAAAGCGTCTGCCTGCAATGCGGGAGACCTGTGTTCGATCCCTGGGTAGGGAAGATCCCCTGGAGAAGGAAATGGCAACCCACTCCAGTATTCTTGCCTGGAGAATCCCATGGATGAAGGAGCCTGGTGGGCTACAGTCCACGGGGTCACAGAGAGTCAGACACAACTGAGCAACTTCATTTTCACTTTATGATGATATTTACTTTATTGCAGTCATCTGGAACCAAGCCTGCAATATCTCTGAGGTGTGCCTGTATAGTGTCTGTCATTCCAAAGTTCCTTCCAGTTCATTCTATCACCTCTACACTTAGAGCTCTCCTTTATAGCTGTTTGTGTTTTCCAAGGCAATGGTACCCCACTCCAGTACTGTTGCCCGGAAAATCCCATGGATGGAGGAGCCTGGTGGGCTGCAGTCCATGGGGTCGCAAAGAGTCGGACACAACTGAGCGACTTCCCTTTCACTTTTCACTTTCATGCATTGGAGATGGAAATGGCAACCCACTCCAGTGTTCTTGCCTGGAGAATCCCAGGGACGGGGGAGCCTGGTGGGCTGCTGTCTATGGGGTCGCACAGAATCGGACACGACTGAAGTGACTTAGCAGCAGCAGCAGCATGTGTGTCTTGGGTATTCCCAGGTGGCACTAATGGGAAAGAACCCACTTGTCAAGGCAGGAGAAGTAACAGACATGGGTTCAATCCCTGGCCGAGGAAGATCCCCTGGAATAGGAAGTGGCAACAACTCCAGTATTCTTGCCTGGAGAATCCCATGGACAGAGGAGCCTGGTGGGTTACAGTAAGGTCGCACAGAGTTGGACACAATTGAAGTGACTTACCATGTATGTATGCATATCTGTCTTGGCTTTGATCTCCTTGATCAATCTAATTTACAGTAAATCTTCAAAATTTCTTGTCCATCGAAGGTAACTTTTAGTTGTCAAACACTATTATAGAATTATCATTATCATTATTATATCTGTTCTTCATCTCTAATGATTTAGTATAATATTGGGAGTAGGTTCTTGTGCTCAGTTAACATGTTGACTCAAACTTGAGTTTTTGCTTTCCGTCCTGATATTTTGGAAAAGATGCCATCTCCACTACAGTGTTATCCTTTGTGTTAGCTAATTTTGATCTCTTTAATTTTTTTTCATGTTCAATTTTACAAATAAAACTTCTTCTGTTATGGGAATCCATGGGAAAGTGTATAAATAATAAATAAACAGGGTTATAAAAAACAACAATCACCATTTTGATTTTTTAGCCCTTTCCCCTTATTATTTATTCATCAGTTATTCAATAAATGTTTATTGATCATGTCTGCCATGCCATGCATGTAGATTTAGGCAAGATTGTAGAACTCAAAGAGCTCAATTTAGTGAAAAAGACCAAAAGGTAGAAAATTCATGCATGATCAGATAATGAATTTGCATGTCCTTGAAAGGGAAAAAATATAAGCCTTATGTTACTGTAAAAATAATTTTCATTATTGGTCTGGCAAAAAGAGTGAAAATTTCCTAAAAGAGGGACACCCTTAAGTACCACTGGGAGAACTGTATTAGGCATTAAAAAAAAAAAAAGGCAGACTGTGTAGCTGGAGTTTTATCTTTCAGTTCAACATGTGCTCAGATGGATAAGATCTTCTGCAATTGTTGTAAAAATTCTGAAGAAAACTGAGAAATTCTGTTCCCTGTTGAGGTTATGGCCATTGCAGATCCCTCCCTGTGCTCCTTTTGAGTGGGGTAGACATTAAATAAATGTTGCAATATGACTGTAGTGTCTTGGTTTTCTAGGCAGTGCATCACTAAACAATAGAAAAAAGTTTTTTTAAGTGTTTGGTAATGTGTTGGGAAGATTTTCCCTCTCTTCCATTTTCTGGAAAAATTTTTATGGAATTGATAATGTTTATTTCTAAAATCGATGCAAAGAAATAGAGGAAAATAACAGAATGGGAAAGACTAGAGATCTCTTCAAGAAAATTAGAGATACCAAATGAACATTTCATGCAAAGATGGGCTCAATAAAGGACAGAAATGGTATGGACCTAACAGAAGCAGAAGATATCAAGAAGAGGTGGCAAGAATACACAGAAGAACTCTACAAAAAAGGTCTTCATGACCCAGATAATCATGATGGTGTGATCACTCACCTAGAGCCAGACATCCTGGAATGTGAAGTCAAGTGGGCCTTAGGAAGCATCACTACAAACAAAGCTAGTGGAGGTGATGGAATTCCAGTTGAGCTATTTCAAATCCTGAAAGATGGTGCTGTGAAAGTGCTGCAGTCAATATGCCACAAATTTGGAAAACTCCGCAGTGGCCACAGGACTGGAAAAGGTCAGTTTTCATTCCAATCCCAAAGAAAGGCAATGCCAAAGAATGCTCAAACTACCACACAATTGCACTCATCTCACACGCTAGTAAAGTAATGCTCAAAGTTCTCCAAGCCAGGCTTCAGCAGTACGTGAACCATGAATTTCCAGATGTTTGATCTGGATTTAGAAAAGGCAGAGGAACCAGAGATCAAATTGCCAAAATCCGTTGGATCATTGAAAAAGCAAGAGAGTTCCAGAAAAACATCTATTTCTGCTTTATTGACTATGCCAAAGCCTTTGACTGTGTGGATCACAACAAACTGTGGAAAATTCTTCAAGAGATGGGAATACCAGACCACCTGACCTGCCTCCTGAGAAATCTGTATGCAGGTCAAGAAGCAACAGAACTGGACATGGAACAACAGACTGGTTCCAAATGGGGAAAGGGGTATGTCAAAGCTATATTGTCACCCTGTTTATTTAACTTCTATGCAGAGTACATCATGCGAAATGCCAGGCTGGATGAAGCACAAGCTGGAATCAAGATTGCCAGGACAAATATCAATAACCTAGATATGCAGATGATATCACCCCTATGGCAGAAAGCGAAGAACTAAAGAGCCCCCTGATGAAAGTGAAAGAGAGTGAAAAAGTTGGCTTAAAACTCAACATTCAGAAAGCTGAGATCATGGCATCCAGTCCCATCACTTCATGGCAAATAGATGTGAAACAATGGCAACAGTGAGAGACTTTATTTTCTTGGGCTCCAAAGTCACTGCAGATGGTGACTGCAGCCATGAAATTAAAAGACAGTTGCTCCCTAGAAGAAAAGATATGACCAACCTAGACAGCATATTAAAAAGCAGAGACATTACTTTGCTGGCAAAGGTCTGTCTAGTCAAAGCTATGGTTTTTCCAGTAGTCATGTATGGATGTGAGAGTTAGACTATAAAGAAAGCTGAGAGCCAAAGAATTGATGTTTTTGAAGTATGGTGTTGGAGAAGACTCCTGAGAGTCCCTTGGACTGCAAGGAGATCCAACCAGTCTATCCTAAAGGAAATCAGTCCTGAATATTCATTGGAAGGACCGATGCTGAAGCCAAAACTCCATACTTTGGCCACCTGATGAAAAGAACTGACTCACTGGAAAAGGCCCTGATGCTGGTAAAAATTGAAGACAGGAGGAGAAGGGGATGACAGAGAATGAGATGGTTGGATGGAATCACTGACTCAATGGACATGAGTTTGAGTAAGCTCCAGGGTTGGTGATGGGCAGGGAAGCCTGGCATGCTGCAGTCCATGGGGTCGCAAAGCGTCAGACACAACTGAGCCACTGAACTGAACTGAACTGATTTCTAAAATGATACCACCTAAACTTGGAGTTTCTTCTGTGTGAACATTTTAAATTTAAAAACTCATTTCCTTTAATTGATATAAGGGTATTAAGTTTACCTGTTTCTTGTTGAGTGAGGTTTAATAATTTTATTTTGCAAAGTTGTCCATTTTATCTACACTGATTAATTTCAACTTATTCATAATATTACCTTCTTTATGGTTCATTTTATGTGACTTTATAGAGCTTTTTTCAATTTGTGTCTTCTTTCTGTTTTCATGTATGTATAGCTGAAAATTTATCAATTTTATTGATCTTCCAAAAGAACCAGGCTTTTGTTTCATTGTTAAATCTTCTTGGTATTTTCAATTTTCTCTTTAAATGAATTTTGGTCTGTATTATTTCCATTTCTCCAATTTCATTTTATCTTGCTTTTTTTTTAAAAGAAATTCTACGTTCTTAAGTTAGAAGTTTAGATTATTTAAGAATTTGTTGCTGTTGTTCAGTTGCTAAATTATGTCCAACTCTGCGACCCCATGAACTGCAGCAGGCCAGATTTCCCTGTCCTTCGCTATCTCCCCAAGTTTGCTCAAACTCATGTCCATTGAGTCGGTGATGCCATGAGTAGGCTTTTCAACTCAAGTGGCCAAAGTATTGGAGCTTCAGCATTAGTCCTTGCAATGAATATTCAGGGTTAATTTCCTTTAAGATTGGTTTCATCTCTTTACTGTCCAAGGGACTCTTAAGAGTCTTCTCCAACACCACAGGTCAAAGGCATCAATTTTTCAGCGCTCAGTCTTCTTCATGGTACAACTTTCACATCCAGACATGACCACTAGAAAAACCGTAGCTTTGATTATATGGACCTTTGTCAGCAAAGTAATGTCTATGCTTTTGATTATGCTGTCTAGGTTTGTCACGGCTTTTTTTCCAAGGAGCAAACATCTTTTAATTTCATAAATGCAGTCACCGTCTGTAGTGATTTTGGAGCCCAAGAAAATAAAATCTGCCAGTGTTTTCTCCACCCCCTCCACCCATGTGTTTGCATGAAGTGATGATCTTAGTTTTTTGAATGTTGAGTTTTAAGCCAACTTTTTCACTCTCCTCTTTCACTTTCATCAAAAGGCTCTTTAGTTCCTCTTGGCCTTCTGCCATTAGGGTGATGTCATCTGCATACCTGAGGTTGTTGATATTTATCCCAGCAATCTTGATTCCAGCTTGTGATTCATCCAGCCCAGCATTTCACATGATGTATTTTGCATATAAGTTAAATAAACAGGGTGACAATATACAGCCTTGACATACTCTTTTCTGAATTTTGAACCAGTTCATTGTTCCATGTCTGGTTCTGACTGTTGCTTCTTGACCTGCATACAGTACCCACTATATGAACTGGTTCAAAATTCAGCTTACAGAGATGCATGTTAGTACAATATACTAACAATGGCACTCATTTAGTGCTCTTTATTTGGGGGGCACCGTTCTAAGTACTTACATAAAGCATCTTATTTAATTTAATTTTTAATAACAATTCTATAAGGCAGTTGTTTTATTATGCCCATTTTACAGACAAAGAATCTAAAGCATAAAGACTAAATACTTGCCCAAGGGCATACAACTATTAAGTGGCAGAATCCAAGCAATCTTTTTCTAAAGTCTGAGCCTTCAACAAGTTTACAGTGCTGCTTCTTAAAAATAAAATTAGTGAAGATTCAAGGATGAATGCCAAGTAAAGAAGCAAGGATGAATGCATAATCTGTTCTGCAGAATTTTGCAGAGTTGATAAGCTTGGCCCATAGATTTGCCTCTAGCTCCCAAACAGTGTGAAAAAGAATGAGCTGCAAGATTTACAGTCACCAAAATGTGGAAATGAACCTTTTTTTTTTTTTTCAGGAAGGTCACTGAAAGAAATCTCTTGTTGCTCTCCATTTGCATGGTGATTTTCATTTCATTCATTCACTCTGTATTTGTTTATACAATAACCACCTCTTGAGCACCTTCTATTTGTTAGGCTCTTTGCTTATTGCTTGTAGATGGAAGGAATAAAACAACCCATGCCCTAGAGATACCCAGAGCATGTGGTTAAAGATCAATGGTATATCTTACTTGTGTTTTCTCCCACTTTATCCCCGAATGTGCAGTAGAACATAATGACAGGCACGAATGGATTTGGAACAGGTTCTTCTGTGAGATGAGACCTGAGGGAAGGTTAGAAAACACTAGAAAGAAACAACCATTTGAACTGATGGTGCCTGGTTACAGAAACATCATTATTTCCAAACTACATCTTTCTGTGTAATCTGTAACCTGAGGCTGCCCCTGGACAAACTGGACACTGTACTTTAGAAGATTCCATGATTCTTTGGAGACCATGTGGCTGCAGGGATGAAGGGCAGGAGGGTGGTAGGAGGAAACAAAGCCAGCTGGTTTCACCAAAGCTCTGAAATCCATGTGCGTGTGCATGCATATCTGTGCATATATGTGTCCCATTGCTAAGAGAGTACTCCTGGCTGCCTGGTCAAAGGTCATTCTTGCTCCTTCTGAAAATACTCCCTAGAAGCTGCAAAAAATATTTTTAAAAATGGTTCTTTCTCCTCTTCTCCCCATCTCAATTTATCTAATAAAAGGAATGTAGGCAAAATTATTTGTCCCAGTGGTCATGGCTCTTGCCTAGTAACATAGCCTTATTTTCTGCCACCTTTGACCATGAACCCCAGGATATAGGGATAACATGATAACACTTGGGCCTAAAGATAAGGACATGATTTATTTTGACACCTGAAACTTGGGCTTGGGTTTCTAAGTGAAAATCATATCAACACTATGAACGTTGGTTAAGATTTTATTCAGTGTTTTGAAATGCATGATGTCGCCTAAAGACCCATGATGCTGGCATCTGATAGATTCAGTTTTTTGGTCAAAGTGCAGAATTCATCCTGACCACAGAGGGCATCTTTCCTGAAGTCATTGCACCATAAAGATCTTAAGAAGAAGATGAGATGGGAAAAGTGAGAGGATACAGAGTTTCAATGCAGTTTTCATAGTGGTGGTAACAGGGAACTGAGAATAATTACTGAGGTACCTTGTGTTTCATTTTTAATTTGCAGTAATGGGCCTTATAGTCATCTTTTCTGGACTACTTTTGATTAGAAAGAAAAAGAGCGAATTCATTTGGAAGTCTTGATGTAGCAGCTGAATTATTTAATAGATTACATATTTAGCAAGGGTTTGAAAGTTATGTTAAGGAATAAGCATAAAGGTCTTAGACATTTCACCCAGAGAGTAGTGCTGCTCTGGCAGCAACAAAACTAACTCTTCCCCAAAGGGTTTTGCATGGAACTTTTAAAAAAGCTGTCATAGCTTGAGGTTCCTAAGCCAAAGCTGCTTCACTTACTTTTCTTTATCTTCTTTCTCTCTTGCAGTCCCAGCAGAAGTGCATCGTGATCTTTGCGCTGGTGTGCTGCTTTGCCATTCTTGTTGCATTGATATTTTCAGCTGTGGATATCATGGGAGAGGATGAAGATGGACTGTCAGAAAAAAATTGTCAAAATAAATGTCGGTAAGAGGTAACAAACAGAAATTTAAAAATTCTCTTTTAGGGAGTGGGTGAGAAAATCAGAGGGGGTCCTGGACAGTGAGAGACAAATATCATAAACACGCATGAGCACCTAACTGCCCATTGGGTTAAGCTGAGGCATGAGTCGCTGTCCACTGCTGATTTTACATTTATTTAGACTAAGGGAATAAAAATGAATCATACTTTACTTCACTTTACAGTTTGGGAATATTCTGTACAGAAGTGTGTTGACAAAATGAAATTTTGCAACAACCTGCCTTTCTGGAGACCTCTGTGTGTGAGGTTTTGATTTGTTCCATAATAAGCTCAGCAGTAATGAAAGCCTCCACAGACTGAGGACGCCGTGCTAGTTGTTGTTAATCAGAAGTTAAACACACATCTCAGGGAAAATTCCAACTTAAAATTAGGGATCAAATAAATAAGCATATCTATGAGAAGACATGCACTTCCTCAGTCTGTCCCAGTTTAGCACAAAGTTTATTTTTCATCCAGAAATTACAACAGCTTTATTGTTACATATCTGTATTATTTTTTCTTCAAGTACACTAAATAACATTTCCCTAGGGTCACTTCTGACTGCAGAGCCATCATAGCATGGTTTTATCCTCATAAATCTCCTCATCCAACTCCTCCCTAGGTGCTACTTTGTTTTTTGAGGTTCGTAGGAGAATGTAAAAAAGTACCAAGATGTGGCAGAGAAACAAGAGGTTTATTTTTATGTTTGTGTGCTGCAGAGTCGAAGTGAGGCCATAAAATTACATGGTTATTAGGAATTAGTGCTTGTAATGAATTTTAAATATTGTTTTTTCCCTTTGAAAAGCATTAGTCAAAGTGCCCCTCTTTTCTAGCTTAAAATCAACCACAGCCTAGTAATATATATGTAAGTTTTTATCCTAGATATTTTGCCTTGAGGGTTGAATGTCCAACAGAAAAAAAATCTGGATAAGACAATAGAAATTTGGGGTTCTTTTTAACCCATGATACATTATAGTTTAATTACTAGGCAACCGTGCTGTATAGAACGGGTACAAGAGAGAAATCAGTATACATTTTAGGTTATTCCTTCATGCTAGATAGGTGTTCCTAAATATGTTTACTTCCCAGACTGAATTTGGGAGGAAAATTATATTGGGATTATCAGGAAAGCAATAGAAAAGCAATAGATCATCATTATGTTCCTCCTGAAAACTGTCTGCGTCATGACCTTGTGCTAATCTGTTACATGACACATATAAGCACACTGTGGGCAGGGGGCCAGTGACTCATACTTATTCACGGGGGTGGCTCAGCCCCTCCCTCTCACCTCACCTGTAATGAAGACTGCTGAGTACTTTAAATGGCAAACTCCAGAATCTAGAAGGCAACTTTGTAAAGATCAAACTGTAATGACTTCCATAAGACAAAATACCTAGGATCTTTTAACAAACGTTATGAGTTATATGTTTTTTACAACAAAAAAAGGGGAAACCTTCAAATTATGCCTATTTTCACTTGGAGAAATCTATTATAAAATTTAATCTAATTTTAATTTTCAACTCATACAACTGGAATTTGACCTAGTTATTTCTTTCATCTTAATCAATAACTAAATCCTGATGACTCAATATTGCTTCTCCCTCCATCTAGAATGTATTCTTCCAATTACCAACCATTTTCCTGCTTTCTTTTCCTTGGGTAGTTGCAATTATTGCCTTGATCTCTAGGTTGCATGTGCTAAGTTGCTTCAGTCATGTCCGTTTCTTTACGACCCTATGGAGTATAGCCCACCAGGCTCCTCTCTCCATGGGATTCTCCAGGCAAGAATACTGAAGTAGGTTGCCATTTCCTTTTCTAGGGGATCTTCCCAACCCAGGTGTCGAACCCAAGCCTCTATATCTCCTGTTTGGCAGGCAGATTCTTTACCACTAGTGCCACCCTGGAAGCCCTGCAACTCTTTTCCAGAACTTGCAGCCCCTCCAGATCTTCCTTATTTATTTTCTCCTGCATTCTCAGCCTTGTCACTTTTGTGTATCTGCCTAGGTTATGTCTGGCTTCCTCCTGTCCTCATCCTGAGAAGCTTCTGCTTTTTCTCCTCTCTCCAGAGCACAGGGTGGAGGCAAGGCAACTGCAATTTCTTAAACCCCTATCCAATCCCAGTCTCCAGTGGGACAGTCCATTCCCCACCATCAATCGTTCTCATTTTAATTTGATGAACTTTTCTTATGTCAGTCACTATCTCCTTATCACTATAGGCAACATTACCATCTAACTTCCAGGACTCCCTCCTTTTGTACCTGGCTAACAGACCTTCTGGGCTGGGATGGTGGCTCAGCAGTAAAGAATCTGCCTGCAGTGCAGGAGATGTGGATTTGATTCCTGGATCAGGAAGATCCCCTGAAGAATCAAATGGCAACCCACTCCAGTATTCTTGCCTGGGAAATCCCATGGATAGAAGAGCCTGTCTGGCTACAGTCCATGGGGTCGCAAAATAGTCGGACATGACCGAGTGACTAAACAACAATAGGCCTTCGAACCACCAGTCCCATCTCTTGCCATCATCATTAGTAACTGTAAAAATTTTCAATACCCTAGCTTTACTGTATTTAACTACTTCAAGTCAATACATTTAGTGTCCACTTTGCCTTTGCACCTGCCAGCAAACTGCTCTACCTCCCAAGTAGCTTAATGTAGTGAAAGACCATGGACTTTGAAATTTGAAAGATTTGGATTCAAATGTACATTCCACCACTTACTGACTGTGTAAACTTGGGCAAGATATGTAATTTATGTTATTCACCTTTTTGCATAGCAACAAAGGACTGAACAAGGAGTTGCAACATAGTTCATGAGACAGTCATGGTGACTGTGGTCAGAAGTGCAGTGGGAAAGCCAGAGGAGGTTTAGGGGAGTGGCCTGGCAGAGTAGAAAGAGGAATGGGTTGCCCCTCCACTCCTGATGGGTTATGAAAACTGTTTTAGTTTTATTTCCCTTAAAATGGTAGATTAAACAAAATCTCTCTCACAAGGTTTTATGAGGCTTCAGTAAATTGTATAAATCTACAACCAAGCCACAGGAAACTCATAACAAGCAATATATAAATGTCAGCCCTCTCCCTGTCCCTTCCTAAGCATACAGAATCCCCCTTCTCTAGTCGCAACTAGCTTCCTTCCCACCACCGCCCCCCAGCTTCACACTCATCCTGAATCTACTCTTCATCTTGATTTTAGTAGTCTTTGATTCTGTGGAGGTAAACAAAGAGAATGAACGTATGAGAATGAGTGAAGTAAACATGAGAACAGAGCTATTGATCCAGAGCTTGCTGTGGCAAGGCAGTTCACCTCAGTCACTTGTGTTTTAGCAGAGACTCAGAGGCAGGCAGCGGAGGGGGAAGTTCATCGTGGTGTGCCCTGTTGGCCTGGTGGAGCTGGAGGCAGGCTAGCTAGAAGCAGGCATCCTACGTGATGGGTTAGGGGTATGTATTTGTTTTCTCTGGTTGGTTCTAAATTGGAAGTAGGGACAAAAATTAGGGAAGATGGCAGTTATTAATCAAGTTATGGCTATCTTGATTTCAGAAGTTATTGTTTAGTTTCCTGGATTATTATTAGAGATAGCAATCCTCTTTCCTATAAGTCTGACTTAGAGCAGGCTGACTTCCTGGGCTGGTTATTATAGATAAGAAGTTGGTTTCCTGGGCAGGTTGCTGCAGGTTATGAGGTCAGAGTTCTACCATATATATATATATCCATACACACACACACACACACACACACACACACATATATATATATATGTGGACTGGCTATTACTGATTTGCATATTCAATCTCCCTTTTCCCTAAACCTCCTCCTATACTACCAGCCCCTTCTGGTTTCGTTTTGTTTTTATCCATTTCTTAGACCATGACCAGTGTGTCTTGGATACTTACTGTAGCATCCTGTACTCTTACTTGCCTCCTTGGATCTTGTGCCTCAACCATGCTGCCAGTTCTTAAACTGGTTGACTCCTAGTCCCGCCCATCCTATTCTCAGGGCATCCTCAACCATTGCTCACCCCCGCCACCTGCTTGCAGAGAGAGTGAGCTCCTTGTTCTTCAGTCCTGGGTTCCTTGAAGCAGGGATGTCCCAGGTAAAAGAAGTAACATTGTTTGGAGATGCACCCACTGAGTACGCTAGTGCTGATATAGACTAGGGGGGAAAACCACCAATCTGCAGAAGTCCCAGCATACCAGTCTCAACTTAGCCCTTCTCTACAAAGTTCTAGTCCTCCTCTCATGACCTTTTCCTGTCATTAACCTTTTCAGCCTCAAGGTGGTGCTGAGGAAGTCACATGATGCTCAGCTTCCAGTTACCCTTTACTCACTCACATCGTTTTCTTTTTGTGTTCTTCTCCTTATATGGGCTCAGATGGTAAAGAATCTGCCTGCAATGTGGGAGACCAGGGTTCAATTCTTGGTCAGGAAGATCCCTGGAGAATGGAATGGCAACCCACTCCAGTATTCTTGTCTGGAGAATCCCATGGACCGAGGAGCCTGGCAGGCTATAGTCCGTGGAGTCACAAAGAGTTGGACACGACTGAGCGACTAACACTTTCACTCGCAAAGTTTTCTTTTTATGTTCTTCTCCTTATGGTGTCATTATCTTAAAGAATGCTGCTTGCTCAGTGCAACCTTTGCTGAGATCTCATTACCTTTGTAATTAAGCTCCCTCTGTGTTTGTAGCTCTCCTCACTCCTGAAAGTTGAAAGAATACAAGACATCCTACAGTCTGTCAGCAGCTTCTCACTGTTTTGACATCCCCTTTCCAAGGTCTCTTTACCCAGTGTACTCTTTTCTAAATATATTACTTTAACTCATTTTATCTCTACTAGCTAGCCTAAATACCTTTCTGTCCTCTGAAAGATTCCCGCTCTGAGTCATACCGCCCACTCAACATGTCTTTCTTTGTTGAGTTTTTATATGTCTCTCTAAAACATGTATCTCCCAATAAATATTATCCAATTTGTGATTTATTATTTCCTGATTTATTTTATTTCTCTTCTTTTTATTACTTCAGTTCAGTTCAGTTCAGTCGCTCAGTCGTGTCCAACTCTTTGAGACCCCATGAATCGCAGCACGCCAGGCCTCCCTGTCCATCACCAACTCCCAGAGTTCACTCAGACTCATGTCCATCGAGTCAGTGATTCCATCCAGCCATCTCATCCTCTGTCAACCCTTCTCCTCCTGCCCCCAATCCCTCCCAGCATCAGAGTCTTTTCCAATGAGTCAACTCTTCACACGAGGTGGCCAAAGTACTGGAGTTTCAGCTTTAGCATCATTCCTTCCAAAGAAATCCCAGGGCTGATCTCCTTCAGAATGGACCAGTTGGATCTCCTTGCAGTCCAAGGGACTCTCAAGAGTCTTCTCCAACACCACAGTTCAAAAGCATCAATTCGTCAGCGCTCAGCCTTCTTCACAGTCCAACTCTCACATCCATACATGACCACAGAAAAACCATAGCCTTGACTAGACGGACCTTTGTTGGCAAAGTAATGTCTCTGCTTTTGAATATGTTATCTAGGTTGTTCATAACTTTCCTTCCAAGGAGTAAGCATCTTTTAATTTCATGGCTGAAGTCACCATCTGCAGTGATTTTGGAGCCCAGAAAAATAAAGTCTGACACTGTTTCCACTGTTTCCCCATCTATTTGCCATGAAGTGATGGGACCAGATGCCATGATCTTCGTTTTCTGAATGTTGAGCTTTAAGCCAACTTTTTCACTCTCCACTTTCACTTTCATCAAGAGGCTTTTGAGTTCCTCTTCAGTTTCTGCCATAAAGGTGGTGTCATCTGCATATCTGAGGTTATTGATATTCCTCCTGGCAATCTTGATTCCAGCTTGTGTTTCTTTTATTACTTAGCTTCTGTAATACTGTTCTAATAGTAGAATAATGATACCCTCAATTATAGTTTTCCATAAGAGTCAATAAAATAACTGCTCTAAATGTATCTTCCAAAGTGTATTTCAACCAACCTCAGTTTTTATGCTCAGAAACAAGGTCTTTTGACCTCGGTAAATGACTTTGACCTATTTCTCTGTCTCCTTGTACTGAATTTATGTGTACTTTCCATCATTTTCCTGTGGGTTTTTGATTGCTAATAAGTCCCTAGTAATATAAACTTCCACGTCACTTGATCACCTGAGAGGGTGAAAGGCAGATTTTCTAGTTTTACCAAGAAATTATATTTCAGTAGGCTCTGGGGCATTATTGAGAGTCAAGAATGACTTAAATGGCCAGTTGAGATTGTATACATCCTGTGTTTGGGCTAATTTGTGGTTCACTAGTGGCCCTAATTATTTTACACCATTCCCGCAAGATATAACTATGCACTATGATGTTTCCCACATGTCACATCCCCAGGGACCAGAGATGCTGGAACTTACCTCCCACTGCTGCTCACATGCAGAACACCTGCTCACCTGTGGAACTCACCCATTCAGATGAGAGACCTCCATTTTTCATTTTGCTGTTATACCTCTCTCCCCTGGACGAATCCTACATCAGTGGTTTTGGATTGTTACTGCCCCACTAGAGACCGCATTAGACACTTACTAGAAGAAGGACTTTTCTTTACCACACCTCGTGGATAAATGCACACAGAGTCACTTTTCACCTTGTTCCTGTTCCATCTCAAGCCCAATTCCCATAAACTATAGTAATGTAAACTCTCAATAAACAAGCTAAATACATTTCTAGGTGGGCTATTGTTGACTTCTAAACATATTGATGGATGTTTGCTGTCATTTCTATCCAGGTAATTATTAATTATGTCAACCCCTGCTCCTGGGCTTCCTCACACTTGCCTCTCATCCTTGTGCATCAGTCATGGGTCTGGGTGACTACTAGCCTGCTTGGGCTCACTCACAAATCTGCATATCCATTTTAGCTTGTGCCCATTTGGTCTGAAACATAAAGGGAATGGGAATGGACCAACTCAGTCTCTCTCTCTTTAGCTCTCTCTATATATATACATATACATATACATATACATATACATATACATATATATATAATCCCCACAATTCCTGAACCCAGTAATTTGCTTTTACCATAAAGTGAATGGACTTGGGTCTGTATAAAATGGGACCCATGTAATATTTTAGGCTGGGTAATTAACGTATAAGTTACTATATATGTGTTCAGTTGCTCAGTAATGTCCAACTCGTTGCAACCATATGGACTATAGCCCACAAGGCTCATCTGTCCATGGGATTTTCCTTGGCACAAATACTGGAGCGGATTGCTATTTCCTACTCCAGGAGATCTTCCTGACCAAGGGATCAAGCCTGCATCTCCTGCATTGCAGGTGGATTCTTTACCACTGAGCCACCAGGGGAGTAGGGTAAGTTATAATAATTGTTCTCTAATAAAGGGTGGCCTAGACCACCAAGGTTTGGCTACAAAAAGTATAGTAAGGGCAGACTCACTTTAATAGGGCACCTCCACCACCAAACACACACACACACTTTATAGACATTGTATAAATTTTACAGTTTCTCTGTTAGAAAGCTGGCTTCCCTATTTTATGTTTTTCGTATCTTAATTTTCTGAATTTCTTTCTCTGATCCATTATTTACTTACTTTAAAATAATATACTATATTCATGAAAGTGCAAAAATGTTAGTTGCTCAGTCGTGTCCGACTCTTTGCAACCCCATGGACTATATAGCCTGCCAGGCTCCTCTGTCCATGGGATTCTCCAAGCAAGAACACTGGAGTGGGTTACCATTTCTTTCTCCAGGGGAATTTTCCCAACCCAAGGGTCGAACCTGGGTCTCCAGCATTGCAGCCAGATTCTTTACCATCTGAGCCACTGAGGTATCTATATATTAATAACCCAGTTGCATCTCCAAAATAGGACATATATAGTGTGGATCATCAATATATAACATTTCTAGAAGATAGTGTTGAGAGACCTTTTGTGCATTGACAACCACCTCCTAGTAGTTTGTACTATCTCTTTGTTATCATGACCTTAGAGCTATTTTAACAGATACAACTTGCTCCAATAGACTATAATCATTGTTTTCCCTTTTAATGCCCTTTTTATTCTTGGCTAGAAGGAGCTGTCTTTTGTACATTTGGACATTGTTCTAGATATCTCTGAGAGCAGCCTTGCCTCTTGGAAGCTACAAGCTGTTCCAGCCCCGTTTTGAATTTTCTGATTCTGAGACCTGGTGTTTGTCTCCTGTCTAATGAATCCTGGTTCCTTTCATGGAACATTCTATTAAATATCAAAACTTTAAGTTCTAAGAGTGTCATTAAATTATCCCCCAAGGATATTGGTGATGAGGATATAAGGACACCAGAGGAGAGGCTTTTAAAATTGCTTTTGTGACTGAGCATCATTCCTTCATCCTTTTTCCTTTCCTTCCTTTCATATTATAGAAATAAGAACATGGACTATAGGGGCCAAATTCCCTGTGTTTGAATTTGGCTGTACCACTTAGGAGAATTGCAATTTGGGGCAAATTTCTCAATTTTATTATCACACTTTTTTTCATCTCTATCATGAAGACAATTATGATGTCCTATTTGAAAGGTTTCTGTAAAGACTAAGTATGTTGATGCAAGTACCTTTCAAACAATAACATTTGTCATGGTAAATGCACAGTAAGTGTTGACTCTTCCTTTTATTAAGGGACATAAGTTCATTATAAATATTTGCAGTCCCCTTTTACATTCCATTTAACTTTGCTCCAAAATAAGAGTTTTTTCATCCATTTGTTTTATCCTTTTCTTAAGCTACAAATTTTTCCTCTATTTAGATTAACTTTAATCTACCATGGTTTATATTGACAAACCCAACCATGTTTTTAAATTAGTGTTGCTCCCAAATTTAGAAGACTGGGTTTTTGGCTTCATATTTGACATTTGCGTGCTTTTCTGTCTAAAGAGAAAGAGAAACATTAATCTACACCCCTCCACCCCCAAAGAACAGGAAAGAATATAAAAGCCTAGAGCACCTGGTACTACAAATAGATTTCTAATGTACTAAACAACACCGACTCGATGGACATGAGTTTGAGTGAACTCGGGGAGTTGGTGATGGACAGGGAGCCTGGCGTGCTGCGATTCATGGGGTCGCAGAGAGTCGGACACGACTGAGCGACTGAACTGAACTGAAACCAACAATCATGATGAAAGGTGGACTAAGGCAAAAACTGGCTCTAGAGCTTTTGTTCTAGATTTTCTCCTAGTTTCTCCATTTTAGCTCACAATGAACCTGTTTCCCTTATAAATCTCTTAATGTATTTTTCCTTTTATAATGCCTATATCAAAAGTGAGCCATTTTACCTATTTCTTTTTTTAATTGAAGTGTAGTGGTACTTAGAGGTAAGAGAACACGCCTGCAATGCAGGACACTCGGGTTCGATCTCTGGGTTAGGAAGATCTCCTGGAGATGGAACTGGCAAGCCACTCTAGTATTCTTGCCTGGGAAACCCACGGACAGAGGAGCCTGGAGGGCTACAGCCCATAGGGTCACAAGGAGTCAGACATGACTTAGCAACTAAACAACAAGACAGTTGATTTACAAAGCTGATTTACAATACTATATTCATATTGACTGTGTGATGATTCAATGATTGAGTATATGATGATTCAATTCAATATTATTGAATCAAAATAATGATTCAATAGTTTTATAGATTATACTCCATTTAAGGTTATTATAAAGTAATTGTCTATATTCCCCATGTTGTACAATAATATGTTCTTGTAACTTATTTATTTGTAACTTATTGTACCTCTTAATGCCTTAACTCTATCTTGCTGTTGCTGCTGCTGCTGAGTCACTTCAGTCATGTCCAACTCTGTGCGACCCCATAGACCGTAGCCCACCAGGCTCCCCCATCCCTGGGATTCTCCAGGCAAGAACACTGGAGTGGGTTGCCATTTCCTTCTCCAATGCATGAAAGTGAAAAGTGAAAGTGAAGTTGCTCAGTCGTGTCCAACTCTTAGCGACCCTGCAGCCCACCAGGCTTCTGCATCCATGGATTCTCCAGGCAAGAGTACTGGAGTGGGGTGCCATTGCCTTCTCCGAACTCTATTGTACCCCTCCCCATTTTCCTTTCTTTACCAGTAACCACAAGTTTGGTCTCTTTTTTTGTGAGTCTGTTTCTGTTTTGTTATATTCATTTGTTTGTTTTAATTTTTAGATTCCACATACACATGATAACATACAGTATTTGTCTATCTCTGTCTTGGACTTATTCTCCAGGCAGGTCCATCCATATTGTTTCAAATGGCAAAACCCCATTCTTTGTTATGACTAATATTCCATTTTATACACACACACACACACACACACACACACACACACACATATTGTGTCTAGTGGCTAAGTCATGTCCAACTCTTGGTGACTCTATGGCCTGTAGCCTGCCAGGCTCTTCTGTTCATGAAATTTTCCAGGCAAGAATACTGGAATGGGTTGCCATTTCCTTCCTACATATATGTATCACATCTTTATCCATTCATCTGTTGATAGTTTCTTAGATTGTTTCCATATCTTGGCTATTTTAAATAATGCTGCTGTGAACACTGGGGTACACGTATGTTTTTGAATTAATGTCTTTGTTTTCTTTGGGTATATACACAGGAGTCAAATGGCTGGATTATATGGTAGTTCTATTTTTAGATAAACCTCCATACTGTTTCCCACAGTGGCTGCCTCAATTCACAGTTCCACCAACAGTGTACAAGGGTTCCCTTTTTTCCACATCCTCTCCAGCCTTTCTGGTTTGTAGATTTTTTGGTAATGGCCATTCTGACAGGTGTGAGGTGTCTCGTTGAGGCTTTGATTTGCATTTCCCTAGTAACTGGTGATCTTGAGCATCTTTTCATGTGCCTGCTGGAGATTTGCATGTCATCTTTGGAAAAATATTTATTCAGGACTTCTGCCCATTTTTTAAATTGAGGTTTTTTTTTTTTAGAGTTATATGAGTTGTTTATATAGTTCTGATATTAACCCCTTATCAGCCATATCACATTCAAATATTTTCTTCTGTTTAATAGGCTGTCTTTTTGTTGTTATGTTGATGCTTTTCCTTGCTGTGCAAAAGGTTTTACATGTAATAAGGTCTCGGTTGTGTGTATTTGCTTTTGTTTCCTTTGCTTTAGGAAACAGATCCAAAAAAATCATTACACCTATTTATGTCAAAGTGTGTTCTGCCTATGCCTTCTTCTAGGAGCTTTATGGTCTGTGGTCTTACATTTAGGTCTCCAGTATATTTTGAGTTTATTTTTGTGTACTGCATAAAAAATATTCTCATTTCATTCATTTAGAAGTAGCTTTCCACTTTTCTCAGCACCACCCACTGAAGAGACTTTTTTCCTCATTGTATATTCTGGCCTCCTTTGTCATAGATTGTTGTTGTTGTTCAGATGCTTAGTTGTGTCTGACTCTTTGCAACCTCATGGACTGCACCACACTTTCACTGTTTCCCAGAGTTTGCACAAATTTATGTCCATTCAGTTGGTAATTCTATCTAAGCATCTCTTCCTCTGCCACCCCCTTCTCCTGTGGCCTTCAATCTTTCCCAGCATCAGGGTCTTTTCCAGTGAGTTAGCTCTTCCCATCAAGTGGTCAAAGTATTGGAGCTTCAGCTTGAGCATCAGTTCTTCCAGTGAATATCCACAGTTGATTTCCTTTAGGATTGACTGGTTTGATCTCCTTGCAGTCCAAGAGACTCTCAAAAGCCTTCTCCAACTCCGTAATTCAAAAGCATTGATTCTTCCTTGCTTAGCCTTCTTTGTGGTCCACCACTCACTTCTGTACATGACTACTGGGAAAACCATAGCTTTGACTACAGGCCTTTACCAGCAAAGCGATGCCTCTGCTTTTTTAAACGCTGTCTAGTTTGTCAGAGCTTTTCTTCCAAGGAGCAAGCATCTTTTAATTTCATGGCTGCAGTCACCATCCACAGTGATTTTGGAGCCCAAGAAAATAAAGCCTGTCACTGCTTCCACTTTTTCCCCTTCTGTATGTCATGAAGTGATGGAACTGGATGCCATGATCTTAATTTTATTAACATTAACTTTCAAGTCAGCTTTTTCACTCTCCTCTTCTACCTTCATCAAGATGCCCTTTAGTTCCTCTTCACTTTCTGCCATTAGAGTGGTATCATCTGCATATCTGAGGTTATTGATACTTATCCCTGGCAATTTGATTCCAACTTGTGATTCATCCAGCCTGGCATTTCACATGATGAACTCTGCATATAAATTAAATAAACAGGGTGATGACATACAGCCTTGTCATACTCCTTTCCCAATTTTGAACTAAGATCCCCTGGAGAAGGGAAGAGCTGCCCACTCTAGTAATCTGGCCTGGAGAATTTCATGGATTACAGTCCATGGAGTTACAAAGAGTCAGACATGACTGATCAACTTTCACTTTCACTTTTCACTTTTCTTGTTCCTTGTCTGGCTCTAACTGTTTCTTCTTGACCTTCATACGGGTTTCTCAGAAAACAGGTAAGGTAGTCTGATACTCTCATCTCTTTAAGAATTTTCCAGTTTGTTGTGATCCACACAGTCAGATTTTAGTGTAGTCAGTGAAGCACAACTAGATGTTTTTCTGGAATTCTCTTGCTTTCTCCATGATCCAGTGAATACTGGCAATTTGATCTCTGGTTCCTCTGCCTTTCTAAGCCAGCTTATACATTTGAAAGTTCTCAGTTCTCATACTACTGAAGCCTAACTTGAAGGCTGTTGAGTATAACCTTGCTAGCATGTGAAATGAGCACAGTTGTACAGTAGTTTGAACGTTCTTTGACATTACCCTGCTTTAGAATTGGAATGAAAACTAGTCTTTTCCAGTCTTGTGGCCACTGTTGAGTTTTCCAAATTTGCTGACATATTGAGTGTAGCACTTTACAGCATCATCTTTTAGGATTTGAAATAGCTCAGCTGGCATGCCATCACCTCCACTAGTTTTGTTCATAATAATGCTTCCTAAGACCCATTTGACTTCAGGATATCCAGCTCTAGATGAGTGACCACACCATCATAATTATCCAGGCCATGAAGACCTTTCTTGTATAGTTCTTTTATGTATTCCTGCCACCTCTTCTTAATCTCTTTTGCTTCTGTCAGCTCCTTCCCACTGTCATGTCCATCCTTGCATGAAATGTTCTCTTGATCTCTCCAATTTTCTTGAAGAGATGTCTAGTCTTTGTAATTCTATTCTTTTCCTCTATTTATTACATTATTCACTTAAGAAGGCTTTCTTATCTCTCCATGCTCTTCTCTGGAACTCAGCATTAACTTGGGTATATCTTTCCCTTTATCCTTTGCCTTTCACTTCTCTTCTCTCCTCAACTATTTGTAAGGCCTCTTTAGATAACCCCTTTGCTGTCTTGCATTTATTTTCCTTTGGGATGGTTTTGGTCATTGCTTCCCACACAATGTTATGAATCTCCATCCATAGTTCTTCAGGGTCTCTGTCTATCAGATTTAATATCTTGAATCTATTCATTACCTCCACTATATAACATTAAGGGATTTGATTTGATTTAGGTCATACCTGAATGTCATAGATTAATCAACGACAAATGTATGGGTTAATTTCTTGGCTGTCTATTCTGTTCCACTGATCTATGTACCTGTTTTTGGCCAATACCATACTGTTCTGACTACTATAGCTTTAGTCTGAAGTCTGGGAGCATTACACCTCCAGCTTTGTTCTCTGTTCTCAAGATTACCTGGACTATTCATGGCCCTTTTTGATTCCATACAAATGTGAAGGTTATTTGTTCTTGTTCTGTGAAAAATACTATGGTTATTTTGATAGGGATTGCATTAAATCTGTAGACTGCTCTGGGCATTTTACCCATTTATTATTGGCTCCCTGTTTTCTTTCTCCAGTTCTAAACTCCTTTCACTTTCCTACAGCCCCAACCTTACCTCTTCTGAATGTCTGTTTAGAGATTACTTTGAGAAATGGCATCTATGTGGTATAATTTGTTACTTCAGCTTTCTTGTCACCTTAGAATCGCCAACTGTCTTTACTCATCCTTCCCTCCTCCCATTTTTATTCAGAGGAAGAGATTTTTCTTGCCTTTTTCAAAGATAACCATCTCTATGCCAATAATCCTGTGGAAATAAATTAAGAACAAGCGAATGAAAAAATTAAAGACTATTCAGAGCTTGCTATAGTAAGGCAGTCAGTCACCATCCGTTGCATTTGGTAGAGGCTCAGAGTCAAGCAGAGAAGGGGGAAAACTTTATAGTTGGATAAGGAAGACTTCATGTGTGCACTTATTGGAAGCTGTTGGCCTCAGGATGCTGGAGGTGCATTAGGTTAGGTGCCAACTTAATTAAAATGAGACATCCTATGTGATGGAGTAAGGGAGCATATTTCTCTATCTGGTTGTTTCTAAGTTGGAAGCATGGACAAAAATTACAGAAGTTATAAGTTATTAATCAAATGAGAAAATCCTGGTTATTTTGGTTGCAAAAATTATTGTTTGGCTCTGTGGATTATTACCAAAGATAGTAGTCTGACTTTCTACATGTCTGACCTATATGGCCTGGCTTCCTAGGCTAGTTATTGTGCATAAGATGTTGGTTTCTTGGTTCAGATCAGATCAGATCAGATCAGTCGCTCAGTCATGTCTGACTCTTTGCGACCCCATGAATCGCAGCACGCCAGGCCTCCCTGTCCATCACCAACTCCCGGAGTTCACTCAGACTCACATCCATCGAGTGAGTGATGCCATCCAGCCATCTCATCCTCTGTCGTCCCCTTCTCCTCCTGCCCCCAATCCCTCCCAGCATCAGAGTCTTTTCCAATGAGTCAACTCTTCACATGGGTGGCCAAAGTACTGGAGTTTCAGCTTCAGCATCAGTCCTTCCAAAGAAATCCCAGGGCTGATCTCCTTCAGAATGGACTGGTTGGATCTCCTTGCAGTCCAAGGGACTCTCAAGAGTCTTCTCCAACACCACAGTTCAAAAGCATCAATTCTTCAGCACTCAGCCTTCTTCACAGTCCAACTCTCACATCCATACATGACCACAGGAAAAACCATAGCCTTGACTAGATGAACTTTTGTTGGCCAAGTAATGTCTCTGCTTTTGAATATGCTATCTAGGTTGGTCATAACTTTCCTTCCAAGGAGTAAGCATCTTTTAATTTCATGGCTGCAGTAACCATCTGCAGTGATTTTGGAGCCCAAAAAAATAAAGTGTGACACTGTTTCCACTGTTTCCCCATCTATTTCCCATGAAGTGGTGGGACCAGATGCCATGATCTTTGTTTTCTGAATGTTGAGCTTTAAGCCAACTTTTTCACTCTCCACTTTCACTTTCATCAAGAGGCTTTTTGGTTCCTCTTCAGTTTCTGCCATAAGGGTGGTGTCATCTGCATATCTGAGGTTATTGATATTTCTCCCAGCAATCTTGATTCCAGCTTGTGTTTCTTCCAGTCCAGCATTTCTCATGATGTACTCTGCATATAAGTTAAATAAGCAGGATGACAATATACAGCCTTGACATACTCCTTTTCCTATTTGGAACCAGTCTGTTGTTCCATGTCCAGTTCTAACTGTTGCTTCCTGACCTGAATACAGATTTCTCAAGAGGCAGATCAGGTGTTCTGGTTTCCCATCTCTTTCAGAATTTTCCACAGTTTATTGTGATCCACACAGTCAAGGCTTTGGCATAGTCAATAAAGCAGAAATAGATGTTTTTCTGGAACTCTCTTGCTTTTTTCATGATCCAGCAGATGTTGGCAATTTGATCTGTGGTTCCTCTGCCTTTTCTAAAACCAGCTTGACCATCAGGAAGTTCACGGTTCACATATTGCTGAAGCCTGGCTTGGAGAATTTTGAGCATTACTTTACTAGCGTGTGAGATGAGTGCAATTGTGCCGTAGTTTGAGCATTCTTTGGCGTTGCCTTTCTTTGGGATTGGAATGAAAACTGGCCTTTTCCAGTCCTGTGGCCACTGCGGAGTTTTCCAAATTTGCTGGCATATTGAGTGCAGCACTTCACAGCATCATCTTTCAGGATTTGGAATAGCTCAACTGGAATGCCATCACCTCCACCAGGTTTGTTCATAATGATGTTTTCTAAGGCCCACTTGACTTCACATTCCAGGATGTCTGGCTCTAGGTCAGTGATCACACCATTGTGATTATCTGGGTCATGAAGATCTTTTTTGTACAGTTCTTCTGTGTATTCTTGCCATCTCTTCTTAATATCTCTGCTTCTGTTAGGTCCATACCATTTCTGTCCTTTATCGAGCCCATCTTTGCATGAAATGTTCCTTTGGTATCTCTGATTTTCTTGAAGAGATCCCTAGTCTTTCCCATTCTGTTGTTTTACTCTATTTCTTTGCATTGATCACTGAAGAAGGCTTTCTTATCTCTTCTTGCTATTCTTTGGAACTCTGCATTCAGGTGTTTGTATCTTTCCTTTTCTCCTTTGCTTTTCACTTCTCTTCTTTTCACAGCTATTTGTAAGGCCTCCCCAGACAGCCATTTTGCTTTTTTGCATTTCTTTTCTATGGGAATGGTCTTGATCCCTGTCTCCTGTACAATGTCACAAACCTCATTCCATAGTTCATCAGGCACTCTATCTATCAGATCTAGGCCCTTAAATCTATTTCTCCCTTCCACTCTATAATCATAAGGGAGTTGATTTAGGTCATACCTGAATGGTCTAGTGGTTTTCCCTACTTTCTTCAATTTAAGTCTGAATTTGGCAATAAGGAGTTCATGGTCTGAGCCACAGTCAGCTCCCGGTCTTGTTTTTGCTGACTGTATAGAGCTTCTTCATCTTTGGCTGCAAAGAATATAATCAATCTGATTTCAGTGTTGATCATCTGTTGATGTCCATGTGTAGAGTCTTCTCTTGTGTTGTTGGAAGAGGGTGTTTGCTATGACCAGTGCATTTTCTTGGCAAAACTCTATCAGTCTTTGCCCTGCTTCATTCTGTATTCCAAGGCCAAATTTGCCTGTTACTCCAGGTGTTTCTTGACTTCCTACTTTTGCATTCCAGTCCCCTATAATGAAAAGGACATCTTTTTGGGTGTTAGTTCTAAAAGGTCTTGTAGGTCTTCATAGAACCGTTCAACTTCAGCTTCTTCAGTGTTACTGGTTGGGGCATAGACTTGGATTACTGTGATATTGAATGGTTTGCCTTGGAAACGAACAGAGATCATTCTGTCGTTTTTGAGATTGCATCCAAGTACTGCATTTTGGACTCTTTTGTTGACCATGATGGCCACTCCATTTCTTCTGAGGGATTCCTGCCCACAGTAGTAGATCTAATGGTCATCTGAGTTAAATTCACCCATTCCAGTCCATTTGAGTTTGCTGATTCCTAGAATGTCGACATTCACTCTTGCCATCTCTTGTTTGACCACTTCCAATTTGCCTTGATTCATGGACCTGACATTCCAGGTTCCTATGCAATATTGCTCTTTACAGCATCGGACCTTGCTTCTATCACCAGTCACATCCACAGCTGGGTATTGTTTTTGCTTTGGCTCCATCCCTTCATTCTTTCTGGAGTTATTTCTCCACTGATCTCCAGTAGCATACTGGGTACCTATTGACCTGGGGAGTTTCTCTTTCAGTATCCTATCATTTTGCCTTTTTATACTGTTCATGGGGTTCTCAAGGCAAGAATACTGAAGTGGTTTGCCATTCCCTTCTCCAGTGGATCACATTCTGTCAAATCTCTCCTCCATTACCCGCCCGTCTTAGGTTGCCCCACGGGCATGGCTTAGTTTCACTGAGTTAGACAAGGCTGTGTTCCTAGTGTTATTAGATTGACTAGGTTTCTGTGAGTATGGTTTCAGTGTGTTTGCCCTCTGATGCCCTCTTGCAACACCTACCATCTTACTTGGGTTTCTCCTACCTTGGGCGTGGGGTATCTCTTCACGGCTGCTCCAGCAAAGTGCAGCCATTGCTCCTTACCTTGGATAAGGGGTATCTCCTCACCGCCGCCCTTCCTGACCTTCAACGTGGGATAACTCTTCTAGGCCCTCCTGCGCCCACGCAGCCACGACTCCTTGGCTGCTGTATATGTGGGTCTGAATTCTGTTTTTATATATAATCTGAGTATTGTCCATTTGTGTGCTCAATTTCTTATAGCCTTTTCATTGCCCACTTACAAACACAGCCAGTATTCAAGTCTTGTTCTTTCTCATTTCCTATTCTCTGCTTTGGCAGAGTCATTCCTGTGATTTCACCTCTACTTCTTATCAAGTAATTCCAAAATCCCTAGCTCAGGCTAATGATTCCTCTCTTGTCGTCTTCTCTCCTTGTGCACCAACTAGACGATCTCTTTCTGCCCACGTGATATTAATGTAGAGCACCTAGAACCCTGCTTGAGTTAGGTACTCACTATATGTTATTTTCTTTCTGTTTGGAGCCTGTACTCTGTGAGGGTATTTGCATTCTCCTCAGGACCTGGGCCAAGGTACTCCACCTGCATCTCACTCCTTTGCCCCCTTTCCACAAATTCAAGGCCATTTCATTTCTGGAATAGTAGATGTGGCCTTCTACAGGTACTGTAAACATTTCTATTTTTTAAGTTGTCTCATCATCTAAGATCAAAACTCCCTGAGAACAAGGGTTCCTGTCTGTTTCTCTCTCTTGGTGTCTTAGAGTGTCTCACACATCAGGACTGAGCAGCTAATCTTGTTTAATGGGCAATAATTTCCATGAAAAAACAATGTTATTTCTAATACTGTTATAATACTGTTTAGTATTGTTTAACAATATTGTTTGTTTGCTGCTGCTGCTGCTAAGTCACTTCAGTCGTGTCCGACTCTGTGCGACCCCATAGATGGCAGCCCACTAGGCTCCTCTGTCCCTGGGATTCTCCAGGCAAGAACACTGGAGTGGGTTGCCATTTCCTTCTCCAATGCATGAAAGTGAAAAGGGAAAGTAAAGTCACTCAGTCTTGTCTTGACTCTTCGCGACCCCATGGACTGCAGCCTACCAGGCTCCTCCATCCATGGGATTTTCTAGGCAAGAGTACTGGAGTAGGGTGCCATTGCCTTCTCCTATTGTTTGTTTAGATAATATGTATTATCTAGGTAATTTTCTTATCCCTCCATGGTGGAATTCATTTTGGGAAAATAATGGGATTATGAGAGGAGGAACTGAAGATTATAGATTATATACTTAAAGGCTCTCATGTGGAAGTTGGTTAGAAAAAGAAATCTGCTGAGAAATTGCTAATATGTAATAGAGCAATCTAACACATACTTTTTTATAACTATCACTGAATAAATAACATTTAATATTGAGAATGGAAGATAAATGCTTAGTTTTAAATGAAAGAAAAGAGAGAGAAGTCTTCAAATATTTAAATATAGGTATTTTTATGCTTCTGTACTCTACTTTCATTTGGGGGAAAAAGTGAAAGTGATAGTCGTTCAGTGGTGTCCGACTCTTTGTAACCCCATGGAATGTAGCCCACCAAGCTCCTCTGTCCATGGAATTCTCCGGGCAAGAATACTGGAGTGGATAGCCATTCCCTTCTCCAGGGAATCTTCCTGACACCAAGCCCTGTTTCATTTGAAATGTCGCTCATTAACATTTTAATTTCACCACTGAGTCAAGTAAAATTCAGATTTCCTGAATTGTGAGAGATTTGCTTAGCCCAGTGCCCAGGAAGTATTGTTTATATTCCCATAGTTAAAATCTCAAAAATTATTTTTACTATTATGTTTTATATTTAGCATTTAATGTTTAAAGGAGGAAATTCTAGACAGTGTGATACTTCCTGATGGTCTATAATTACCACTTGGGAAGCAGCAGAAGCTAATTATTTCAAAGTTTTAATTTTAATGAAACTTAATATATGATTAATGATTTTGACATTTCCTGTTGCCAGGTTTGTTTTGCAAAAAAGATTATTTGAATGTGGTATATATTTTTCAAAAAGTTCATTGAACCCTTATAAGCACAGTCATGTCTGATCATCGAGAGTGGTGTCAGGCACAAAAAGCACAGCTGTCTTTTCCCCGGATGGCCTATTTCAGTTGCCTATGCCCAAAGGATGTGCATGCATACTAAGTCGTGTTCAACTCTTTTGTGACCACATGGACTGTAGCCCACCAGGCTCCCCTGTTCATGAGATTTCCCAGGCAGGAATACTGCAGTGGGTTGCCATTTCCTTCTCTAGGAAATCTTCCTGACCCAGAGATCAAACCCACATCTCCTGCATTGGCAGGTGGGTTCTTTACCACTGAGCCACCAGGGAATCTCATCGCAACAGTGAAGAGCCCAGCCCTTAACCTGGGGAAGAGAAACACTGACAAAAGAAGAGGGGAGATAAACAGAAGAAAACGTAGCTGGGTGTGCCTAATGGATATTTTTATGTTTTGTTTATAGACCTGTAATTAGAAAAACTTTGTAATTGGAACTTTCAATTAAAGTAATTGCCTTGATTATAAAGAGTATATTGAGACAAAGTTTTTTTTTTTTTTTTCAATTCTCTTTATTGATGTCCTCTTTCATGTATAGGTCTATTAGATTCTACTTCCTCTACTGTCCTCCCAGGAATTGGTGCTTGCCAACTACAATAAGTTGTTTTGACAACTTGTCTAGCTATACAATACTCTGTTTCTTTCCCTCTGCAGTCTTTTTGGCTTCATATGAGTGCCTTCAAAATACAGCAGACTATCTAACCAAACTATGCAACAGGGGGAGGAAATCAGCTTTCTTTTTTTTTTTTTTTTTCCCAAATCTTCCCACCCTCTCCCTCTCCCACAGAGTCCATAAGCCTGTTCTATACATCAGTGTCTCTTTTGCTGTCTCGTATACAGGGTTATCGTTACCATCTTTCTAAATTCCATATATATGCGTTAGTATACTGTATTGGTGTTTTTCCTTCTGGCTTACTTCACTCTGTATAATAGGCTCCAGTTTCATCCACCTCATTAGAACTGATTCAAATGTATTCTTTTTAATGGCTGAGTAATACTCCATTGTGTATATGTACCACAGCTTTCTGACCCATTCATCTGCTGATGGGCATCTAGGTTGCTTCCATGTCCTGGCTATTATAAACAGTGCTGCGATGAACATTGGGGTACATGTGTCTCTTTCCCTTCTGGTTTCCTCAGTGTGTATGCCCAGCAGTGGGGTTGCTGGATCATAAGGCAGTTCTATTTCCAGTTTTTAAGGAATCTCACACTGTTCTCCATAGTGGCTGTACTAGTTTGCATTCCCACCAACAGTGTAAGAGGGTTCCCTTTTCTCCACATCCTCTCCAGCATTTATTATCTGTAGACTTTTGGATCGCAGCCATTCTGACTGGTGTGAAATGGTATCTCATAGTGGTTTTGATTTGCATTTCTCTGATAATGAGTGATGTTGAGCATCTTTTTATGTGTTTGTTAGCCATCTGTATGTCTTCTTTGGAGAAATGTCTATTTAGATCTTTGGCCCATTTTTTGATTGGGTCATTTATTTTTCTGGAGTTGAGCTGTAGGGGTTGCTTGTATATTTTTGAGATTAGTTGTTTGTCGGTTGCTTCATTTGCTATTATTTTCTCCCATTCTGAAGGCTGTCTTTTCACCTTGCTTATAGTTTCCTTTGATGTGCAGAAGCTTTTAAGTTTAATTAGGTCCCATTTGTTTATTTTTGCTTTTATTTCCAATATTCTGGGAGGTGGGTCATAGAGGATCCTGCTGTGATGTATGTCAGAGAGTGTTTTGCCTATGTTCTCCTCTAGGAGTTTTATAGTTTCTGGTCTTACATTGAGATCTTTAATCCATTTTGAGTTTATTTTTGTATATGGTGTTAGAAAGTGTTCTAATTTCATTCTTTTACAAGTGGTTGACCAGATTTCCCAGCACCACTTGTTAAAGAGATTGTCTTTAATCCATTGTATATTCTTGCCTCCTTTGTCAAAGATAAGGTGTCCATATGTGCGTGGATTTATCTCTGGGCTTTCTATTTTGTTCCATTGATCTATATTTCTGTCTTTGTGCCAGTACCATACTGTCTTGATAACTGTGGCTTTGTAGTAGAGCCTGAAGTCAGGTAGGTTGATTCCTCCAGTTCCATTTTTCTTTCTCAAGATTGCTTTAGCTATTCAAGGTTTTTTGTATTTCCATACAAATTGTGAAATTATTTGTTCTAGCTCTGTGAAGAATACTGTTGGTAGCTTGATAGGGATTGCATTGAATCTATAAATTGCTTTGGGTAGTATACTCATTTTCACTATATTGATTCTTCCAATCCATGAACATGGTATATTTCTCCATCTATTAATGTCCTCTTTGATTTCTTTCACCAGTGTTTTATAGTTTTCTATATATAGGTCTTTAGTTTCTTTAGGTAGATATATTCCTAAGTATTTTATTCTTTTTCATTTGCAATGGTGAATGGATTGTTTCCTTAATTTCTCTTTCTGTTTCTCATTATTAGTGTATAGGAATGCAAGGGATTTCTGTGTGTTGATTTTGTATCCTGCAACTTTACTATAATCATTGATTAGTTCTAGTAATTTTCTGGTGGAGTCTTTAGGGTTTTCTATGTAGAGGATCATGTCATCTGCAAATAGAGTTTTACTTCTTCTTTTCCAATTTGGATTCCTTTTATTTCTTTTTCTGCTCTGATTGCTGTGGCCATAACTTCCAAAACTATGTTGAATAGTAATGGTGAAAGTGGGCACCCTTGTCTTGTTCCTGACTTTAGAGGAAATGCTTTCAATTTTTCACCATTGAGAATAATGTTTGCTGTGGGTTTGTCATATATAGCTTTTATTATGTTGAGGTATGTTCCTTCTATTCCTGCTTTCTGGAGAGTTTTTATCATAAATGGGTGTTGAATTTTGTCAAAGGCTTTCTCTGCATCTACTGAGATAATCATATGGTTTTTGTTTTTCAATTTGTTAATGTGGTGTATTACATTGATTGATTTGCGGATATTGAAGAATCCTTGCATCCCTGGGATAAAGCCCACTTGGTCATGGTGTATGATCTTTTTAATGTGTTGTTGGATTCTGATTGCTAGAATTTTGTTTAGGATTTTTGCATCTATATTCATCAATGATATTGGCCTGTAGTTTTCTTTTTTTGTGGGATCTTTGTCAGGTTTTGGTATTAGGGTGATGGTGGCCTCATAGAATGAGTTTGGAAGTTTACCTTCCTCTGCAATTTTCTGGAAAAGCCCAGGTCCAGACGGAGACAAAGTTTTAAAAGAAAAATCTGCTGAAGAATTCACTGGAACTCAGCTTCCAAAATTGCAAAACTTGAAATTTAGAGCAGCTTGCATATTTAGAAAGCATCAATGAAGAATGGGCTCACATTAGAGTAGGAACTTTGAATTGCAGGTCTAAAAGACATGGCTGCATACAATCAGAGTCTGCAATTAAACCTCACACACCAAAAGCTAGTTTTCATTTGGTATTCACCCTTGATGTGGCAGTGTGTTTGGACCACTAAATTTAAGTTTAGAAGACCTGGGGTCAGTCCCATTTCTGCCGCTTCAAAGACGGTAGGTCCCTAAATGAAGCCACAGTATTCTCATTTATAAATTGAGGATGACTATTCTTCCAGGCTGTTGTGACATGAAAGTCAGTTAATGTATATGTAGAAAATGTCTAGCTGCTTTACCAAGTGAAGCATCATATCATTCACTTGTTTTTTGAATCACATTCACAAAGACAAATAGTACCCAGAAATACATTTTTTGATATAAACCATATGGTGAGGCTCTGACTTTTATTAAAATAGAAATTGTAGTTTGCCAAAGCCATATAAGCCATTGAGAGGTTTCAGACACCTGGTAGCAGAGGTCAAGGTACAATGTGTGTGTGTGTGTGTGTGTGTGTGTGTGTGTGTGTGTGATGCCCAAGAGCATGTGTGGGTTTGACATCCAAGAAATCTGCATACGTGTCTCCATTTGGCCACCCACTGTGCCAACCTGGTCATTTAACCTGCTCGTGTCAGCTGTAAAATGACGGTGGTGGTACATATACCGTAGTTTTATTTTGTTTTTAATTTATTTATTTTTTAATTGAAGGATAATTGCTTTACAGAATTTTGTTGTTTTCTGTCAAACATCAACATGAATCAGCCATAGGTATACATATGTCCCCTCCCTCTTGAAACACAGAGTTTTATAAAAAGTAAGTGAATTAAAATGAGTGACTTGGATGACTAATTGGAAGAAACCTCTATAGTGGGTTGGAGATCACTTCTTTCAAGGTTAATCTACAAAACCCATTATCTTAGATTTACCCCAGGCAACTTTGCTTGCTTTATTCCTCCCACATCTCCAAGTGATTCCATTAGAGTCTTGCTTTTATAAGCAACGTTATACAATTGGAAAACTAATATATACAGATGACAAAAATATACAAATGTACAGTCTTACAATGAAACATAATCTCCCTCTTATTGCAGACCCTGGATCTCCTTGCCCAGGGGCACCCACTGCTGCCATGATTCTGTATATCTTTCTGGAATTATGATTTTATATATGCCTGTATGTATTTGTATATATTTATATACATACATATATTTATAATAGTATGTACATCTGTATAACTCTCCCTTTTTCTCACATATGGGAGCAGATAGAAATGGGTTTGCATCTTGTTTTTGTGCCTTAGTTTTTTTCTGGACATCTTTAAATATTCAGATGTGGCTTCCCAAGTGGCTGAGTGGTAAAGAATCTGCCTGCAATGCAGGAGGCACAGGTTCTATCCCTGGGTCAGGAAGATCCCCTCGAGGAGGCCATGGTAACTCACTCCAGTATTCTTGCTTGGGAAATCACACGGACAGAGGAGCCAGGGGGTCACAGAGATTCAAATACGACTGAAGTGATTAAGCACACACACATGATCCATGTCTGCATAGCATTCATTATATGGCTATACAGTTCATTTAATCAGTTCTTTATTGATTTAGTGAACATTTATGTTCTTTGGGGATTTTGTTGTTGCTGTTTTATCAAGAAGTGGTATGGTATGGATGGAGCTTCACACACACATGTAAGCATATCTAAGAGGTTATCTTTAAATTCAAGAAATGGAATTGCTAGGTTACAAGGTACATATATGCATTTTACATTTGGATTGTTAGTATAAATTGTATTACAAAGGTTCTGTATCATTAAGATGTAAAATTACTTGTTTCACCTACTCTTGCCAACGTTGTGTATTATCACATTCTTTATCTTTGCCAATCTGATAAATCTTAAAAATTTATATTTATTATCTTTTTTAAAATTATGATTTAGGTTGAAAATCTTCACCCATGTTTATGAGTCATGTCTGTTTCTTCATCTGTGACTCAACTGTTCATGATTTTTTGTATAACATGTGGTTTGGTAGAGGACATGGAAAAGTGTGGTTTGGTAGAGAACCTAGTAGAACACAGCAAAATATCTAAGACCAATACAATAATCATCATCATAGTAGTAATAGTAACAAAATAAATGACATAACATGTGGAGCAAATGTATTTTATTGGAGAGGTATAATGAGCTTTCTGATCCTTTCTTTCAAATTAGAAATAACAAGTTGTAGGAGATATTTACAAAAAATTATTGTGTTTTATTTTTGTAGAACAATGAAAATTGATCTTGTGTACATCGATAAGGTGAACTTTCACTGTGATCTCTTTGCTTCAATAACTGTGACATTTACTACATGAGATGAGCCAGACTTGTCCCTTGTTATAAATCAACTACTTTATTCTGAGCACTCTTTTAGAAATATTGCAGGCTGGGATATTAAGTTATCTAGCTGTTATGCAGATGCTGTCTTGTCTTTAGCATGCAATTCTCAGTAATGCTATTTACTAGTAACTGAGGGTAGAGTCAACTATTCCATTTTCATTTGATTGTCACATTATCCTGGTAGAGAGTCCTTGTCACAGAAAGGATTTAAAACTACATTCCCAGGTGGCAGTGGTCTGTGACCCTCCACAAATGACCAGTTTTAGATATTATCTGGCTTTGTTATTGCAATCATCACTTCTTGTATATCAAAATATGCCAGCTACTATGTAAGGTACTTAATGTTATCTCATTGATTCTTACAATAAAGCAGATGTTACTATCCTTCTTTTACCAAAGAAATAACAGGTTCAAAGTTATTAAATAATCTGCCTACCTAATAACGAGTCAAGCTGGGTGCAAATCCAGGTCTTGCTTACTCGTTTGTTTGTTTTTTTTTTCTGACACTTCAGGGGGCTGCAACGGTAAGGGCTGTCCACCCAAGTAGGGAGTAGTCCATGACATTTACATACATTGTCCAACACCCCAGCCCTTCCACAGTACGGGTGAGCTGTGGAACTGTTTCCTCCAGCTAGCTCTCTGCCTCTGCCTCCATACTTCATGTTTGTTTTATCCAATAACGTGAATATCTTCCATCACAAGACTTCAGCTGATGAAACAGACCTACCTTTATTTCCTGTACATACTGGGTTGGGGTGGAAATGTTCAGATAAAGATTTATGACAACAATATGTGGAATCTAAAAAGAAATGATACAAATGAATTTACAAAACAGAAAGAGACTCACAGGCTTAGAGAACAAATTTATGGTTGCCAGGGGCGAAGGAAGGGGGAAAGGGATAGCTAGGAAGTTTGGGATGGACAAGTACACACTGCTGTATTTAAAGTGGATAACCAAGAAGGACCACCGTCGAGCACAGGGAACTCTGCTCAATGTTATGTGGCAGTCTGGATGGGAGGGAAGTTTGGGGGGAAATGGATACCTGTATATGCATGGCTGAGTCCCTTTGCTGTTCACCTGAAACTATCACAGCGTTGTTTATTAACTGGCTATACCCCAGTACAAAATAAAAAGGGTTTTTTAAAAAAAAAAGTAAAGTTATTTTCCTCTAAAACAAACAAAAAAAAAAGATTTATGACAACAGGCAAAGTATCTTGTGCCCTAGAAATGAACCCTAAGAGGACCCGTAAATTCTGAATCACTGCAATCTCTCACAAAACTTGTCCGCCTCATAGTGTCCCAGCCCATAGCTCTGGGCTTCTCTCTGTCTGGATTTCCCCACCTCAGAACTATCCCCTAGGTGGGCCTTGGCCTCCTCCTGCCCCCTTTCTGCCAGCAGACCCTGTCCTGAGGTCTCAGCATGCTTCCTCCAGGACTCATAGTAAGCTTTGCGTAGAGGAGGGGCATTTTCAGTGAACATATTGCTGCCTGCTGAAACCTCCCCTTTGATTTCACTCCTAAAAAAAAAATCTGCTTGTGAATTTTGCAGGACTTTAAGGTATAAATCCTTGTACTGAATTTTTTTAGCCTCAAATTCAGGCTTGGATCAGAAGATTGTTTTTCCTCACAAAATAGAGACTAACTCTCTTGAGGACCTGAGGGAGTTCTGTATAAAATTCTGATATGCATGAGATTCAAGCCCCATGCCCGCCATCTCTTGACATCCATCCTTTACCAGCTTCCATGCTGTGAGGTGAGTCTAAATATCTACCTGGGATCTAAAAGCACCACACTTCCCTGGGCCTCAGGGCCTTTCTGTTTTGCTTCCTTTCTTGGACACAGCTTTCCTTCTTGTCTCTATTTCTTGGGTTTCATCTAAGGCCACCCCTCCTGCAGGTTTTCCCTGGCCTCCTGGGTCTGCTACGTTACATCCTGAGTGAACCTACAATGCCTGAGCTGACTGCTCCTATATAATACTCATTATTTACTGGTGAATACTAAGTATTAATTCATCTAGTCTCCAAAAGGTTTTTTGTTTTTGTTTTTTCACAAAATTGACGTCTCAAAGTCATTGAGAATCCCTATTAGCTATGTGAACCATAAGCATAAATTTAAGTTAATCCGTAGTGTTGTGCTATCTTATATAAAGGCTTCTGTGACTTTATCTTTTCTTTTTTATTGTTATATTTTTTAAAAGAATTAGGAGCCATAGCTTAGAGAGGGACTGTTTCCCTAACTCCCCTCATGCCCAACCCCACCAGGTTTAAATATATTGGGAATATGGAACACAGTGCATTCCGAAAGTATTTGGAGTTCCAAAAGTATTAACACCAAGTATCATGTATCTCTCTAACTATTCTTACATGAATGAATGTTGACTTTGGACTTTGGTTCAAGGTAGAAAATTAATGAAAGTTGAGTCAAAATGTGTTTTTAAAAATGTAAGACAGTTTCAATTTATGTGTAAATCAATCTAGCCTGAAAGTGTGATGTTAAAAGATGATTACATTGCTTCATGTCTATTGTGTCTCTTTTCAGATTCAGGCATTGATAACTATAGTCTCAGAGGTCTATATTTTTACTCTTTCAGGAGTCAGGGAATATGAAAAGGTCCCCTTCAGAGAATACTCTCTTTTTTTGGCAATTCTATGATAGATAGGTGAGTTAGGATGACTTCTCAAATGTGTGCTTAATTTTTTTTTTTTCCCCTGATTGGTGTTTTTGTCCTTATTACAGATCTGGTAAAGAAAGGAGCAGTGACATTTGTCCTTTGAATACATAGTCACCACATTTTCATTCCATGTTTAATCCCAAGCATGTCATGGAGTGCCCACTTCAGGAACCATGTCTTAAGTCATTGTATACTTATCTGTCTTCTCTTCTAGACTGTAAGCTTGTTCGAGTGGGAACTATGTCTCCCGAATAGTTACATTTTTGGCAACTGGCACTATGCTGGTACATATCAAATGCCCAAGTTCTGGGGATGGAAGGAGAAGAAAAAAAATGCTGAGCTGAGATAACATATCTGGCTCAGTGCCACAGACAGAGTGGTGCTCAAATAAGTGTTGTTGTTGCTGCTGCTAAGTCGCTTCAGTCGTGTCCAACTCTGTATGACCCCATAGACGGCATCCCACCAGGCTGCCCCATCCCTGAGATTCTCCAGGCAAGAACACTGGAGTGGGTTGCCACTTCCTTCTCCAATGCATGAAAGTGAAAAGTGAAAGTGAAGTCGCTCAGTCGTGTCCGACTCTTAGCGACCCCATGGACTACAGCCTACCAGGCTCCTCCGTCCATGGGATTTGCCAGGCAAGAGTACTGGAGTGGTTTAAGTCCTGGTAAAGTAGAATAATGGAAGGAAAAGAAGAAAAAACAAGCAATATGGCAGAGCAAAAGGAGAACTGGATCAGGGAAAGATAAGCTTTCAGTCTCTACTGAGCTTGCTGAAAAAACTTGAGAAAGTCACTTAATTCTTTCAGGTTTCTGTTTTTCCATCTGTAAAAATGGGGATATCACCTAACATGACTTCCAAAATCCCCTCTTCCTCTAGCAATTATATGAGCCTATAAAATGCCAAAAGATTGATATGGTTGACCATATATTTCATTAATGAAATGAAAATTTCATTATGGATATGAAATTTGGGTACAAAAACTGCCCAAATATAGCTCTAAATTTTTTTAACTTTTTGGATTATCTGCCAAAAGTTATTTTTTTAATTGAGCAAATATTTAATGTCCTATTTTGTGTAAAGACTGTGCTAACACTGAAGATACAAAGAATTGTCAGTTTTTATACCAAGAGTATGGTAAGAATTACAAAAGTTGAGAAATAAGTGCTTTGAAGCATAAAAATGCTAACATGAGTGATGCCCTTCCTGTTAAGAAGTCATAGAAAGGAGCAGCTCACTGGAGGAATGACAGAGCAGGTAAAACTGAATTGGAGCAATTCCCGGGTTTTCCAAGTAAGGTGCACATATAGCATGTGCAAAGATTTGAAGATAAAAACCTAAAAGCCCGTTGACAGATGAATGAATAAAGAAGATGTGGTATATATATCAGTTCAGTTCAGTTCAGTTCAGTCTCTCAGTCGTGTCCAACTCTTTGTGGCCCCATGAATCGCAGCACACCAGGCCTCCCTGTCCATCACCAACTCCTGGAGTTCACTCAGACTCATGTCCATCGAGTCAGTGATGCCATCCAGCCATCTCATCCTCTGTCGTCCCCTTCTCCTCTTTCCGCCAATGCCTCCCAGCATCAGAGTCTTTTCCAATGAGTCAACTCTTCGCATGAGGTGGCCAAAGTACTGGAGTTTCAGCTTTAGCATCATTCCTTCCAAAGAACACCCAGGGCTAATCTCCTTCAGAATGGACTGGTTGGATGTCCTTGCAGTCCAAGGGACTCTCAAGAGTCTTCTCCAACACCACAGTTCAAAAGCATCAATTCTTCGGCGCTCAGCCTTCTTCACAGTCCAACTCATACAAGACCACTGGAAAAACCATAGCCTTGACTAGACGGATCTTTGTTGGCAAAGTAATGTTTCTGCTTTTGAATATGCTACTAGGTTGGTCATAACTTTCCTTCCAAGGAGTAAGCATATATATATATATACACACATATAAAGTGGAATATTATATACATTCTTATATATACATATATATATAATGGAATATTACTCAGTCATTAAGAAGAATGAAGCAATGCCATTTGCAGCAAGATGGATGGACCTGAAGGTTATCATACTAAGTGAAGTAAGAAAAACAAAGATAAATATCATATTATATCACTTATATGTGAAATCAAAATGATACAAATGAACTTACAAAGCAGAAGCAACTCACAGAGAACAAACTTATGTTTACAAAGGGAGAGGAGTGGGAGGAGGGATATATTGGGAGTCTGAGATTGACATGTACACACTACTATATTTAAAGTAGATAACCAACAAGGACCTACTGTATAGCACAGGAAGTGCTGCTCAATATTCTGGAATAAACTAAGTGGGAAAAGAATTTGAGGAAAAATAGATCTATTATTTGTATAACTGAATCACTCTGTTGTATACCTGGAACTAACAACGTTGTTAATCAACTATGCTCCAATATAAAATAATTTTTTTTAAGAAGACATGACTTTGTCACTGAAGAACAAACATTTGGTTCCATATGACTAGAGTACAGAATGAAAGCAAGGGAGAGGTGGGAATGAGACAAATAAGACTGTGACCACCATGTGGAGGTCATGAGCACCATGACTAGAAATTTGGATTTATTATGAAGCTAATTGGAATCCATTTAATGGTTAACAAGAAAATAGACATGACTTTATTTGCATTCTGGGGAAAAATGTTTAATATGTCTAATGAAAATCAGATTTTACTCAAAGCATGATCCTAGATGCCTATTTTAGAATCTTTTGGTTGCTTGTTAAAATGCATATTCCTAGGTTGGAATCTAATCCTATAGAATCAGAATTTCTGTGGGTTTGACTTGGAAACTAACATTTAAAGAAAAAAACCCTTTTACAGCTCATATAGCTTTAAGTGTGTAAATCACTGGCCAAGTAAATGGAGAATAAATGGCAGGGAACTCAGAAGAACACCGATTCTGGAGTCAGATAAACACTGAATCTCAGCTCTGTCACTTAGTAGCTGTCTTATCACAGCCAAGTTACTTAGCATCTCTGAGGCTGAGATTTTTTTCCTTCCATAAGTGGGTTTAAAAGTACCTACCTCATAGGGTTTCAGCTGAGAAAACATATGTTGGAATGCATATGGAATCACCTGGAGAAGTTGTTCAAACTCTGTGCTCCCTAAGGTTCTGGAATGGGTTATAAAGGATTCAAGAAATTCCACAGATGATTTTGGTTAGTAATTGTAGGAATCACACAGAATATATCAGCTCTCCTTTCCCTAAGGTGGTAACAGTGAGGGTATAAATATGGGAAAATTCAAGAGATTTTTTGAAGAGATGATATCCAGGACTCAGGAATTGTCTAAGTCATTTTTAAGTTTTTTGTTTGCATGGTTGGTTTGCCCAAACATAGCTGGAGAATGTAGTTCTGTATTGAATATGGTGGGGTCTATGGGTCATCTAAGTGGAGATCTTTAGAAGCTGGTGCTCAACCCTAACCTCAGAGAAAAGCCTGGAAAAGTAATAAAAAGCAGGCATGACCCCCAGGGATGGGATGGAGAATAAAGAGGAGCCTCATCGCCTCCATGTCAACATCCATTTTCAGGAAAATATCAAGTTAACAAAACTTAAAACAAATGAGAGGAGAAAGAGAAACAGGAGAGGGTTTCATTTTAGAAACAAACAAAAGAGAGACCACCCCATGGTGAAATCAAGTAACACTGGAAGTTTCTTTATAGCAAGAAACTTGTCTTACCAATACCGGGAGCTCGAGTCATGGTAGTTGGTCACTTAGTGCATTGATTGGCTAGAAACCTTGGTGTCTTTGAGTTTATACTTGAACCTGAAATACCCCATGAAGCTTCAGAGGCAGAAAGTGTTTATTGCTCCTTGAATGGGACAAATACTCCCAAGCACCTCTTGTTCTCAAGAACTATTTTATACAAAGAGTTGATATTGGTAATCTAGAGAAGTCTGTGTCCTCTGGAGAATCAAAATTACTGTTTTTACTACAAAAACAAGACTCTCTCCTAATGATATCCTCTTCAGTTGGTTATTAATCATTGACTATTCACTTAAATCTTTATTCCTTGATAGAGTTTTTACTGAGGGAAGGCATCCTTCTATAGAGTAAAAACACTTGGGGATAAAGGAATTCACATTAGGAAAGTTAAAAGCCTGTGTATACTGAATTCCATATAGTGGTTTATAACAGTTGTAATGCATGTCAAAACTCATCACTTTGTAATTTTAAGGATGATGCGCTTTTGACTCCTATTAAATTTGAAATGCGTAGTTTTAATGAAGATTTTCAATGAGTCAGCACATTTGAAATTCCCTGTCTTGAGTTTTATTATTCTGAGTTAATACATTTAAAACTGTTAATGAATACTGAGAGACTGTTAGAACATTGTGTGGTTCAAGTGCTAATACAAAGAATTATAACTCACTATATTTCAAGTTTGAAATAGGTACTAAAGAAGTGTAACTTATATTGTCAAGAGATACTTAATAACTACTTATAAAGCAAATGTTCAGTTCAGTTCAGTTCAGTTCAGTTGCTCAGTTGTGTCTGACTTTTGCAACCCCATGAATCTCAGCACGCCAGGCCTCCCTGTCCATCATCAACTCCCGGAGTTCACTCAGACTCACGTCCATCGAGTCAGTGATGCCATCCAGCCATCTCATCCTCTGTTGTCCCCTTCTCCTCCCGCCCCCAATCCCTCCCAGCATCAGAGTCTTTTCCAAAGAGTCAACTCTTCACATGAGGTGGCCAAAGTACCCAAGTTTCAGCTTTAGCATCATTCCTTCCAAAGAATACCCAGGGCTGATCTCCTTTAGAATGGACTGGTTGGATCTCCTTGCAGTCCAAGGGATTCTCAAGAGTTTTCTCCAACACCACAGTTCAAAAGGATCAATTCTTCAGCGCTCAGCTTTCTTCACAGTCCAACTCTCACATCCATACGTGACCACTGGAAAAACCATAGCCTTGACTAGACAGACCTTTGTTGGCAAAGTAATGTCTCTGCTTTTGAATATGCTATCTAGGTTGGTCATAACTTCCCTTCCAAGGAGTAAGTGTCTTTTAATTTCATGTCATGGCTGCAGTCACCATCTGCAGTGATTTTGGAGCCCCCCAAAATAAAATCTGACACTGTTTCCACTGTTTCCCCATCTATTTCCCATGAAGTGATGGGACCAGATGCCATGATCTTTGTTTTCTGCAAATGAGTTATGTGCAGTTAATGGCACCCCACTCCAGTACTTTTGCCTGGAAAATCCCATGGATGGAGGAGCCTGGTAGGCTGCAGTCCATGGGGTCGTTAGGAGTCGGACACTACTGAGCGACTTCACTTTCATGCCTTGGAGAAGGAAATGGCAACCCACTCCAGAGTTCTTGCCTGGAGAATCCCAAGGATGGGGGAGCCTGGTGGGCTGCTGTCTATGGGGTCGCACAGAGTCGGACACGACTGAAGTGACTTAGCAGCAACAGTAGGGTGTAGGAGAGTGATAAAGTAGGAGATTGGGACTAACGTATATACATTACTATATATAAAATAGATAACCAGCAAGAACCTACTATATAACATAGGAAATAATACTCAGTATTTTGTAATAACCTATAGGAGGAAAGAATCTTAAAAGAAATATATATGTATATCTGAATCACTGTGCTATATACCTAAAATTAACACAGTGTTGTAACCCAACTGTATTTCAATAAAAAAGATTAAATGTGGGAACATTTTCAATTAAAAAAAACTTATATTAAAGATGGAAAAAGATATCTAATAACCAGAAGTGAATATAAGTAAATGCCACTTTTAATTGTACGAAATTTTAAGCAAAGGATGAGCCATATTTTTACTTTTGGTGATTCCCCCCCAAGCCAGGATAAGGGATGGGGAAAGATCTAACATTAACATTGGTGTATGTCAGGGGCTGTAAATAAACAGGATATTTCATGACTGGATTGGGCTGAGAAAAGTCAAGTAACTTACCCACACACAAACAGGGGATAGCTGCCAAGTAGGAATCCAGTCCCTGGCCCTTAGCACCACCCCATGTTTCCACCCTAAGGAAGAACAATTTTGAACTACCACAATCTTATGCGTAGTCTACAAAGACCTAGTAGATGGTTTTGACTTTCAGAAACAAGTGAAACCTATTCCAGCAAACACTTTTGAAAGAGCAGGGTATGAACATGAGTTCATGAACATTAGTTTAAATTATACGAGTAATTTGGTTTCTGGTCCAAAATACTTTATGACTATAATGACTTTTCTGGGTTACGTTTGGCTCTTGAGATGATTTCAAAAGAGTTCCTAGAAAGTTGTGAGAGTTACAGGGTGGACAGGTAAGGGGTGCAGCTCCCCAGAATGTAGTTGTGTGCATGTATTCTGCCTGTTGGTCTCTGTCACTCTCATTATTCTGTTGCAGGAAGGGGGCCCCCTCCAGGGCCCAAGAGTGAACTTGTGTCTAACACAGAGTTGGAAATAAATTGTCCAAGGAGACAAAGAGAGACATTTTATTGGAAAAGGGAGCCCAGGTAGAGAGCAGGAGAGAAAGGGAACCCAGAGAACTGCTTTGCCACATGGCTTGCAATCTCAGGTTTTATGGTAATGGAGTTAGTTTCCTGGTTGTCTTTGGCTAATCATTCTGACTCTGGATCCTTCTACATTGCTCAGTCAAGATGGATTCCAGCAAGAGGGATTGTGGGAGATTGGTAGGACATATGGACTGTAGCATCCTCTCTCCTTTTGATCTTTTCCAGGTTCTTCCTGCGGGTGGTAGCTTGTTAGTTCCACTTTCCTTAGCAGGATACCTCATGAGTTGTAAGATAACTCATGAGTTGTAAGATAACTGATGCAAACGGTTACTACTGTGCCTGACCAGGGCAGGCAATTTTAGTCAGTCATTCCCCTGACAATTCCAGGTCACAGGAGCCTCAAGTCATGGCCTGAGGAAATGTATAAATGCTAGAAAAGGGTGGAGTTAGTGTAGAACCAGAGTCCATACTTGCCAGCAGGAAAGAATTCAAGATCAGATCAGATCAGATCAGTCGCTCAGTCGTGTCCGACTCTTTGCGACCCCATGAATCACAGCACGCCAGGCCTCCCTGTCCATCACCAACTCCCAGAGTTCACTGAGACTCATGTCCATCGAGTCAGTGATGCCATCCAGCCATCTCATCCTCTGTCGTCCCCTTCTCTTCCTGCCCCCAATCCCTCCCAGCATCAGAGTCTTTTCCAATGAGTCAACTCTTCGCATCAGGTGGCCAAAGTACTGGAGTTTCAGCTTTAGCATCATTCCTTCCAAAGAAATCCCAGGGCTGATCTCTTTTAGAATGGACTGGTTGGATCTCCTTGCAGTCCAAGGGACTCTCAAGAGTCTTCTCCAACACCACAGTTCAAAAGCATCAATTCTTCGGCGCTCAGCCTTCTTCACAGTCCAACTCTCACATCCATACATGACCACAGGAAAAACCACAGCCTTGACTAGATGAACTTATGTTGGCAAAGTAATGTCTCTGCTTTTGAATATGCTATCTAGGTTGGTCATGACTTTCCTTCCAAGGAGTAAGCATCTTTTAATTTCATGGCTGCAGTCACCATCTGCAGTGATTTTGGAGCCCAGAAAAATAAAGTCTGACACTGTTTCCACTGTTTCCCCATCTATTTCCCATGAAGTGATGGGACAAGATGCCATGATCTTCGTTTTCTGAATGTTGAGCTTTAAGCCAACTTTTTCACTCTCCACTTTCACTTTCATCAAGAGGCTTTTGAGTTCCTCTTCCGTTTCTGCCATAAGGGTGGTGTCATCTGCATATCTGAGGTTATTGATATTTTTTCCGGCAATCTTGATTCCAGCTTGTGTTTCTTCCAGCCCAGCGTTTCTCATGATGTACTCTGCATATAAGTTAAATAAACATGGTGACAATATACAGCCTTGACATAGTCCTTTTCCTATTTGGAACCAGTCTGTTGTTCCATGTCCAGTTCTAACTGTTGCTTCCTGACCTGCATACAAATTTCTCAAGAGGCAGGTCAAGTGGTCCTGTATTCCCATCTCTTTAGGAATTTTCCACAGTTTATTGTGATCCACATAGTCAAAGGCTTTGGCATAGTCAATAAAGCAGAAATAGATATTTTTCTGGGACTCTCTTGCTTTTTCCATGATCCAGCGGATGTTGGCAATTTGATCTCTGGTTCCTCTGCCTTTTCTAAAACCAGCTTGAACATCAGGAAGTTCACAGTTCACATACTGCTGAAGCCTGGCTTGGAGAATTTTAAGCATTACTTTACTAGCATGTGAGATGAGTGCAATTGTGCAGTAGTTTGAGCATTCTTTGGCAATGCCTTTCTTTGGGATGGGAATGAAAACTGACCTTTTCCAGTCCTGTGGCCACTGCTGAGTTTTCCAAATTTGCTGGCATATTGAGTGCAGCACTTCACAGCATCATTTTTCAGGATTTGGAATAGCTCAACTGGAATTCTGTCACCTCCACTGGCTTTGTTCGTAGGGATGCTTTCTAAGGCCCACTTGACTTCACATTCCAGGATGTCTGGCTCTAGGTCAGTGATCACACCATCGTAATTATCGGGGTCGTGAAGCTCTTTTTTGTACAGTTCTTCTGTGTATTCTTGCCATCTCTTCTTAATATCTTCTGCTTCTGTTAGGTCCATACCATTTCTGTCCTTTATGGAGCCCATATTTGCATGAAATGTTCCCTTGGTATCTCTGATTTTCTTGAAGAGATCTCTAGTCTTTCCCATCTGTTGTTTTCCTCTATTTCTTTGCATTGATCGCTGAAGAAGGCTTTCTTATCTCTTCTTGCTATTCTTTGGAACTCTGCATTCAGATGTTTATATCTTTCCTTTTCTCCTTTGCTTTTCACTTCTCTTCTTTTCACAGCTATTTGTAAGGCCTCCCCAGACAGCCATTTTTCTTTTTTGCATTTCTTTTCCATGAGGATGGTCTTGATCCCTGTCTCCTGTACAATGTCACGAACCTCACTATTGAAAAAAAAGATAACACATTCTACTCTTCAGTATGGAGTCAGCCTCATAGCATTCCTTGGATTCCTGCTTCCAGTTAGAGCAAGTTGGTATGTAAATGAAGTCAATTCAGAATGTAGATTGGGTTGGCAAATAATAGAGTTTGTGCTTATTTTATGAAGAATTTAGGAGGACCTGACTTTAGATGTATAAGATGTTTTCTAGCTTTATGCTAAATAAATGTTTTATTACCACTAAGGATGTACTCCACAAATGCACTTAAATTCGGCCCTCCATATCCAAGATTTCTGCATCTGCAGATTTAATAAACAGAGGGTTGAAAATATTCATAAAGGGGAAAAAAAGTTGCAGAAAGTTCCAAAAATTGAAACTGGACTTTTGCAGCACAATGGCAACTATTTACATAGCATTTACAAGTATTTATAGCTATTTATATAATATTTCTATTGTATTAAGTGTTTATTTAGACTATATGGGGGGATATATGTAGGTTATATGCACGTACTGTACCATTTTATATATGAGACTTGAGCATCCACGAATTTTTGGTACCAGACAGGACCTGGAAGGACTGTGCTTTGTTTTAAGCAAAGAATCATTGAATCCTTTTGGCTTAGCATGCAAGTTAGCTTTTAACGGAAATGTAGTACTTGATTGTGGATTGTGGTGTGTGTGTGTGTGTGAAACCACAATCCAGTACTACATTTCCATTAAAAAGCTACATTTCTATTCCGGAAATTGGTGATGGACAGGGAGGCCTGGCGTGCTGCGGTTCATGGAGTCGCAAAGAGTCGGACACAACTGAGCGACTGAACTGAACTGAACAGTAGAAATATTCAAAAACCCGACTCATTTGAAAAGACCCTGATGCTGGGAAAGATTGAAGGCAGGAGGAGAAGGGGACACAGAGGATGAGATGGTTGGATGGCATCACCAAATCAATGGACATGAGTTTGGGTGGACTCTGGGTGTTGGTGATGGACAGGGAGGCCTGGTGTGCTGTGGTTCATGGGGTTGCAAAGAGTCAGACATGACTGAGCGACGGAACTGAACTGAATACTGGATTTGATCATTGTAATGAAACCATCTTGTTTTTCACTCATCTGATCTGACATTATCTAGATTTATTCCCACATATTGGTTTTGGACTGAGAGCTCTTTTTATGTTCTCATGTGCCTGATAGTAATGGTGAGGGCTGCTGCTTCAAATGCATCTACAATGAATTGCTTTGAGAAGGAGAGGGCGGAATTGAAATCAGTCATGGTTCCTTCTCTCGCTTTCAGATTTTATTTTTCCTTTTATGCATCTGGTAAAGATAAAGATTTTAATGCTTGAGTGCAAAGATCTGACTCTGCAGGGGTGTACTTACTCTCTTTGTTGAAATATAAAGATTTCACAGTATCCTGCCTTGAGCACTGCACTTGTCATCTTTTCAAATCCTCTGGCTTTTGTGCCTCCTCCTCACCTGCCATCATCAATTTCTGACATCTGGGAAGCGTCTGATCCTATGTATAGAGTCCATTTAAATATTTTAGTGCTAGAAGAATAGAAACCTTGTAAAAATGTAAATTTTTTGTACTATTACACTGGGAACAAAGAGAAATGTTTTAAAGTGTTTCCCTGCTGAGTTAGGATTTTAGAGTTAACAGACTTGCATAGAGAATTCTGAATGGAGATAGCAGCACCAATACACCTAGGAGGAATTCCAGAAAGGCTGCAGGCGTTTTCAGCAAAAGGGTCAAGAACACTCTGTGTGTTCTCTTCCCCTTCCTTATCCAGCAGCTCTGGTGGAGATCAGGAAGGCACTGTAACTCTCCCAGGGAGCAGAAAGCCCTGCTGGTGTTCATTCAGCAACCCTTGGAGTGGGTTTCTGTTTTAAAGATGTGTCATTAGCTTTGAGAAGTCAGATCCCATGGGTAAACTGGGGGAGGTGACTATCAGGTGCCAATTTTGAAAACTGCAAAAGAACAGTAAATTCAAGGGAAATTTGGAAAACTAAGCAGTGGCCACAGGACTGGAAAATGTCAGTTTTCATTCCAATCCCAAAGAAAGGCAATGCCAAAGAATGCTCAGATTACTGCACAGTTGCACTCATCTCACATGCTAGTAAAGTAGTGCTCAAAATTCTCCAAGCCAGGCTTCAGCAATATGTGAACCATGAACTTCCAGATGTTCAAGCTGGTTTTAGAAAAGACAGAGGAACCAGAAATCAAATTGCCAACATCCCCTGTATCATCAAAAAAGCAAGAGAGTTCCAGAAAAACATCTGTTTCTGCTTTATTGACTATGCCAAAGCCTTTGACTGTGTGGATCACAGTAAACTGTGGAAAATTCTTCAAGAGATGGGAATACCAGACCACCTGACCCGCCTCTTGAGAAATTTGTATGCAGGTCAGGAAGCAACAGTTAGAACTGGACATGGAACAACAGACTGGTTCCAAATAGGAAAAGGAGTATGTCAAGGTTGTATATTGTCACCCTGCTTATTTAACTTATATGCAGAGTACATCATGAGAAACGCTGGGCTGGAAGAAACACAAGCTGGAATTAAGATTGCCGGGAGAAATATCAATAACCTCAGATATGCAGATGACACCACCCTTATGGCAGAAACTGAAGAGGAACTAAAAAACCTCTTGATGAAGGTGAAAGAGGAGAGCGAAAAAGTTGGCTTAAAGTTCAACATTCAGAAAATGAAGATCATGGCATCTTGTCCCATCACTTCATGGGAAATAGATGGGGAAACAGTGGAAACAGGGTCAGATTTTATTTTTCTGGGCTCCAAAATCACTGCAGATGGTGACTGCAGCCATGAAATTAAAAGACGCTTACTCCTTGGAAGGAAAGTTATGACCAACCTAGATAGCATATTCAAAAGCAGAGACATTACTTTGCCAACAAAGTTCTATCTAGTCAAGCTGTGGTTTTTCCAGTGGTCATGTATGGATGTGAGAGTTGTACTGTGAAGAAAGCTGAGCGCTAAAGAATTGATGCTTTTGAACCGTGGTGTTGAAGACTCTTGAGAGTCCCTTGGACTGCAAGGAGATCCAACCAGTCCATTCTAAAGGAGATCAGCCCTGGGATTTCTTTGGAAGGAATGATGCTAAAGCTGAAACTCCAGTACTTTGGCCACCTCATGCGAAGAGTTGACTCATTGGAAAAGACTCTGATGCTGGGAGGGATTGGGGGCAGGAGGAGAAGGGGATGACAGAGGATGAGATGGCTGGATGGCATCACCGACTCGATGGATGTGAGTCTGAGTAAACTCCGGGAGTTGGTGATGGACAGGGAGGCCTGGCGTGCTGTGATTCATGGGGTCGCAAGGAGTCGGACACGACTGAGCAACTGAACTGAACTGAACTGAACTGAATGGAGATAACTGAAAGTATAAATCAACCAGCTTCGGCGTTGTAAGCTGAATATATTTTATACTTTAAGGAATTGAAAAATCCATCATTTTGTGAAAGTACCAGTGTCATCAATAGCCAACTAAAGTTTTTTTCCTTCTTCCTTTTTTGTTTCCTCCTTTATCAAAAGTTTTCTGTTTATTAAATGAAGAATAAAGTAGCTATTTTTAGCAGAGAAGTAATATTTTGTTAATCAAAATAATATTAATTTACTATAATATCAAATCTTTTACTTATTCAACAATCCTATATTGAATGTTAGGGATGGTTAGGCATTATTCAGTGGGAGAGACAGAGGGAAAGACTTGCCCTAGTGGAGCTTAGATTCTAGAAGACAGCTACATAGATAGATAGATAGATAGAATAGATAATTGTTAGAAAGAATGCCTGGCAAGAAAAGAACACAGCAAGATAAGAGCAATAGAGAACAGGGAGAGGAAGATGCTGGTGACAGCTTTTCTCAAGCAGCCCTCATGGCATTGGTGAATGTTGGACACAGACCTGAAAGGTAGATACCTGGAGGAAGAGAGTTCCAGGTGGAAGGAGAGGGTGGAAACAGACCTGACATGTTTGAGGAGTAGTAGCAGGATTGTGTGGCCAGAACTGGGTGAAGAAACATGTCCATTAAATGAGATCATTTACACTAAGCTTGTGGCAGTCCCTGGCACATAATCAAGGTTCCAGGGCTGGGAAAACTCCACTGTGCCTTCAGCCAGCTCTCACCCTGCTCCTGCTCAGAGTAAGTGTCGGCACTTCCAAAGGTAATACAGGTGCTTTGTTGATTTTCTAGGTGGTTCCTGCCCTCTTTGTGACACTAGCATTTTTCATGACAGTGTCTGTGTTCGGTCACTTTTCACTGCACAGGCGATCTCATTGAAGTTGTGATGAGAAGAGTATCCTTCTGCCTGTTCACCACAGTGAGATTTTATAGTGACAAAGCAGAGCCCCTAAATATCTGATTGTGGGATATTTTGTCATATTCCAAGCACTGAAAATGAATCCATTTGAGAATCTCTAATGAGAGAGAATTTTTCCTGCTGCCTTTTACCAGCCTTCTAAGCAGTGGTTCTCCACTTAGCTTAGTTCTCAACACTGGAATCATCTGGAAAACATAAATAAATAACCACTACTCAGACTCCTCCCCAAGCCAATTAAATCCCAGAGGAGTTTTTATTTTAAGCTCCCTAGGTGACTCTCATGGGCTACTCAGGGCAGGAACTCTTGCTCAGGTACCAAGTATATTTATTTTTGTCTTATGATATGTTGGCTTTTGCCTCCTTGTATTATCCTGCCTCCCAAGGTCAGAAGACCTTGAAAACTTAATACCCACAATTCTACTCAGCCTTCTCATCCCAGCTTAATTTATGACTGGGTTGTAGACTTCTGGTTCAGAGCCAGAGCTGGTTCATGACCAAGCTTTCATCTGTCTGTAGCATCATTTTCTCAGATTCTCAGGTTGGGAGACAACCTTTGAGATGTCAGTGTGACTGGCCGCTGAGCATGGTGTGTGTCTATCAGCTGTCTCACTCCTGAAGTCTCCGCCAGCTCTACCTCACTGCCCCCACCACTTCCTTCACATTAGTTAGGCGTAATGCTTCCATTTTCATTCAGCAAGTCTATGCATAAGTATATATTTAGAACATGCTTTAAAATTGCCCACAAGTTATCTATTAGAGCTTTATTTCAAGTGACACTGTTCAGCATGAGCCCCCCAGTTGGCCCTCTTGAAAAAATTATCACCTACCATATAATACCGTGAATAAAGGGTGTATTAAATTTTTTGTACTTACATCTCAAGCATATCCATGTATATCAGTGTGTGTGCATATACATGTTTATAAATATATACCACATAGACATATATATATACATACACACATATATATGCATTTATTGGTATTCGTGTATATTTATAGAAATTATATATAATCATTGCAGATAGAAATGAGTCTGAGCTTTCTTGAGAAAGACTATTTTTATCCTGGGATGGTATGTTTTTTATTGGGGAAGCAGGATGTTAAAAATCATGTTAGATGGAAATTGTAAGCTTTTTTTTTCCTTGACAAAATAAAAATGGGCAATTCAGTATTGTCCCGGGGTTATTTTTCTTTAATTTCACTGTGCATGCTCTTAAAACTTGATAACTCCAAATTAATGCTGAAGACGTCTGTATTCCGGGAGGGTTTCATTGGAGCCTCTCCCCCACCTCTACCCAGGGACTCAGCTCAACAAAATAGACTCATTTGCTTTCACATCCACCACCAATGATATCCCAAAACTAGGTGATTTTACTTTTTAATCTCTCCTAACGCTGTGCAGAAAACATTACTTTTCTCTATCATTTCCTTCCTTTTTCTCTTTTTGACACCTTTCCCCCCATTTTCTAATTAAAACCAGTATTCCCGCTGTTACCAAAAAAAAAAACAAGAGAGAGAAACTCCTTTTTCTGTACCAGTGAATTTAACACTTCCCTAGGGCAGGTACCCCACAATCCTACTTAGGGATTTTCAGTGTACAAAAGTAGTTCCATATAAATTAAATGCAAAAATAAACAGCTTGCCTAGCAAAGCATACGGGCCATCTGGTCACTGAGCTGACTTTCTTTCTGCCTCTCCGCATACTTTGTTTGGGAACAGGACCAAGAGTGTCCAGGTCTTGGCAGTGCTCACTGGCAGCATTTGGCAGGACAACAGAGGCATCTGAAAAACACCTTGCAAACCTCTTCTCCCCACAAAGGAACACTCAAGGTCCCAGTATTGCAGTGAATACGCTCCTTGTGAGTCACCTTCCCTGACCTCTTCAATCTGGTGCCGAAGGCGGTTTGGACCCAGGCTTCCTTTGTCACACTTTTCTTCATATCCGCAGGGCACATCCTTTTGTCCCAGATGGTGCCAATATTATTCCTTTCTAAGTGTTTCTTCTTCTTAGGTAAGCCACTCTTCAAGAATATACTGATACTCATATCCCCAAACCGCCCTTTTCAAGCTACAGATAAAAGCATCAGTCAAAGTAAGCTTTTAAATATTTCCTTGACCAGGTACCCAGGACCCCTTTCCCAGTAACAGCTTACCACAGGCATTGAGAAACAAGTGGAAAGTGATCTGTCAATTATCCTCTATCAACGGGGATGGCATAACAGTCAGGTGGTCAGGCCCTTGACTCTTATTCTCTCCATGGTGCTTTTCCTTGGCTAGTATTCATGGTGCCACTTTTCTCAGAAACATCTCATGATTGCCCCAGAATAGAGGGAAAAGTTTATTTTGAACACAAAACATGGCCAAGTTTTTTTTCTTTTTTTGATATGAGAGTCTTAGCTGTGGACACATGTTTTTTGTTTTTTTTTTTAACTAACTTCTGACCTAGTTCATAATATTATCACCAGAATCAGAGCTAACCAAGAACATGATTCTTACATCACAAAATTGAAAAATGAACAGGACACAAATATTTAAAGAAAAATCACAGTATATCCTGAAATGAGGTAACTGACTTTGTTTTGAGCTTTTCTTTATAACTGTTAAAATAAGAGAAGCAGGAAGGAGGGTGGGCTTAAATTTTTCTGGAAGAAAAATTAGATAAATTGTTGAGTATTTCCCAATTATAGGTTCTTTGTAAAAATAATGTTTTTAATGTTACTTCAATGCTATTAACAGTAGCATTTCTAACCAAAGACAAATATAAGTCATAGAATGAGGAAAACTAAAGTTGAGAAGCTTAAATATCATCACATGCAGGGTCTTTCCAGTACAAGAGACCCTTCTTCCCAGCTTTAGCTGAAAACCATGAACATCTCTTTGGCTGTTTATAGTGATAGAACACACTGTTTCCTGAGGTAGGCAGCTCTACTGATGGATGCCTCTGTTATAAACTATATTGGAAACAAAATGCTATCTTTGGAATTTGCTTCCCTAAAATAAGTATGCTAAGTGCTTAAAAATGTAGTAAGTCATTTAATGATCAAATAATATAATTATAACTGGTATTTATTGCATGAGTCTTCTATACTAGACACTGTATAAACACTTTCCATGCATTATGTTATTTACACCTTGCATGGGTCCTATGGAAGATGATTCTTTCCCCTTTTCACACGTAAGTAAATAATCATAGACCTGGAGGAAGTAAGTACTTTACCAAAATAACCCGAGTGGAAAGTGACTGTGACTTAGCCGTTTGTTGTCCTTCTCACTTCAGACCTATTAGCCATGTGTTGAATTCCAATTTGCAAAGAAGAACTGAGGCTCACGTGTCTAAGTAATTTTCCCAGCATAAGTAGAATTTTAAAGCAGGTCCTTCTGATTCTAAAGCTTACACTTTAAAACACCAGAGTAATTCAACATGAAATCAGCAGAGAGAATCAAAGAGAATGAAAAGGTTGAATAATACATGCAAAAAATTGTCAGTGCAGCTGGAGCTGAGTACCTGAGTACCTCAGTACCCATTGCAGCTGCTGCTGCTAAGTCGCTTCAGTCGTGTCCGACTCTGTGCGACCCCAGAGACATCAGTGCAGCAGGCTCCCCCGTCCCTGGGATTCTCCGGGCAAGAACACTGGAGTGGGTTGCCATTTCCTTCTCCAAGGCATGAAAGTGAAAAGTGAAAGTGACATCATTCAGTCATGTCCGACTCCTAGCGACCCCATGGACTGCAGCCTACCAGGCTCCTCTGTCCATGGGATTTTCCAGGCAAGAGTACTGGAGTGGGGTGCCATTGCCTTCTCCGCAGTACCCATTAGAAATCCATTATTTCAAATTAGAAGTATGAATCCTAGAGCTACAAGGAGTGCTGAAGACTGTCCATATACTAGGTAGGTGAGTCAGCCTGAAGAGCAGAACTGCAGTTTCATCTGCATTTCCCCAGTCTAGTATAGTTCTCGACCCATTGTAGGTACTTACTAAATGTTTGTTGACTCAACAAATATATCTACCAAAAAATGTAGAATTTATTAGGCAATTGTTTTTTCCAATATTATTTGTTAAGTTCCATCTATTTCCAAAAGGAACTTAAAGTGCCATCCTTTCCAATACGATTTTTATTTGAGTCACTGTTTTCAACTAGTTATTTAAGCTTTAGTGCCTACCTTACAGTCTTCTGTTTTTTCTGTAAGAAAACCATAGCAGCATAGAGTCCAGATTAAAGTTGTTGACTGTGAGCAGGGGAAAAGCCCCATCCCATGGGGTTTTCATTCACAGCAGTCATAGATATGCTAGCTGCATATTAGCATATGTAAATCCTCAAGTAGGTAACTAAATGCCTGACCAAATCACACATAACATAATAAGGAGAATTCTCAGCTTTTCTATGTGTTGTTTGGGGTTGCATTTAATTTCGAGAAATTATGCAGTATTTCTGCAGAGAAATCTCGATGTTTTAATTTTTTAAATGATTAGACTTTATAATGTGGTTTTTGTATCTGTTGGCATGCAAGAAGGGCTTAATGAACTTACTCTCTCAACTTCCAAAAAATGTTTGTGAAGATAAGATAAATTAGTAAAGCAATCAAAATTAGGGGCCATCTGTTGGAGGGTGTCAAGAGACCTATCTGCAAATATTACATAACTGAATAGTTATAGGTTATATATAGCTATAGGACTAGACATCCAAAAACTCCAATCAAGGTGATCTGGATGTATTTTCAGCAGAGCAGACCTATTGTGTGATTAGAATTTCAAGTAGGAAATTGTATTCTTTTGAAGGAAAAGTAAGAGAAGGAATAGGAAGGAAGTCAATCTGCAGTGGAAACAGAAGGGGCACAAAGGGAAGCCCTGGATGGGAGGGAACAGATAAGTCCAGGAAACTAGAAACCTCTTTGGCAAATTAGTTCCTGTACTGGGTGAGATGATTTAAGAAATGAGAGATATTTCTGAAAACTAATGATATTTCCAATTGGGCTTTTGAATTGTGGTGCTGGAGAAGACTCGTGAAAGTCCCTTGGACAGCAAGGAGATCAAGCCAGTCGATCCTAAAGGAAATTAATCCTGAATGTTCATTGGAAGGATTGATGCTGAAGCTGAAGTTCTTTGGCCACCTGATGCAAAGAGCATTGGAAAAGACCCTGATTCTGGGAAAGATTGAGAGCAAAAGAAAAAGGGGGAAGCAGAGGATGAGATGGTTTGATAGCATCATCGACTGAATGGACCTGAATTTGAGCAAACTTCAGGAGATAGTGAATGACAGGGGAGCCTGGTGTGCTGCAGTCCATGGGATCACAAAGAGTCGGACATGACTTAGAGATTGAACAACAACAATGATCTTTACTTTTTATTGACTCCATTCCCTGGTGGCTTAGATGTTAAAGAATCTGCCTGCAAAGCAGGAGACCTGGGTTTGATTCTTGAGTCAAGAAGATCCCCTGGAGGAGGGGAATGGCTATCCACTCTAGTATTCTTGGCTGGAGAATTCCATGGTTAGAGGAGCCTGGAGGGCTACAGTCCACGGGGTTGCAGAGTCAGACATGACTGAGCAACTAACAAACTTTCACATTCTTACAAAAGATGTTCACTCTTTGAACTTCTCTGTAGCTTGTCACCAGTGAGGATATAAATTTGCCAGAACTACCTGTTTGTTCCGGGCAATGGGAGATTAACACAAGGTTATCCGACTTGAATCTCTTTGAGCTTGGCTAATGCAGTTCCATATTGGAAAGCATCCAAATTTCAATGTGCTGACCAGATCAGGTTTCTGGGATGCACATCCCAAAACCAGTCCCTGAGGCAGTGAATTCAGTAATTCTTGTGGCACTGGTTGGGCTGCTTCAAAAGTCAGTTGACTTCCTCTGAAGTGTGGGTCTCCTTTGAGCAATTGCAGCAGCCTAGGCCAAAAGGCTCGTCTTCCTTGTTCTCCTGCTGCTTGCTTCTTCACTACCAGGTCATTACTAATTCTTTGAAATAAGCTTTTGACACTTGGCTTGGACAATTTCTCCAAGTTACACATCTTACCATCCCGTCCTGCCCCAAGGTTATATTATCCCAAGGTGATTTTCAAAGATAGCTTGGCAATCCACTGGCTTAGCAATGTCTTCATAGTATAAGACCAGTGTGAAGTGATGTTCTCTAGAAAGAACTTCTGCTGTTTTTTTTTGTTTTTGTTTTTTAATGCATGAGTATGTTAAAATTAAAACTGTTCAGTGCATGTGTGTGCTTAGTTGCTCAGTCTTGTCTGACTCTTTGTGACCCTATGGACTGTAGCCCACCAGGATCCTCTGTCCATGGGATTCTCCAGGCAAGAATACTGGAGTGGGTTGGCATTTCCTCCTCCAAGGGATTTTCCTCACCCAAAGATTGGACCCATAATGTCCTTGCACTGGCAGGCAGATTCTTTACCACTGAGAATATAATAAGTTTCATTTTTAAAGTATAAAACTGACCAGACCCATATTAAAAATGAAACTTACATCTACATGCAGCTTTCTCACATTGCCACTAGAGAAAATTCTCTAGACCTTCACATAGGTGATGGGAATGAAAATTTCTGTTAAAAGTCATGAATAAGCAAGATGTAGAAAACCTGAAACATGATAATAAAAAAAAATCTGCTTTAGATATTCATTGACATCTACTTTCAATGGATAATGGATACAAAACAGCATTATAGAAGATAGGCATGGATTAGGCAACTGATACTTGTAGGACTGCTGGGGAGGTTCATGTTGTACAAAGCACAGCACTCTGTCACTCACCTTGAAGTCTTTCAACAATGTAGATAAGGCATGTAGTCTGTGATTAGACTGTTTTTTGTGACAATGATAGTGGGTCAAAATTTATTGAACTTTTACTATATGCAGAGTTTTGTGCTAAATATTTCTGTACATCATCTCATTTAATCATCTTAACAACCTTCGTGGAGTAATCTCTATAAGGAACTGGGGCTTAAGGAATTATATAATAAGAACATCAGCAAAGTGGCAGACTAGGCAACTTCATGCACACCCTCCAGTTTGCATAGGAAGCTGTCATGGAAACATCAAATAAATAACTAGAGACTGGCTAAAATAATTTTATAGGAATTCTCAAAATCAAAAATCTATAGCAGCCAAGTGAATGCTCAGTCAAGAATTACCGACATGCAGAATAGTTGGGTGCTTGTGTTGCAGGAAGACGGACCCCTTCCAGGGCCCAAAACTGGGTTCTTGTCTAACACTCGGAAATGAATTATCTGAGGAGACACATGTGCTGACAAAGCAAGAGATTTTATTGGGAAAGGGCACCCGGGTGGAGAGCAGTAGGGTAAGGGAACCCAGGAAAGCTGTTCTGCCGCGTGGCTCGCAGTCTCGGGTTTTATGGTGATGGGATTAGTTTCCGGGTGGTCTTTGGCCAATCATTCTAATTCAGTCTTTCCTGGTGGCACACACATCGCTCAGCCAAGATGAATGTTAGCGAGAGGGATTCTGGGAAGTGGACAGACACGCGGTGTCTCCTGTCTAAAGGAGACACTAACCCGAACTCTGGTTAGTGGTGGCTTATTAGTTCCGTATTCCTTATCAGGATCTCCTGTCATAAAACAACTCATGCAAATGGTTACTATGGTGCCTGGCCAGGTGGGTGGTTTCAGTCAGCGTGCTTCCCCTAACACTTGTGGTATTTTTAAGTCACCCTTGCCCCGCCCTGCCCCCAGTGTAACATGGTGTAGTTTGGGGGGAGTAATAGCCCAGTTGCCATTCCCTTCCACAAACTAGAGAGGGTTCAGTGGACTGAATTTGCAGTGTTCTAAGCTATCTGAGGGCTGCCTGCAGGACTGGTTTGTTTTGCTTAACTAGAAGCTCAGCAAGCTGAAATATGGTACCACTCAGATTTCAGGCTAGAGAAAACCAGAGCAAACAGTAGATGTGGCTCATGAGAACCACAGGGAAACTGCAGAGGCCTGAGGCAAGAGATTATTGACTGAGAAATACAATAAGAAAAAGCAGGGTTGAGAGACCTTTAACAAAGTTGAGACATTTAAAACCAGCCATTGATAAAGGGGAAACAGGAAAAAAAAAAGGGGGGGTGGGGGGAGGGTGTATACACAGGCCCAGAGAAGATGCATTCCAGAAAAGCTCTGAGAAAATGTATCTTAATCCTGGACTCATTTGTAAAGTCCTTCCCTTCCTGGAACCAATCTGCAGAGATTGGCAGAGGTGACTGTTTTTTCAAACGTCCAGTTTTCAGCAAAATATCTCAAAGCATACAAAGAAACAGGACAACCGTGTTCATTTAGAGGGTCAGATGAAACCATCCCTGAAGAAAAATAGTCATTAGACAAAGACATTTAAAAAAACTCTATTAAATATGCTCAAAGAACTAATGGAAATCAGAAAAATGATACATGAACAAATTGAGAATATCAACAAAGAGAAAAAATATAAAAGAGAAACAAATTCTGGAGCTGAAAAATACAATAACTGAGTTGAAAAATTCACTAGAGGGATTCAGCAGCAGGCTTCATCAGGCAGAAGAAACAATCAATGAATTTAAAGACAGGTCATTGGAAATTATCAAGGCTAAGGAGCAGAAAATAAGAATGAGGAAAAGTAAACAGAACCAGAAAGACTTGTGGGACACCATCAAATGGAGCAATGTGTGCATTATGGGCATCTCAGAAGGAGAAGAGAGAAAGACAGAGACTTGAAGATTATTTGAGATTATTTGAAGAAATAGTGACTGAAAATGTCCCAAAATTTGAGAGAAGATGTGGATATACAAATACAAGATGTCCAGTGAACTCCAAGCAGGATAAAATAAACTCAGAGACTCAAAACAGCTGAGGGCTTCCCTGGGGGTTCAGTATTAAGGAAGTTGCCTCCCAATGAGGAGACACAGGTTCATTCCCTGATCTGGGAAGATTCTGCATGTCATGGAGCAACTGAGCTTGTGTGCCACAGTTATTGAGCCTGTTCTCTAGAGCCTGTGAGCCACACTACTGAGCTCATTTGCTGCAACTACTGAAGTCCACGTGCCCTAGAGCCTGTGCTCCACAACAAGAGAAACCATTGCAGTGAGAAACTCATGCATCACAACGGGAGAGTAGCTGCCACTCACTGCAACTAGAGAGAGCCCACACAGAAACACAGACCCAGCACAACCAGAAATTAATAAATAAGTAAATAAATAAAATTATTTTTAAAAAAACAACTGAAAGCCAAGGACATATAATCTTGAAAGTAACAAGAGAAGAGTAACTTATCACATACAAAGGATCCTCCATAAGATTATCAGTGGATTTCTCAGCAGGCATTATGTAATTTGTCTATAAATGGCTACGAGATGGTAGACTTGAACACAGGTCCACCAGTGTAAGTCTTGTTCTCTTAACCAGTGGTTCTCAAAGTGTGATCCTGGGCCAGAAGTATCAGCATCACTCAGAAAAGGCCCAAGGAACAAAACAAATCTTTATAAACTGGTTAGAAGTGAAAATTCTCTGCCTCACCCCAGACTTCCTGAATCAGAAACTATGGGAGTAGAATGCAGCAATCTGTCTTTTAATTAGGCCTCTAGATGTTTGAACTGCTGTTAACCATTGTGTTATAATGGATGTGCTGGTTTAAAATGCTTGAAGAATTTTCCCCCTCCTTACAATGGAAGCGTAGTTGTATAGGACCTCTCCTTATAACAGAAGCATAGTTGTATGATGTAATGTCATCTGCAATTTTGAAAACTAAAAAAGGGCTACAAATGAACTTATCTATAAAACAGAAATAGAGTTATAGATGTAGAAAACAAACTTAGGGTTCCTGGGGAATAATGGGGGAGAATAAATTGAAGACTGGGATTGACACCTACATGCTGCTGCTGCTTAGCCGCTTCAGTTGTGTCCGACTCTGTGCAACCCTATGGACTTTAGCCTGCTGGGCTCCTTTGTCCATGGACTTCTCAAGGCAAGAGTACTGGAGTGGGTTGCCATGCCCTCCTCCAGGGGATCTTCCCAACCCAGGGATCAAACCTGGGTCTCCTGCATTGGCAGGCAGATTCTTTATCCCTGAGCCACCTGGGCAGCCCAGGTCATTGTTAGTTATCTATTTTATTTATAGTAATATGTATGTGTCAGGGTGAGCTTCCCTGGTGGCTCGGTGGTAAAGACTCAGCCTGCAGTGCTGGACTTGATCCCTGGATGCGGAAGACACTCTGGAGGAGGGAATGGCACCCCACTCCATATTCTTGCCTGGGAAATCCTGTGGACAGAGGGCCTGGTGGGCTACACTCCATAGGGTCACAAAGAGTTAGACGTGACTTAGCGACTGAGCATGCCTGCAGTAATGACCTAACGTGTAGTAAGGGAACTCTAAATACTCTGTAATGGCCTACATGGGAGAAGAATACAAAGAAGAGTGGATTTATGTTTATGTATAACAGATTCACTTGGCTGTGCACCAGAAACTAACAAAACATTATAAATTAACTATGCCCTCAATAAGTTTTTTTTAAATAAAAAAGTAAAATCTAAAAAAAAAAAAAAAAAAGAAAGGAAAAAACCTTAAATACAAAAATAAAATTTCCTTAATAACTTGCGGTGCCAAAATCTTACCTAACCTAGCATTTGGCTACTGAAGGTCTTTATCCTGCTTAGAGTAAATATTCATATTTTCACTGTAAAGATAGGAGTGTGTTTGATTACTTGTTTATAGTAAATACATTATAGACAGACTTGGACCTAGAAGTTTCAAATAAAGGTTATGGATCAGTTTGGTGAATAAAGAGCACTTGGCAGCAGTTCTGGAAACCTGATTTCAAACCAGCCCCAGGTCTGCCTCAGGCTTGCCCTGCTACCTTGAAAAGCAATGCTATCTCTCTCTACCTCAGTTTCTTTCCTCTTAAACTAAGGATCAAAGTAGTGAATCTCACAATCTCTTCCATCACTAACTCTCCATGGGGGCAATATACACTGAACACAGATTGTGAAGTTCTCTTGATCCTGATATTTCAGTTGCAAATTACTCTTTCAGTTCAGTTTAGTTCAGTCGCTCAGTCGTGTCCGACTCTTTGCAACCCCATGAATTGCAGCACGCCATGCCTCCCTGTCCATCACCAACTCCCGGAGTTCACTCAGACTCACGTCCATCGAGTCAGTGATGCCATCCAGCCATCTCATCCTCTGTCATCCCCTTCTCCTCCTGCCCCCAATCCCTCCCAGCATCAGAGTCTTTTCCAATGAGTCAACTCTTCGCATGAGGTGGCCAAAGTACTGGAGTTTCAGCTTTAGCATCATTCCTTCCAAAGAAATCCCAGGGCTGATCTCCTTCAGAATGGACTGGTTGGATCTCCTTGCAGTCCAAGGGACTCTCAAGAGTCTTCTCCAACACCACAGTTCAAAAGCATCAATTCTTTGGTGCTCAGCTTTCTTCACAGTCCAACTCTCACATCCATACATGACTACTGGAAAAACCATAGTCTTGACTAAATGGACCTTTGTTGGCAAAGTAATGTCTCTGCTTTTCAATATGCTATCTAGATTGGTCATAATTTTACTTCCAAGGAGTAAACGTCTTTTAATTGCATGGCTGCAGTTACCATCTGCAGTGATTTTGGAGCCCCAAAAATAAAGTCTGCTACTGTTTCCACTGTTTCCCCATCTATTTCCCATGAAGTGATGGGACAAGATACCATGATCTTAGTTTTCAGAATGTTGAGCTTTAAGCCAACTTTTTCACTCCCCTCTTTCACTTTCATCAAGAGGCTTTTTAGTTCCTCTTCACTTTCTGCCATAATGGTGGTTTCACCTGCATATCTGAGGTTATTGATATTTCTCCCAGCAATCTTGATTGGATACCAAAAGGCTAGCCACCTGCCTCTTCTTGGTGCACAGAAGCTAAGTGTTCTGACCACATCCATTTGTGCGAATTGAAAAAAGGAAACTCATTGCTTCCCTAGAGAAGCAGTCATCATTGTTTATGTCATGGGGGAGGGAGGGCCAAGAAACAGATGTGACTTTTTTTTTTTTTTTTTTTTAAGGCTCTGTTAACAACCATTAAATGCAGGAGGATTTGGTTTTATTAAGTAAACTAGAAGATAAGTGAAAGAGTCTCATTGGTCTCTCTGGGAAAATTTCAAGAGATAGGCATCACATATGTCTGTACACCACTTGTAGAAGAAAAAGGATAAGACAAGTATCAAAATTATGGACTATCTGCTCACAGCATGTGTTTAGGGAACATGAGATGGCGCTGACAGTCTTGCTGCAATGGAGACTCTAATACTTGACAACATTTTGCTATCATTATTGCTGCTGACTTATGCCCCAGCCACATATGAATGCTTTGGATTTAGAGCCCCTGCTGAGGGTGACTTTTTCAGAAAAAAAAATCAATCCTATAACCAAGTAAGCTTTGACATTTAAGTGTGGACACTAAAAGAACTGTTGAGACTGCCATTATCCTGATTCAGATTTTGCATAGCAAGATGTTCTCTTTGACCTTCTCCAGGTAAAATATTTTTCCATACTATAAGAATAAAAAAAAACAATAAATTATTTATTCCACTCAGAGAGGACCTTGCTTAAAATACCATATTAAATAATAATAAAAGCCTTGGAAATTTCCATTTTTATGCTTAAACTTGACCAGTGTCAGAGAGGAAGAAATTTATCCTCTACCCTTTTAGGTTTTTCTGACTGGTCTAAGAATTAAGTTGACAGACAGATTTACAAGAAAAGTCAAACAAAAGTTTAATAACATGGATACAGAGGAGAAACCCAGAAAAACTGAGTAACTGGCCAAAAATGGCTGAAGTCTTCCCCTTAAATTCCATCTGTGTGTATGTGCTTAGTCGTGTCCAAACCTTTGTGACCCGGTGGACTGTAGCTCACCAGGCTCCTCTGCCCACGGAATTTCCCAGGCAAGAATACTGGAGTGGGTTGCCATTTTCTATTCCAGGGACAAAAGAGGATGTTGGGATTTGAAACTTCAAAATGGAGGAAGTCATTTTACATGGAGATGGAAGAGCAAAGTTTGGTAAATAATATTGGCTATGCCATGCAGACACAATGGGATAACAGAGTGGACTCTGATCTCTGGGTCCTCCCACCACACCTACCCCATATCCTTTGTAGATTTCTCTAGTGATAGCTCTATTTTGGTAACAAGCCCTCTATCTAAAATATTTTAGGTAGTTTCAAGGAAAGTCAAAGTTTCTTTTATTTTTCTGAACTTGAGTGATTAGGCTATTACTATTTTCCTACAAGATAAAGATTAGGAAGTATGTTGAAAGGTTTTAAATACTCAAAAATAACTAATTTCTTAAGTTATTTCTAATAATAATAGTGTGAAAACATTAAGATGTTTAGAATTTCATGTTTTTCCCTCTCATTTGACATGCTTTAAACTGAAAGTATATTACTTACATTTAACTGTGATTTCATTATAATAGCAAATTACTATATATTACATATAATATCTATGTATATACATGCATACAACTTGTAATAAGATTAGTGAGTTTAAATGGTTTTCTGAGTTTTAAAATGTACAATTTAGAATTTTAACTTGGGAAGGGACCTTACTTTGTATCTCTAAGATCCTTGTCAGTTTGTTGATGAGTGAAATTGTTTTCAAAGAATTTCAAAGAAACAATTTAAGTAGAAACAGACTCTGGCCTAGAACCAAGTTCCTGTGACTCTTAGTTAAGCATTCTTTTTCTTAAACACTAATGTCTACTGTGCAGGTTCTAGTTATACCTTATCAATTAAATTTCCAATATTAGAGAATTTCAAGATTGAAGTTTTTCATAGACTAGTTGTAATGAGAACAAATATAAAATATAAGGTGATTGGAACCCAAATTTATAGCTTCTAGGATACTACTTAAATTAAAAAGTTAATTATACTGTGGATATTAGTGAAAGGTGTATTTCTCATTATTTAAATGCTTACATATTAATAAGAAAATAGCACTTTGATGTTCATTTTCCTTGTGTCTATAACACCTAATAAGTCTATCATACTTTATAATAGAGCGCATATGTTTTAAAATATATCTAAATTCATCAGGAGTTCAAGTAGAGACATTATGTACCTTGGAGCATTGAACACTCTTACAGGATTGATAACAGCTGCTGGAGAAAACTTAAGATAGATTTGGCTAATTAATGTGACCATTTCAGGATTGAAAATCCATCAGAGTATTGATGGAGTATAGACAGTCGTCAGTGGGAGTAGTAAATATATGTTTAGTAAAGAAAGATGGAGGAGAAACCCAGTTCATCAGTGTTCATTGGTGATGGTACTTCACTCTTATCCTGACCCAGTCAGCACCAAAGCTGGATTTACACTGTTGTCCTTGCAAGGTCATATGCATAACACAAGAGAGGGGCTTCCAAGGGGTACATGTTGAGGGGGCAGATTTCAACACCAGAGGAAACAAGATTTGAAAACTGCTTCTTCTACTACTGTTTGGGCTTCTTATACTGTTTCCCCAACCTCATTGTCTTCATCTTTAAACGTAGGAATAGTAATACCTGTGTCCCAAGGTAGTATAATATGATCAAGTCTGCACAGTACTTATAGCACATGGACGTAATAAATGGCAGTTTTACTATCATCATCATCATTTTTGCCATTTTTCAATATACAGATGTATTAGGAAAGAAAATAGTCCCTCCAATATGTCTATCATACAGAACACTTCACTTTGGGTCACCAATTGTGTGGGGGTTTTCCACACCCAGCAATTCTGTGCAACACCAGGTGAGTGTCCTACAATTTAACTCAATTCTGACACTGTCTACCTGGATATGGCATCAGGTCCCACAGGTGAAGAACTCTGTCCCTCAAGACTGCTCCTTATTTAAGACTCCAATAACAAGTAGTAGGTGCCCAGGCTTAGCCACAACTTTTGTCCAACTTGACTACAAATCAGAGGTTCCCATGACCTCTTCCCCTTGGATTCTGTTACTTGCTAGAGCAGCCCACAATACACATGGAAACACTTATGTTTACCAGGTTATTAAAGCGTGTGGTAAAGGATGCAGATGAACAGCCAGGTAAAAAGATACATACAGTGAAGTCTGGAGGGGTCCCAAGTACAGGAGCTTCTGTCCAGGTGTGGTTGGGTTGGGCTACTTTCCCCATACACCCACCTGAAAACTCGAACTCCACACTATTGGTGTTTTTATTAGAGGTTTCATCACATAGACTTGACCAATCATTAGCTCTATTTTCAGTCCTTATTCCTTCTCAAGAAAATGGAGGGCAAGGGTGAAAATTCCAAGCTTCTGCTCATGCCTGAGTCTTTCTAGTGACCAAGCCTTGTCCAGACACTCACCAGGAGTCACCTAGAACCAAAGACAGTGCTGTCACTCACCTTATCTCCTTCCAAGGGTTGGGAGCTCTGTGCCAAAAACTGGGGCAGTGCTGTCTCTATACATGCATTTTTTCTGTGATTTTACAGCAGATATATGGATATTCATGTGTATATTAGCAGAGTTTCTAATGTTTATGATTTTGCCCATTTCCTAATTTCACATTTTTCTGAGTTGACCACATCTTTTTGGCAGATAGAGATCAGCTACACAAAGAAGTTCGTTTAGGCCCACACGGTGCTGTGTACTGCTAAAATAATTAAAACATAGGAAGATTTGGCTTAATATTCTGTCTCCAGAACACATGCACTGTTAGCACCTGGGGTATCCTTTTAGTGACTTTTTAGTCTCTCACCAGGAGTAAATCAGCCATGCAACTTAACTTTGCCCTATGAACTGGTAATGGTGAAAGTTAGTCAAGAGCCCACATCTCATAACTCCTTGATTCCTCCTCTGAAAAGCTTGATATGGTTTCTCTATCAAAAATGAATGGAAAATGCCATTTCCTGACCAAGGAGTGGATATGTGTAGATGTCATAAAAAGATTTCATGGGATGAGTTAAGTTTTACTGAGACTTAATGTTTTCAGTCTGTACCTTTAGGTATTCATGTTTGTGTACATAAATTTATATATGTTAACAAACTTGTATTTCCCTTGGCATGAGTAAGGTTTTCTGTTTGTTACATAGTGGGTGAGTTAGTTTGTTTAAGGAACATATTTGAATTTTAATTTGTATGTTCTTCTTTTTGAGGGGTAAATGCTTGTTTATGCAGGCAGTGAGGCATAGGCTCCATTCAAACTAACACTGCATAGAGGCTGCCACTTTTTGCTTCCAGAGCAGTTTCACAGCTTGGCCAGAAAAGAGCCAGAATGAGCCAGTTGTAGTGAAAGGATGTTCTATATGAACCACAGGGAATTCCTTGAATGTAAGCTTTGTGGGATGGACATGGTTCAGGATAGTATCTGTCTGGTCCATTGTAAGAAGATCAAATGCCACATTTTTGTGTGTGGGTACTATCTAACTATCTCAATTTTCTACCACCCTCTTCTCCTATTGCCTTCAATCTTTCACAGCATCAGGGTCTTTTCCAGTCAGCTGTTTGCATCAGGTGGCCAAAGTATTGGGGCTTCAGCTTCAGCAACAGTCCTTTCAATGAATATTCAGGGTTGATTTCCTTTAGGATTGACTGGTTTGATCTCCTTGCTGTCCAAGGGATTCTCAAGAGTCTTCTCCAACACCACAGTTCAAAAGCAACAATTCTTTGGCACTCAGCTTTCTTTTTGGTCCAACTCTCACATCCATACATGACTACTGGAAAAACCTAGCTTTGATTATATGGACCTTTGCCAGCAAAGTAATGTCTCTGCTTTTGAATATGTTATCTATGTTTGTCATAGCTTTTCTTCCAAGGAGCAAACATCTTTTAATTTCATGGGTACAGTCACTGTCCATAGTGAGTTTGGAGCCCAAGAAAATAAAATCTGCCACTGTTTCCATTTTTTCCCATCTGTTTTCCATGAAGTGATGGGACCAGATGCCGTGATCCTAGATTTTTGAATGTTGAGTTTTGAGCCAGCGTTTTTACTCTTCTCTTTCATTTTCATCAAAAGGCTCTTTAGTTCCTCTTCATCTTCTGCCATTAGGGTGGTGTCATCTGCATATCTGAGGTTATTGGTGTTTATCCCAGCAATCTTGATTCCAGCTTGTGCTTCATACAGCCTGGCATTTCTGATGATGTATTCTGCATATAAGTTAAATAAGCAAGGTGACATATACAGCCTTGACAATACTCCTTTGTAGTCCATTGTTCCATGTCTGGTTCTGAGTGTTGCTTCTTGACCTGCATACAGATTTCTCTGGTACAACATTAAATGTACCAACTTTCACATTATTGGAGTCCCAGAAGGACAAAAGAAAAAGGATCTGAGCAACTGTTTGAAGAGATAAAACCTGAAAACTTTCCTAACATTGGAAAGGAAAGAGTAACCCAAATCCAGGAAGCACAGAGAGGCCCTGGCAGGATAAACCCAAGGAGAAGCATGCTGAGACACATAGTAATCATACTAATAAAAATTAAACAGAGTAAATATTAAAAGCAACAAGAGCAAAGCAGCAAATAATATACTAGGAAATTCCCATAAGATTATCAGCAGATTTTTTTCAGTCAGAATGCAGTAACATGATATATCTTAAATGATGAAAGGGAAAAACCTTCAACCAAGAATACAGCAAGGCTCTTGTTCAGATTCAATGCAGAAATCAAAAGCTTTACAGACAAGCAAAAGCTAAGAGAATTCAGCACTACCAAACCAGCTTTACAACAAATGCTAAGGGAACTTCTCTAGGCAGGGGGAAAAAAAAAGGTCACAACTAGAAACAAAATTACAAATGGGATGGCTCACAGATAAAGGCGAACATACAATAAATGTAGGAAATTATCCATACACAAACAATCACAAAACCAGCAATCATGAAAAGAGGAGATTGCAAATGCAGAATACTGAAAATGCATTTGAAATTAAGAGACCAGCAACTTAAAACAATCTTGTCTATATATTGACTGCTATATCAAAACTTCATGGTAACCACAACCCAAAAAGCTACAATAGATACACACACACAAAAGAAAAGCAGGAATGCAAACAGGACACTAAAGTTAGGCATTAAATCACAAGAGAAGAGATCAAAAGAGGAAGACAAGAAAAGCTACAAAAGCAAACCCAAAACAATGAACAAAATGGAAATAGAACATACATATCAATAATTACCTTAAACAAAAACAGATCAAATGCTCCAAACAAAAGACATAGATTGGCTGAATGGATACAAAAACAAGACCCATCTATATGTTGTCTACAAGAGACCCACTTCAGATCTAGGGACACATACAGACTGAAAATGTGGGGATGGAGAAAGGTATTCCATGCAAATGGAAATCAAAAGAAAGCTATAGTAGCAATACTCATATCTGACAAAATCGACTTTAAAATAAAGACTGTTACAAGAGATAAGGTAGGACAGTATGTAATGATCAAGGGGTCAATCCAAGAAGAAGATATAACAATTGTAAATATTTATTTACCCAACATTGGAGCACCTTAATACATAAGGCAAATATTGACAGCCATAAAAGGAAAAATCAACAGTTAGACAATAGTAGGGGACTTTAACACCCCACTTTCTTCAATGGACAGATCTTCCAGACAGAAAATCAATACGGAAACATGGGCCTTAAATAATACATTAGACAGATGGATTTAATTGAGATTTGTAGAGCAAAAAGCAGCAGAATACACATTCTTTTCAAGTGCACATTGAATATTCTCCAGAATTGACCCCATGAGGGGCCACAAAGTGAGCCTTAAGAAGTTTTAAAAAATTGAAATTACATCAAGCATCTTTTCCAACCACAATGCTGAGACTAGAAATCAACTACAAAAAAAAAACTGTAAGAAACCCAAACGCATGTAGGCTAAACAATATGCTACTAAATAACCAATGGATCACTGAAGAAATTAAAAAAAAAAAAAAAAAAAACCTAGAGGTAAACGAAAATGAAAGCATAATGATCCCAAACCTATGGGATGCAGCAGAAACAGTTATGAGAGGGAAGTTGTTAGCAATACAGTCTTACCTCAGGTAACAAGAAAAATCTCAAACAACCTAACCTTACCACTAAAGCAACTACACTGTTGGTGAGCATGTAAATTGGTGCAACCACTATGGAGAACAGTGTGGAGGTTCCTTAAAAAACTAACAATGGAGCAATCCCATTTCTGGGCGTATATATGGAGAAAATCATAATTCAAAAAGATACGTGTCCCCAGTGTTCATTGCAGCACTGCTTACAAGAGCCAGGACATGGAAACAACTTAAATCCAATCAATAGAGGAATGGATAATGAAGATATGGCAGACATATACAATGGAATATTATTCAGATATTAAAATCATGAAACAATGTCATTTGCAGCAACATGGATATACCTAGAGATTATCATACTAAGTTTGAAGTAAGTCAGACAGAGAAAGATAAATATCATATGATTGTGCTTAGATGTGGAATCTAAAACATGATATAAAGGAATGTATTTACAGGACAGAAATAGACTCAGGGACTTAGAAAACAAACTTATGTTTACCATAGGGGAAAGATGGGGGGAGGGATAAATTAGGATTAACATATTTACACTACTATGTTTAAAATGATAACCAACAAATGCTTACTGTATAGCACAGGGAACTCTGCTCAATATTCTGTAATATCTTAAATGGAAAAGAATTTGGAAAATAATAGATATATGAATATGTGTAACTGAATCATTTTGCTGTAATAGTTTCATTTTCAAACTAACACAGATTGTAAGTCAACTATTGTTGCTCTTGTTCAGTTGCTAAGTCATGTCTGACTCTCTGCGACACCATGTACTGCAGCACACCAGGCTTCCCTGTCCTTCACCATCTCCTGGAGTTTGCGCAAACTCATATCTATGAGTTGCTGATACCAACTATATCAACTATACTCCAATATAAAATAAAAATTTTTTAAAAATTATGGTTGAAGATTGTGTCTTTTGTAAAATAAACAAAAGAAAACAAAAAGCAGACTGTGAGAGAATAAATCCTATCAGAAAAGGACTCTGCTTGTCTCTCTAGCATTTACTGTCATGAATTCATCCCCCAGGGTATTTATGGATGTGATTCATTGAAGATACATTGAGAATGTGGGAAGTAAATTGCATTTTGTACCTCTGCCTGGGTTTTTTTTTTTTTTTTTGCTTTGAAAATTGTAAGTGACAGCGGAACATAAAGTTAAGAGGATATAGTCAGCAATCATCCTACTCAGGCTCCATCACTCACTAACCCTTGGACACATTACTTAAACTTCTATATGTCTCAGTTTCTTCATCCCCCAGATGGGAATAATTACAGTACCTGCTTCTACAAATTCTTGTGAACATTAATTAATGCAGTAAATCTTAGCCTAGTGCTTGACACAAAATAAGCCCTCAATTGAATATTGTTCCGTTAAAGTATTAATGGTAGTAGTATAATTACTCTATTGACAGATGTCAAAGGGTAATAACTGACTTGAATGCAAATCTGTTTTTCCATTAGGCCTTTTGCACTTTAGCCATTTCATTTTCAATCATCTGGCTTCCTACCATGTGTTTTGAGGACAGTGTCAGGGTCTTTTCGTCCATGAGCTCCCTGCTTATTCGTTCACATCTTATGTTGGTAAAATATCAAGAGGTAGATGCAGGTGTTGTACCTTTCTTTTTCTTTTTTGTCTTCATGCACTCTGGCTCCTTTCTTCTCTGATGGTTTCTTCCTTTCTAGGCCAGTATCAAGACATATTGAGCCATGGACAAGTGTGCCTTTCTGTCCTGTAAGTGTCTTGCTGACATGGCCAGAGTGGGACATAGAGCAAAGAACATCTTCACCTCTTCTCCAGACGAAGTTCAGATCTCAAGCCAAGCTGACCTTCCCTCTAGTGCAGCAGCTTCTGTTTTTCAGCATCACTCTACTTGTTGCTTCCATAGACCCAAAGGCTGTGGAGAACCTTCTCAGATAAGACCAGGACCTAACCTAGTGTTGTGCAATGCACATGAGCTCAGACAGACCTGAGTTTAAATCCCTTCTGTGTAGCATTCTGTCCACCTGGGTGACATCTGGCCACTAGGAGCCTGGCTCTCTTCATCTCCAAAATTCGGATCATGCTTGTCTTAGTGTCTCTCTGTGATAATGATGCATAATATTACCTGTGAACGTACTTTTAAACTTTAATATACAAAGGATAATTGCTACAATGATAACCTTTCTAATGCTATACTGCCACTCTCTATAAAGAAAAGCATAGTTGTTCTTTGCTTAATACAATTATAGACCAGGAATTAATGAGGCTTTATTCTGAACTTTCTAGATTTACACAAACAGGGATCTGCTATTGTCAACTCAAACTCATCACCATAGTCTCTGCAGTTGTTGTCTTGTAAAGTTGATTGAAAAGTTAATGTAGGGCTTTCCTGGTGGTCCAGTGGTTAAGAATCCACCTGCCAGTGCGGGGGACACCGTTTAGATCCCTGGTCCAGGAAGATCCCACATGCTGAGGGGCAACTAAGCACTCGCACCTCCACTACTGAAGCCCTCATGATCTAGGGCCCATGTGCCACAACTCCTGAAGCCCACAGCCAGAGCCATATTCCACAAGAGAAGTCACTGCGATGAGAAGTCCTCACTCACCACAACCAGGCAAAGCCTGTGTGCAGCAGTGAAGACCCAGTGCAACCAAAACAAATAGACTAAATAAATGAATAATTAAAATAATTTTTTTTAATTAGTGTAATTGAAACACCTGGTGACAAAAAAATAAGAAAATATTCAAAAACTGAAAGTAACATCAAAAAGACAAAAGAGACAGCTTCCAGGGGCCTCCGTTGGCAGTATATACAACAATTTGAGCATCTCAATGAGTAAGGGCAGTAAGAGACTATAACACTTTGAATTTTAAGAAAAGAATCCATAATTGCATACTGATAAAGTGAATATCTTTTTAAAATGTAAAAAGATGTGATGGGACATGAAAGAATTTTCCTTACAAAATACTTCCAACCAACATATATAAAAATGATAAACAATTATTAACAGAAGACCTACAAGACCTTTTAGAATTAACACCCCAAAAAGATGTCCTTTTCATTATAGGGGACTGGAATGCAAAAGTAGGAAGTCAAGAAACACCTGGAGTAACAGGCAAATTTGGCCATGAAGTACAGAATGAAGCAGGGCAAAGGCTGATAGAGTTTTGCCAAGAGAACGCACTGGTCATAGCAAACACCCTCTTCCAACAACACATGAGAAGACTCTACACATGGACATCACCAGATGGTCAACACCGAAATCAGATTGATTATATTCTTTGCAGCCAAAGATGGAAATGCTCTACATGGTCAGCAAAAACAAGACCAGGAGCGGACTGTGGCTCAGATCGTGAACTCCTTATTGCCAAATACAGATTTAAATTGAAGAAAGTGGGGAAAACCACTAGACCATTCAGGTATGACCTAAATCAAAACCCTTATGATTATACAGTGGAGGTGACAAATAGATTTAAGGGACTAGATCTGACAGACAGAGTGCCTGATGAACTATGGATGGAGGTTCGTGACATTGTACAGGAGACAGGGATCAAGACCATCCCCATGGAAAAGAAATGCAAAACAGCAAAATGGCTGTCTGAAGAAGCCTTACAAGTAGCTGTGAAAAGAAGAGAAGCAGAAAGCAAAGGAGAAAAGGAAAGATATAAGCATCTGAATTCAGAGTTCCAAAGAATAGCAAGGAGAGATAAGAAAGCCTTCCTCAGTGATCAGTGCAAAGAAATAGAGGAAAACAACAGACTGGGAAAGACTAGAGATCTCTTCAAGAAAATTAGAGACACCAAGAAAACATTTCATGCAAATATGGGCTCAATAAAGGACAGAAATGGTATGGACCTAACAGAAGCAGAAGATATTAAGAAGAGGTGGCAAGAATACACAGAAGAACTTTACAAAAAAGAGCTTCATGACCCAGATAATCATGACGGTGTGATCACTCACCTAGAGCCAGATATCCTGGAATGTGAAGTCAAGTAGGCCTTAGGAAGCATCACTACGAACAAAGCTAGTGGAGGTGAAGGAATTCCAGTTGAGCTATTTCAGATCCTAAAAGATGACGCTGTGAAAGTGCTGCACTCAATATGCCAGCAAATTTGGAAAACGCCTCAGTGGCCACAGGACTGGAAAAGGTCAGTTTTCATTCCAATCCCAAAGAAAGGCAATGCCAAAGAATGCTCAAACTACCTCACAATTGCACTCATCTCACACACTAGTAACATAATGCTAAAAATTCTCCAAACCAGGCTTCAGCAGTACATGAATCGTGAACTTACGGGTGTTCAAGCTGGTTTTAGAAAAGGCAGAGGAACCAGAGATCAAATTGTCAACATCCACTGGATCATCGAAAAAGCAAGAGAGTTCCAGAAAAACATCTAGTTCTGCTTTATTGACTATCCAAAGCCTTTGACTGTGTGGATCACAATAAACTTTGGAAAATTCTGAAGGAGATAGGAATACCAGACCACCTGACTTGCCTCTTGAGAAACCTGTATACAGATCAGGAAGCAACAGTTAGAACTGGACATGGAACAACAGACTGGTTCCAAATAGGAAAAGGAGTACGTCAAGGCTGTATATTGTCACCCTACTTATTTAACTTATATGCAGAGTACGTCATGAGAAACCCTGAACTGGAAGAAGCACAAGCTGGGATCAAGATTGCCGGGAGAAATATCAATAACTTCAGATATGCAGATGACACCACCCTTATGGCAGAAATGGAAGAGGAACTAAAAAACCTCTTGACGAAAGTGCAAGAGGAGAGTGAAAAAGTTGGCTTAAAGCTCAGCATTCAGAAAACGAAGATCATGGCATCTGGTCCCATCACTTCATGGGAAATAGATTTGGAAACAGTGGAAACAGTGTCAGACTTTATCTTTTTGGGCTCCAAAATCACTGCAGATGGTGATTGCAGCCATGAAAGTAAAATACGCTTACTCCTTGGAAGGAAAGTTATGACCAACCTAGATAGCATATTCAAAAGCAGAGACATTACTTTGCCAACAAAGGTCCATCTAGTCAAGGCTATGGTTTTTCCAGTGGTCATATATGGATGTGAGAGTTGGACTGTGAAGAAAGCTGAGCGCCGAAGAATTGATGTTTTTGAACTGTGGTGTTGGAGAAGACTCTTGAGAGTCCCTTAGACTGCAAGGAGATCCAACGAGTCCATCCTAAAGGAGATCAGTCCTGGGAGTTCATTGGAAAGACTGATGCTAAAGCTGAAACTCCAATACTTTGGCCACCTCATGCGAAGAGTTGACTCATTGGAAAAGACCCTCATGCTGGGAGGGATTGGGGGCAGGAGGAGAAGGGAACGACAGAGGATGAGATTGTTGGATGTTATCACCAATTCAATGGACATGAGTTTGAGTGAACTCCGGGAGTTGGTAATGGACAGGGAGGCCTGGCATGCTGTGATCTGTGGGGTCGCAAAGAGTCGGACATTACTGAGCTACTGAACTGAACTAAAACTGACCTGATAATAAAAATAGATTCAGAAAGAAATCATAAATGGATGGAAGCCAAATCAGTGAGTAAAATGTTGGGAAAGAAAATATTTGTGCCAACTGAAGGCACCTCTGTGCAAATTACTTACTAACTATAGAGGAAGGATGATCCTGCTCAAACTGAAAAATCTAACAGACTTGATCAAACTTAACATCACCAGTAGTGGGACAGCCCAATATCATGTGCTACCTCATATGATACACTTAGAAGGACACATTATGTATGTACCATTCCTACCAAAAATACTTATCCTGAATGTACTTATGAGGCAACAACCAAGCAAATCAAATCCAGGAGTATTTAGCAAAGCAACTGACTTGGGCTCTTCTGAATTGTCAACATCATGGTAAACAAAACAGGAATAGGTTAGGGAACTCCCCTAAACTAAAGGGACATGACAACTAAGTGCAATGAGTAAACATTGATTGGATCTTGGATCCAAAAAAAAAAAAAGAAATAGAAGACATTATTGGAACATTTGTGGAATTTTAAATATTAGATAATAGGACTGTAAAAGTGGCACAGTGTTAAAGAATCTGCCTACCAATGCAGGAGATGTGGGATTGATCCCTGGGTCAGGAAGATCTTCTGGAGTCGGAAATAGCAACCTGCTTCAATATTCTTGCCAGAAAAGTCCCATGGAGGAAGGAGCCTGGAGGGCTACTGTCCATGGTGGTCACAAAGAGTCAGACACATCTGAGTGACTAAGCATGCACACAGTGTTGTGGTTACTGTGTGATAATTGTATTTCTTTTAGAAACCTGGCCTCTTTGCTAAAAATGCATACTCAAGATTGAGAGAATTATCTCACTTCTGTAACATTACTTATATAATATAATATTCTTTCTTGAAATATAGTATTCACTGTACTATTCTTGCAACGTTTTTGTGGACTTCAAATTTTTCAAAATTGGCTAAAAATTGTTAAGGCAAATCCCTAATTACTTTCATATTCAGCTATGTTCTTCCCTATTCCAGATTAAGAATGATTTGGATCCTGTTAGTCAGCCAGGCCTATCTGGTATCCTTTCTGCCGTCTTTCTCAAGTAAACTCACCTTGACCTAATTCTTGGAAAAAAATGAAATGTCAACTGAAATAAAAAATGCACAATGTGAGAGCTGTGAGTTTCATTTGTTTTCACAGACTTATTGAGGACTATAGCCCAGGAGACAGCCTCTCAGATAGCTCTGAGGAAATGCTCCAAAGAGGTAGGGAAGAGACCAGTATATGTGTGATTGTGGTTAAGGAATACATGTCATCCAGCATACATCTCAACAGAAGGTTGCTGCTAGTCATGAGGAACAGATACCACAGTTAATGATTTTAGTGCTTTTCCAAGTATTGGAAAATGCAAGAGTCTGGCTTCATAAAAACCTTCTCCTGAAATATGCCTAACTATCTAATGACCTGATTTGCCTGTTTTCCCAGGGCACAAAGTGCCTCATCCTGGTCTTCACCTTGAGCTCCTTTCAGGATGTAATGTAAGTCAGGGAATCCATCCTTGTAGAACCAGATGGTGAGTAACACTCCTGTTTACAGAAAAATATATCTCACTTATATTAAAGCCAGCTCAAGAGGTCTGTATCAACTATTTCCACATCCAGCACTGGCCACTGAATCTTCCGTATGAGTAGCAGGACATCTTCTACCTCAATCTCAGAGACTCCAAGGTTCTTCGGGAAGATTAACATTTGCCATGTCAATCCTGGGCTTTAATTATAGCCAGATGACCCACAGAAAGGGTACAATGCCTGTATCATTTTATTTTTGAGTGCAAAACTAATTGTATTGATGAGTTGTGGCCATCTGTTCAGCTTCATTGGTTATGCCATCAGATAGCCAAGATCTAAAGAATGAATGTCAGTGAATTGACTGTAAAGTACCTACGTAGATCATCGCCTCATAATAACAATCTGTTACACTCACACATGAAATAAAGTTCACATTCTCTCTGAAAATATCGAGTAGGTCCCAGATATAAGATTCTTTTAACCAATATATGTAGACTCTTTTTAGTAATTGTGTTATATCAGTTTGAGAACTTGGAGAAATTTTTTTTAATTATAAGTTTTCAGACTTTAAATTACTTTAAAAATGTATCTATTATTTAGTGCTCACTCTGAAGCAAGCAATGTTTAAGCACTTTCTTTACATTGATTATCTCCTCTAAAAAAAGAAATAACTTTTTTTTCCAAAAGTGGAAATAGATTTTAAGAGGTTAGTCATCTGTCCAAGTTTATATAGGTAATAACTGGCAGAGCTGAGTTTTGTCTACCTTATTCAAAATCTTTTTGTCTTAAATATTTCTCTATAATAACAGCAAAGTCATATGTATGTGAAAATATAATTTATAAAGATTCTTGTGCTTATCAACACAAACACACGTACCACATTTTAAATAAAGTTAGTAGATGCCAGGGTTCCCTTTTTTTGTAGCTTATAGGAGAACCACAGCTGTTTCTTTGAGAAGGTTAGATATTGTTCCTGAACTGAAAGAGAAATGTTGACAATCACATTAAGTTTGGAGAGTAAAATGCACACTATTACTAAGAGCAGCTAGAATTCTACTGTAAAAATCTATTAACAATATTTATTCCATCTAAATTCCCTGGACTCACCATTTCAATCGTTTGTAGTTGTCTCTCAGTACCATCAAAAGAGGCATAAAAAAGGCTTTTGCTGTCTGTGTCTCTGTATATTCAACTTTTTCCCTGTTATTAGGTGTCAGAAATAGTGCTATGCCTTTGGGCATAATTCACTTAGAGAAGGCATGCAGGAATTCCAGGGATTTGCCCAAAGCTGAGTTTTGATGATTTCTGCCCACTTTTTTCCTTGCTTGAGAAAGAAGAGTGTAACAGGGCTGCTGTCAACGGAACTGAGCTCTGTGTGTACGTTATTTCGATTCAAGCCTCTGGAGAGCGGCTAGCTGTTGGTTGTTAAAGAAAATACAATGACAGGTCACAAAAGTAAGTCCAGTCATTTCAAGGCTGGTTTCTAAAGACCTTTTCTAGCAGCGTATAGGAAACAAGTGCTGAGTTACAGAAGGAACAGTCAAGTTCTCCAGGTAAAATGAGAGAGGAGGAAAGTGAGGTGAGCAGAGTTTCCCCAGAATTCATTACCAAACATAGGTGTGGTCTCCAGACCTTTGGTGGTGTCTCTATTTTTATATTTAGTATAAATTTATTATTTACTTTTCTATTTAGTAAAAACCAAATAATAATAATAAATATGCTCTTCTTTGACTTCCAGGAAATTTCACTCTTCTTTTCCAGTCTTTCCAACCATTTCTTGTCTTCTTCACCTGCCCCACTTCCTCTGGATGTTTTCTAGATGTTCTCTAGATGTGATTTTTTGTTCTTTACTTGCTCAGTTATGTCTGACTCTTTGCGATCCCATGGACTGCAGCACGCCAGGCTTCCTTGTCCTTCACTATCTCTTGGAGTTTGCTCAGACTCATGTTCATTGAGTCAGTGATGCCATCCGAACATCTCATATTCTGTTGTCCTCTTCTCCTCCTGCCTTTCAGTCTTTCCCAGCATTAAGGTCTTTGCCAATGAGTCAGCTCTGCACATCAGGTGGCTAAAGTATTAGAGCTTCAGCATCAGTCCTTCCAATGAATATTCAGGACTGATTTCCATTAGGATTGACTGATTTGATCTTCTTGCTGTCTAAGGTACTCTCAAGAGTCTTCTCCAGCACCACAGTTGGAAAACATCAATTCTTTGGTACTTCTACATGATCCAACTCTCACATCTGTACGTGACTATTGGATAAACCATAGGTTTGACTTTATGGACCTTTGTTGGTAAAGTGATGTCTCTGCTTTTTAATACACTGTCTAGGTTTGTCATAGCTTTTCTTTCAAGAAGCAAGTGTCTTTTAATTTTGTGGCTGCAGTCACCATCCACAGCTATTTTGGAGCCCAAGAAAATAAAATCTGTCACTGTTTCCATTTTTTCCCCATCTTTTTGCCATGCAGTGATGGGCCCAGATGCCATGATCTTAGCTAGATGTCATGATCTTAGCTAGATGTGATTAGATGTTTTCCATATTAGGCTTTGACCCAGTTTCCATCTCTTAAAAATCTCTCTTGATAATCTTATCTACTTCTAAGGCTTCAATAATGGGAAAAAAACTTTTAAGAATGTGTTTGAAGTAGGAAAAAAAGGAATAGATGATATGTTATTCATCTGATGAGTACTTCTTTTTTGTGCCATAGACACGATTAGTAGTCTGCTGAAGCCAATGGACTCCTTTCATGAATAATGTTTTAAATGCATAGATTGAAATACATAGGATTCCAAAGAAAACCAGTAACATTAAAATAAATTTATCCAAAATATTTTTTAAATGTGGTATAGTAATGTATATTCTATACTGCTGCTGCTGCTAAGTCGCTTCAGTCGTGTCCGACTCTGTGCGACCCCATAGATGGCAGCCCACCAGGCTCCCCTGTCCCTGGGATTCTCCAGGCAAGAACACTGGAGTGGGTTGCCATTTCCTTCTCCAATGCATGAAAGTGAAAAGTGAAAGTGAAGTCGCTCAGTCGTGTCCAACTCTTAGCGACCCCATGGACTGCAGCCCACCAGGCTCCTCTGTCCATTGGACTCTCCAGGCAAAAGTACTGGAGTAGGGTGCCATTGCCTTCTCCAATATTCTATACTACGTATTCAAGAAATAATAAGATCTGATGATTCCCATAATTTCAAAGTAGTGATAAATATTAATACTTGGAGATATCAGTAGTAGTAATAGTACCATCGTATGAAAATTTTTCAGGATAACAGAATCACAGGTTCTTTTAATGTTCCTGTCATTTTTTGCCTATGTCTGTAACTGTGGGGAATGTTAAATTTCAGTTAGAAATGAAGGAAGATAAAGATCAAGCTCACAAGTCACCCTAAATTCTATTCATGCATCCAAGACTAAGAATATCTGGTCTAAAGATTTCTAAAAGAAACTGAGAATCCGTATTGTATGCCTACCAGAAACCATGCGTGTGGTATGAAGAGAGGGGTGGTGCAGAACCACTTACACCTGTACAGGTACTCTGTATCCATTGTTGTGTGTGTGTGGTTTATCAGGGCTTCTTGACTCTTTGTCTTTCTCAGCATGACTTTTATATTGAAGTAAAATTGAAACTACCTAGTTCTATTTGTTAAATGATGTTCTATTTTTATTTTGTTTATTGGGATTCTTTTTTTGTTTGATTTTAAAATATATTCCTTTGTTGTAGGGGGACTGAAATTGCTGACTAACTGGGGTCATTTCTTCATGCTATGTCTAGCTACTGTTAATATAGATAATTGGACTTTAAATGTGGATAGAATTAAAATATCCAACTGCAACATCTTGACTTCAAAGGCTTTGACGTGGATAAAAATATCCCATCTCCACCTTTTTCACCCTCTGTCACTTTGGCTTCCCAAACCCTGCATTCTCCTGGACCTCTCTTGTCTTCCTGATTCTTTTGGTCACTTCTGAATCTTCTCATTTGTTTCACACCTTACTAACCAGAAAAATGTAGGCATTCCTCCTACATTAGGTCATGAGCTAGTTTTCTCTTTCGCCTTGATAATCTCTCTCAATCATGTTCCTTGTCAGTTTCAATGGACCTTTTACTGATTGTCATCTTCTTTCAATGGTATACAGGTGTGCTGTCAGAGTTAGACCCCTAAAATGTACTTGGTCACTCTCAAAAGCATCACAGTTAAGTCCAAGCTTCTCTTCTTGGTTCACAGCCTCTACGGTGTGATCCCTACAGACACTGCCAGTCTTCTCCGCCATGGCAAGCCCCTGCCACAACTCTTCCACCTCACACTCCCCTTGGCCACCTGACTCTCAAGTATCCAAACACACCACGTTTTAAAAGGTCCTCCTTCTTCCTAGAATATCTTTCTCTTCCAGCTCACCTATAAAAATAATTCTACCTTTGCAAACTCAAGTCCCACTTTCTTCAGTTCCAGATGCTCCTAACTTAATTATTTTTTCCTTTCTTCTCATGCTCCAGTGGAACTTTAGATGGTGCATTATCCATCTAATTAATCCTTACTCTTGTTTTGCCATTTCTTAAAATCTACTTCCTGTTTAAGTCATTACATGTGAGACAAGCTCTTTCACTGGATTATAAATTCCAGAGAACTAAAGAGTTTTGCTGTAGTCCTTTCTGTGTTGTGTACAGTGAGTGACTTGCTTTTGCTGCTCCTAAGGGCTCCAAAATTTTTTTAATTCAATTGTGGGTAGTTTGGGTAATTGGATCCTAAATTTGTGGATGTCTGCAAGACATATACCTAAACCTTATTTGGGTTTGATATTCATCAAATACATAGACATTTTACTATGAGTATTGTTTTTGTTTCCAAAACTGGCTAACGGGAACAAGTCTTATTAAGAGACACAGTTAACAGTTTTATTGAGAAGTTTTGGATTCTATACTGGAAGCTGAAATTCATTCTATAAGTATTTCTTGAGCCCTAATTATGTATCCAGCTTTAGGGGGATAGCTAGCTTTGAATAAAAAATATCTTTGTTCTGGAAGGGCTTACAGATATCTTCATAAAGAGGTTTGGAGCTTCCTATCAAGAGTTGCAGGAGAATTTACATTTCTTAAACTAGAAAAAAATTAGGAAGTAGTGATATAAAAAGCCAAGGAACATTTATTCTGATACTACTGGTTGTAATTTACTTGTTGTTGTTTAGTCTCTGGAAACCCATTCTGCAATGGTTGTAGTGCTCAGCTGCTCAGTTGCGGGTGACTCTTTGTGATCCCATGGACTGTAGCCCACAAGTCTCCTCTGTCCATGGAATTTTCCAAGCAAGAACACTGTAGTGGGTTGCCATTTCCTTCTTCAGGGGATCTTCTCCATCCAGGGATCAAACTCGATCTTCTGCATTGGCAAGCAGATCTTTACCACTGAGCCACCAGGGAAGCCCCTGAAGTTTATTTAGGGCTTGGTTATTGCTATTATTTTATACATTCCCTATTTCCAACTTTAATAAACCCCTGCAACAGGCAAGTCTTAAAATTTCCTTCTTAGTATCATTTTATGTCTTAGGCTACAAAGAATTAACAGAGGTTCTAAGCAATACTAATAGCATTTACTATTTTTATTTTCTAGTAGAAATAAACCTAACAATGTTTTTGTTTCTGAACTAGTTCTATTATATGTTCAACATTATACTAGAAACTAGAGATATGCCAAATTAATTTATGGTCTTAAGTAACTCACAGAAGAAGTATCTTTTTAAAAAATTGCATTACTCTAAGGGGAAAAAATAAATAATACTATAGGAAGATGCTTGTGTAGGATACTCTGGATTTTTTCTCAAGGCTAGTTGGACTCTGGACATTAGGGACATATACCATGATTTTCTGAAATATGAGTGCTAACTGGGGAGAAACAGAGCATAAACTCAGAACACAGCAGATTAGTATAGGGGAAATATTAAAGTCCTTTGATGAAAAATGTAAATTATGAGGAACATATACTTTCAGAAAGAGTAAAGAATATTTTTCAGATGTCTCTGTATGTGTGTGTAAAGATCTGTGGCTTCAAATTTGACTAGATTTTGTTTGTTTGTTTTTCAAAATCTTTTCTAAGAATTGCCCTGGTGGAAAATATTCCTGAAGGCCTTAACTATTCAGAAAATGCACCATTTCACTTATCACTTTTCCAAGGCTGGATGAATTTACTCAGCATGGCCAAAAAGTCTGTTGACATAGTATCTTCCCATTGGGATCTCAACCACAGTCATCCATCAGCATGTCAGGTAAGCTGCATCCTCTAATGTGCGTGATGATTTGACTTTTGTGCATTTTATACCCTGCAGTATTCTTGCTTCCACTCCTCCAGTTCATTTTTTCTATCTATACCCATAGTTCATGTTCATTATTACAGTTATATGTATGTGCCATTGTTAATCAATGGCTGCTCAGTTTCTACTAGAATGCCAGGTTTTCAGGGGCAAAATCACATCTCATCTTTGCAAAGAAGAGGCTGTTTATGCTGTATCGGACAACTTCAGGGGTGTCTTCCCATTGTGGTATCTGTTGATGGCACACTGCAGAATTCTACTTTGCACAACCTGCATGTTTTCAGTTGTAATTCTGTAACTGCTTGTTGAGGCATTTATTTGGTTCATTGGTGTCTTAATTTGTCTTTGTGGCACAGAGCCAACTTTTTAAATAGTGGAGTCACACTTTCCGGTATAGCTGTATATTCTTGACTGTCGTATTTGGGTGAATAGGAAAAAGAACTTTACTGGTTATAGGAACAACCTTTAGAAAACTGACTAAATGATCGAAATGATTTCTGAATGAAATGCTATCCTGGAGATATGAAAATAATCCTGGTAATCATTCGTGTGTTTCCTTTTGTCAGTACAACCTTGATAGCACTGAGCTATCAAGTGTATGACCATTGGCCTAGATTTAAATTAGTCATGAGTCCACATGTGTATGTGCTACATTGATTCAGTTCAGTTCAGTCGCTCAGTCGTGTCAGACTCTTTAGGACCCCATGAATCGCAGCACACCAGGCCTCCCTGTCCATCACCACCTCCCGGAGTTCAGTCATGTCCAAATCTTTGTGATCCTATGGACTGTAGCCCATCAGGTTCCTCTGTCCATGGGGTTCTCCAAACAAGGATAGTGAAGTGGGTTGCCATGCCCTCCTCCAAGGGATCTTCCTAACCCAGGGATCGAACCCTCACCTCTTATGTCTCCTGCGTTGGCAGATGTGTTCTTTACCACTAGCCCCACCTAGGAAGCCCCGTGAGTCCACAGCAGTTTTGAAAGCCAGCCTGACACATCACCAGTTTTCCGAACTTGGAGAACAGGGAATATTTGTAGATTGGGACCTAGTTCTGCTTTGTAGGAGTGCTTTCCTAATTTACTGTTCTCAGAAACTCATTGCTCCACCCCCTGTGCTTTTCTTTCATTTTCATAAGAAAATAAGTCTGTGTTTGCTTCAGACTTATTTTCTTAGTTGACTTTCTGCCAGTAGAAATCTGAGGCCCAAGAGACCTCTTTTTATTTTAAACCATCAATGTCCCTTTTTTAAGTAGTTCAAAATGGAACAGCCCCTTAAAAACTTTTGTAGACTTTCTATGTATTCAGTGATAATCCACTCTATCAGCAAAAAGCTAATAACTCACAGGTGGGTCTTTTTCTACCGCGGATGGTGATTCAAGATTCTTCAGAACCTCACGCTTCTCACTTCCAGGAGTCCTTTTGTCTGAGACAATCTGTCACCTCCCACTTTTAATCCATCAGAGGACTCAATGTGGACTCTTACAGCCACAACTTTGATTTGCTCTTTACCCTGAGGCCATTTCTCACTGAGAATGTTTTGCTAAATTGAGAGACTGTCCTATATTTTCTGCATTTCTCTCAAAGTTCTGCATGGAAACGAACTAGTTCCTTCTTATCATGTACCACCAAAGCTTTGATAACCTGCCTGAACAATCACCTTAGTCAGATCTCCCAACCCATTCATCACATTTTCTGTCTCCTACTTTACAGCAGGCAGTAGCTTTGTCAAACTTTCTACCATTACTTTCTCAAGGACTCGAAAGCAATTTCTTTCCTGTTCTTCCAGCCTTGAGTAACAGAATGAGATTCCAATCCATCTCACCACCCAGTCCCATAGCCAATGCCACATGCTTTAAGTTTTCTCAGCAGTAGTTTCTATTTAATTTTCTATTGTGGTTTCACAAACAACTCCAAAACTTACTCATTATTATTTCCTATGATTCTATGAGTTGGCTGACAGTTCTTTGGCTCCAGTAGTGCTGGCTGGGATTACTTATACAGGAGGGTAGGAGGGTAGTTGAGCCTGGGCTGACCGAGGGCCAGACAGGCTCATTCTCTACATGTGGACACTCATCATTCAGTAATCTAAACCAAGGTTTTTATAGGGCAATTGGATCCCAGGAGAATGCAAATGAAAACTATAAGACCTCTTAACGCTTGGGCTCTCAGAACTTTACTACATTCTTTTAGTCCAAAACAGTCACATGGCCAGGCCATGAACACTGGAGGGACAAGAGACTCCAGGAGGAGTATGCGTGTACAGGAATGGGAGGAACTGTTGGCAGCCAAATTCCCATGCTCGCAAACCTTGGAAAAGAGTTGAGCTACATTATTCTAACCTCTTCTTCTGTGAGCCCAGAAAGCCCTTTCAGTGTTCAGACTCTGGGAGAAGATGGGTCATTAGAGAATGCCATGGCCTTTCTGTGTCATGGCTCGTAAAGTTACATTATGGTTAGTATTCAGTACTGCTCACAGGGCAGTGATGAAATGGATGAGTGAGGCTCCCAATCTGTTTTGCTTAACGGTGCCTAGCATGGTGCTTGAGGCATACTAAGTGTTCAGTAAATATTTGTTAAGTAGTAAATATTAAGTAAGGGCTTCCCCAGTGGCTCAGTGGTAAAGAACCCACCTGCCAATGCAAATGCAGGTTTGATCCCTAGATCAGAAAGATCCCCTGAAGAAGAAAATGGCAACCCATTCCAGTATTCTTGCTTGGAGAATTCCATGGACAGAGGAGCCAGGCCAGCTGCAGTCCACGGGGTCTCAAAGAGTCAGACACGATGGAGCTACTAAAGAACAACGATAGTAACAACAACCTGGTTATTATTGAGCTCACCCGGCAAAACTTTAGGAGGAGGCCCTGGGTATGAACTGGTATCTTCCGGTGGAGTCACTCTACTCCCGCCAGAGATGCCTCTTGACTGCCTGTCATTCCCCTAACAGCCCCAGGCTCCTTTACAGTTTAATATCAACTGGTTTTCTGCAGAGTTTTGAGCTAATTTCACTTTGCCCCTTTACAAGGAGAAGGCTGCATTTGCAGACATGAGGAATAGAGGGGCTTTACCTGCTTTGGAAATTAAATGGATTCAAGCAGAACGTGAGACTGGTTGCATAAACAACTCTCCCTACTCCTGCCTGCTCCTGGCCCTGAGTACCATGCCCTGTGAGAAGTGGTGAACAGGAGAAAGAGGGCAGGTTGACAGCAGTGTTCACAGGTTCCTACTACGGATGCATGCAGCAGTGAACAGTAGCTGGAAGTGAGATCTTAGTTTCCTGACCGAGAATGGATCCCTGGTCACCCAGGTGTAAACCAGAATTCCTATCCACTAGACCATGAAGGCCAGCAGCTAGGGCCTAAATCCCCAGTCTTTACCTGTCTTGAAAAAAAAATTCTGACAAGGAGGTGGAAGGAAAAAGAGAAAATCAGAGTACAACACGGAAAGAAGCATGAGCAAACTCTGGAAGAGAGCTGCACCTTTGAAAGATTTAAATCCTTTGTAAGGGGGCCTTTGTCTTTTTCTACCCTTACTGGGTCTTTGTCCACCCTCTGGCCATCATCTTGTTTTGCACCTCTGATTAATTTGTCTCACAACCCTCCCCAATATGTGCATGTACCCCTCTGCCAAGTTGGAGTCCAGCTCAAGGTGTCTGGGAGGGAAACTTGCAAGATGTATGGCCTGATGGCCGTCCCCTGCCTTTTGATTCCCAAGAAGTCCTTCTGTGCATGTGTAGTATCTCCCTTGCCTCAAGGACAAAAAACGCACCGTGTCCTGATCCTTTTCTTAGACGGAGTTTAGTACCTGCTTGTGCTTTCCATGACTGATATCTTCAGGTGTCCACACGAGACAAAGCCTGGCTATTTACCCTGTTTCTGTTGTTGTTTCTGTTTTGGGGAATAAACAGGAGGGTGATCGTAAGTCCTAACCTGGAATCCACCTATCTCTTGTCTCAGGAAATGCAGACAGGAAGCTAGTTGTAAGTGTCTAGCCTGAAGCCCACCTTTTTCCTGCCCCACGAAATGTAAACAGGGGGCCAGTTGTAAATACCTAACTTGGATCTCATCTATCTTCTGCCTCACTACGGCAACGGGACAGTGGCTTCTCTCCTCTTTCTCTGGTCCATTGGTGGCCAAGGGACTGCCACTGGTCAAACACCAGGCATGGACTGTGGTCTTGAAAGAAAGAGCAAGCTTTCCTTGCTTGGAATAGAGTGCTTGCTCCCCAGTTTGCTCCATTTCCCATCTCCCCTCATCTGACCCTCAAGTCCTAGAGCAGTGTTCACAGAAGCAATTAGGATACAAAGGCCCAGAAGAACTTGTCCAAATACCACATGCCTTAGGCTTTCAGAGATTATTTTTAGAGCCTGGCTCACTCCTTCCTACCCTCTCACCACACCATAGGGGTAATTGTACAGAGATCAGAAATGGAAAAAAGAAAGGTCCTTGCTGCCAACTTTTTCTTTTCGGGTGTTCTTAAAGGATCCATATCCTGTTCTCTCCAGGCCATCAAGTTTTACCATTTCTACAAAGCAAGGTACTGACTGAAAGACCATTTGATTTAAATTCTACCTTATTTTATCTTTCAAATGGAAATAGAAAATTCAAGATTTTACCCAACATTTCAAATTTGAGGTGGCTAACCTTTGGGCCTTTTAGTTTTACCATGCCCTCATAATTGCTGGGATATAGTTATTGATTGGCTTACTGCACACAGAAGACAATTTCTTATTGAGCTAAGAAAAAGAAATCCACCCCTTAATTACTCAAGTGAACTAAAATTTTTTTCAGATGATCCAGTATCATGAAAGTTGGCTCAGTTTTGAGACTTTTTTCCATTAATATATTTTTAAAAGAAAATATTCTTATTTCAAGGAACACAATATTTACTTCTAAACCAACAGAGTCTGAAAATTCCTAAGTGGCAACCATAAATGGTAACTAAGTAGGAACTATAATTGAAAAGCAGCCCATCTACATATCATCCTGCAGCCGTAAGCAAAATACACCAAGGAACGGTATAGCCAGTGGCAGGCAGGCCGCGCTCAGCAGAAAAGGGACACAGATAAACATGGCACGAGACGTCTGTGTGTTCCCTGGACGTCTGTGTCCTCTCTGCATGCCATTTCACAAGAGCGAGCTGTGTGTGTGTGCTAAGTCGCTTCAGTCGTGTCTGGCTCTGCGACCCCGTGGACAGTAGCCCCCCCGGCTCCTCTGTCCATGGGATTCTCCAGGTAAGAATACTGAAGTGGGTTGCGGTGCTTTCCTCCAGGAGATCTTCCTGACCCGGGGATTGAACCCATGTCTCTTACATCTTCTGAAATGGCAGGCAGGTTCTTTATCACTAGCACCATCTGGGAAACCCAAGAGTGAGCTATGCTCATTACTAACAGAATGATGAAAGCCTATCTTTTTTTCTGTTTTTCATTTGCCTGGAAACAGAAGCACTCATTAAAAATACATTTTAATCTGTGTCACCAGAGGGTTGCTAGTTTAATTCCCACCCTGAAAAACTCATTTTGTCTTTTCTACCTTGCACTGGGTATTGTTAATCTTTTGGAGGTTGTTTGCTTCTGTGCTAAAAGAAACTGGGCAGTGACCTCCCTCTGCATCACAGTCATGTTAAGGGCTAGTGTGGTCTACAGTTCCATGAAAATCATATTTTCATATTTAATCAAAATACATGGTTAAGCTAAGGGTTTTGTTTCTTTCTGTCTAGATGATGAGTTTAGACACTGAAATATTGAATTTCTAGGACAACTTGATTGCTAATTTATGGGATAAAATGATGGAGTTTTATGAAATCAAGACTGTTTAGGAAAAGCCAGAAAATATGATTTAGCAAGGGCTTATTAGTAGAGCTATCAAATTCACTGATCAAAACAATCCTATTCTCTATGAGTTTGCTGGAGGAAACCAAAAAACTAATTAATGAGCTATGACTGAATCTTTTTCCCCTTTTTATTCTTTTTTAAAATTAATAAATTTATTTTAATTGGAGGCTAATTACTTTACAAGATTGTGGTGGTTTTTGCTATACACTGACATGACTCAGCCATGGATGTACATGTGCCCCACCATCCCAAACCCCCTTCCCACTTCCCTCCCCATAACATCCCTCGGGGTTGTCCCAGTGCACCGGCTTTGAGTGTCCTATTTCATGCTTCGAACTTGGACTGGTCATCTATTTTATATATGACAATATACATGTTTTAATGCTATTCTCTCAAATCATCCCACCCTCGCCTTCTCCCACAGAGTCCAAAAGTCTGTTCTTTATATCTGTGTCTCTTTTACTGTCTCGCATATAGGGTCATCATTACAATCTTTCTAAATTCCAATATATATGCATTGATATACTGTATTGGTTTTTTCTTTCTGACTTACTCCGTGCTATATAATATGCTCCAGTTTCATCTACTTCATTCAGTTCAGCCACTCAGTCATGACTGACTCTTTGTGACCCCATGAACTGCAGCATGCCAGGCCTCCCTGTCCATCACCAACTCCTAGAGCTTACTCAAACTTATGCCCATTGAGTGGGTGATGCCATCCAACCATCTCATCCTCTGTCGTCCCCTTCTCCTCCCACCTTCAAACTTTCCCAGCATCAGGGTCTTTCCCAATGAGTCATTTCTTTGCATCAGGTGGCCAAAGGATTGGACTTTCAGCTTCAACATCAGTCCTTCCAGTGAATATTCAGGACTGATTTCCTTTAGGATGGACTGGTTGGATCTCCTTGCAGTCCAAGGGACTCTTAAGGGTCTTCTCCAAAGGAGTACGTCAAGGCTGTATATTGTCACCCTGCTTATTTAACTTACATGCAGAGTACATCATGAGAAACGTTGGGCTGGAAGAAGCACAAGCTGGAATCAAGATTGCCAGGAGAAATATCAATAACCTCAGATATGCAGATGACACCACCCTTATGGCAGAAAGTGAAGAGGAACTAAAGAGCCTCTTGATGAAAGTGAAAGAGGAGAGTGAAAAGTTGGCTTAAACCTCAATATTCAGAAAACTAAGATCATGGCATCCGGTCCCATCCCTTCAGGGCAAATAGATGGGGAAACAGTGGAAACAGTGGCTGACTTTATTTTTCTGGGCTCCAAAATCACTGCAGATAGTGATTGCAGCCATGAAATTAAAAGACGCTTACTCCTTGGAAGGAAAGTTATGACCAACCTAGACAGCATATTAAAAAGCAGAGACATTACTTTGTCAACAAAGGTCCATTTAGTCAAGGCTACAGTTTTTCCAGTCGTCGTGTATGGATGTGAGAGTTGGACTATAAAGAAAGCTAAGCGCTGAAGAACTGATGCTTCTGAACTGTGGTGTTGGAGAAGACTCTTGAGAGTCCCTTGGACTGCAAGGAAATCCAGCCAGTCCATCCTAAAGGAGATCAGTCCTGGGTGTTCATTGGAAGGACTGATGTTGAAGCTGAAACTCCAATACTTTGTCCACCTGATGCGAAGAGCTGACTCATTTGAAAAGACACTGATGGTGGGAAAGATTGAGGGCAGGAGGAGAAGGGGACAACATAGGATGAGGTTGGATGACATCATTGACTCAGTGGACATGGGTTTGGGTGGACTCTTGGAGTTGGTGATGGACAGGGAGGCCTGGTGTGCTGTGGTTCATGGGATTGCAAAGAGTCGGACACGACTGAGCAACTGAACTGAACTGAACTGAATTAGAACTTATTCAAATGTGTTCTTTTTAATGGCTGCGTAATATTCTATTGTGTATATGTACCACAACCTTCTTATCCATTTGTCTACTGATGGACATCTAGGTTTCTTCCATGTCCTAGCTGTTGTAAACAGTGCTGTGATGAACACTGGGGTACACCTGTCTCTTTCAATTCTGGTTTCCTCAGAGCGTATGTCCAGCAGTGGGATTGCTGGGTCGTATGGTAGTTCTATTTCCAGGTTTTTAAGGAATCTCCACACTGTTCTCCATAGTGGCTCTACTAGTTTGCATTCTCACCAACAGTGTAAGAGGGTTCCCTTTTCTCCGCACCCTCTCCAGCATTTATTGTTTGTAGACTTTTTGATAGCAGTCATTCTGACCGGCGTGAGATGGTACCTCGTTGTGATTTTGATTTGCATTTCTCTGATAATGAGTGATGTTGAGCATCTTTACATGTGTTTGTTAGCCATGTGTATGTCTTCTTTGGGGAAATGTCTGTTTAGTTCTTTGGCCCATTTTTTGATTGGGTCATTTATTTTTCTGGTATTGAGCTGCATGAGCTGTTTGTATATTTTTGAGATTAGTTCTTTGTCAGTTGCTTCATTTGCTATTATTTTCTCCCATTCTCAAGGCTGTCTTTTCACCTTGCTTATAGTTTCTTTCATTGTGCAAAAGCTTTTAAGTTTAATTAGGCCCCATTTGTTTATTTTTGCTTTTATTTCCATTACTCTGGGAGGTGGGTCATAGAGGATCTTGCTGTGATTTATGTCAGAGAGTGTTTTGTCTATGTTTTCCTCTAGGAGTTTTATAGTTTCTGGTCTTACATTTAGATCTTTAATCCATTTTGAGTTTATTTTTATGTATGGTGTTAAAAAGTTTTCTAGTTTCATTCTTTACAAGTGGTTGACCAGTTTTCCCAGAACCACTTGTTAAAGAGATTGCCTTTTCTCTACTGTATATTTTTGTCTCCTTTGTCAAAGATAAGGTGTCCATAGGTGGATGGATTTATCTCTGGGCTTTCTTAAAGAGATGTATTTATATGAAATCAATTAGTTACTGGTCTACAGTGAACCATGATGTTTAATTTTGAAAAACTATGATTTTAAAAATATAACAGTATTTGCTCAATTTAGGAAGTAGCATGTTTGAAAGTTTAATGATCCAGGAGGTTGTTTTGAAATGCATAAGTCAGAATTCTGTCTCGAGACAATGAGTGATAGGCAGTTATCAGTGGTAGACAGATTGTAGAGTCAGGAGTACCGCTTATATTTCTTTTTGTCCACTCATTGGCTGTGTGACTTTGAGTTAGATGCTGAACTCTCTGGGCCTCAGTTTTCTCGTCAGCAAAATCAAGGTGATAACAGAACCTATCTCATAGGTGGTTGTGTAGATTAAATTAGTTAATGTGCATAAAGGGCATAGAATAGTCTTTGACCATTTATCGCCTATTTAGTGTTTATTACTAAATTCATGAATGTTGTTCACAATGACTTATTTGGGTACACACTACAAATCTGGTTCAAGTCAGTTTAATTATAGTAACAAATAATGAGTTCTCACTGGGTGCTTTATACTATGCTAGAATCCAACATGATTACCATGTAAAATTAAAAGAGGAATTTAATTTCTACAAATGTGGGACTCATTCTGGTCCTCTCTGTTTCTTAGTGAATTCCTGCTGCTTCTCTGTGCTTTTACCTCCCCATCTGTTGAATAATTCTAATTATATTCTTGCTTGCTTTCCAGTATATTTCCAAGGGAAATCATCATTAAGATATAAACTCATAAACACTATGATTAGCAAGAGTTTAACCTCTTTGATTCTTTTAGAATCCAATCAAAGAGACATGAATAAATCATGAATCCAAAGAGATTCTTCTCAATTATTAATGTTTTCATTAAATAATAACTTTTCTTTTAAATTGTCTTATCTTAGTTTTGTTTGCCTATATGCTGTTTTCTCTCTAGACTTTCACTTTCCTAAGGTCAATTTATGTTTTTGGAAATTTCTTTTAAAAAAGAATAGGTTGGATTTTTTTTCCCATTAGAATGTTAATTTTGTTGTTGTTCAGTCACTCAGTCGTGTCCACCTCTTTGTGACCCCATGGAATACTAATAGTTCCTTACTATAAAAAAAAAAAAAAAAAAAAAAAACTGGAAATTACAGAGAAATAAAAGAGAACAAAATCATCCATGTGATCATCAGCAAACATTTTGTAATGGTTATTTTATGCATAATTATATACACAGGCTCATATAAAGAAACTTGTATCTTAATTTTGAACTTAATGTCACACCATAAATATCTTTCCATGCTATTAGAAACCCTGGTAAACATTGTTTTAAATTGGCTGCCTAATATACAAATTCCAGATAATATACAAATACATACCAGATTAAACATATATAACTATTTCTCTATTATTGAACATTTAAGCTATTTCTTTTTTTGGAAATGAATTCTCCTGCAGTTAATATTTCTGTGCAAACCATTGTTTTCTTTTTGCTCATTCACTCGGTATCCATTCTTAGAAATAGGGTTACAGGACTAGTCTGAACTAGTTTCTTAAAACAATCGGGTTTTGAGGGAACATGTAGAAAACTCTCATGCTTGCTACCTAGTTAAGCTGGGACCACTGGGAGAGAGGACTTGAAGGAATTTTGCTTCCATTCTCTGCGGGGCTCTCTGCTGGCTGAGAAGTGATTGTGGAAGAGCTGCAGTGTTGGGCACATCTTGGTATTCCTCCCTCACCCCAGTCACATCACAGGCCACCGTCTCCTGCAGTGCCATCCACACTCTTGCCCATACTGCTGAATGCTCTACCAAGATTTCATGTTGTCCACCCACCTTTTGCAGCCAGACTGGACTCTGGAGCAGCCTTAAAGCTACTTCCTAGTACTGTAGGAATCCAGCTGCTCAGGTCCCTGTAATAAGTATTATTCTCCTGATACTAATTCCTTGCAATTTCCTGGCCCTTTACTGGTATGATGAGCCTATTCATCTCTCTTCATCTGTCCCTGACGGGGATGGCTTTGTTCATATCTAAGGGGTGCGTAATTGTGAATAACTATCATTAGGCAAGGCCTTGATGATTAACTCTTCTGAATAATTAAATCTCTTAATGGGATGGATCCTGGACTGGCAGCCAGCATGCCTACATAGCAGATACTCTTTGCTGTTATCAAGCAGGTAATCGTTGTTGCTCATCACCCAAAAAGTGGGCATTCTCAGCTAAGTTGTTGGGTCTGTGACACTGAGTTCCCAAAGCTATGATTGATCCATGACCACAAGACATTTGTGAACTGATGTAATGGCCAACATCTTGTGGCTTCACATCAGGAATTCTATATTCCATTGGCATGTTCTGAGAGCAGCCAAAGTCTCTGGCCACCATCCCCAACTCTACTCTTTTCTTCAGCCCACACCTAACCATCCAGTTCATTGTTGTGCTGTCTCATAATACCTGAGATCATTCCCCGCCCCCCCTTTTTTTTTTCTTTTTTGACTTTAACTCTGCTGTAGCTCAGGTCACATTATCTCACACTAACCTTCTAATTTCCCTTTCAGCCTTCAGGCTTGCCCTGTAGTCCTTCTCCAGTTTAGAGTCAAGAGTTTTCTTTCAGAACAAAAATTTGACTATGCCCTTCTTTAGGTAAAATCTTGCAGGGGTCCATACTTCTTTTCAGACGATGTGTAGATGCTCTGCCCAGGCTTACCAGACCCTTCATGATGTGCTCCTACTTAGGTCCCTGCCACAGACCTCCACCCAGAGTATTTTTTCTTTCTTCTTCCTTTTGAGGGAACTTTCCTTGCATGTCTCAGACTGGGTTATTAGTGTTCTTGCTGTATTTCCTCTAGGCCTGTACCTTGTCCACCTACCATCTGACACATCGGGCTGTATTTTCTTTTTATCATGTATCTCCTACACGTATTAAGGTCCCTGGTACATAGCATACATCCAGTAAATGAGTTTGCTCAAAAGACACTCTGCTTTGTCTTGAGAGTAGTTCAGTCGCTCAGTCGTGTCCGACTCTTTGCGACCACATAAATCGCAGCACACCAGGCCTCCCTGTCCATCACCAACTCCCGGAGATCACTCAGACTCACGTCCATCGAGTCAGTGATGCCATCCAGCCATCTCATCCTCTGTCGTCCCCTTCTCCTCCTGCCCCAATCCCTCCCAGCATCAGAGTCTTTTCCAATGAGTCAACTCTTCGCGTGAGGTGGCCAAAATACTGGAGTTTCAGCTTTAGCATCATTCCCTCCAAAGAAATCCCAGGGCTGATCTCCTTCAGAATGGACTGGTTGGATCCCCTTGCAGTCCAAGGGACTCTCAAGAGTCTTCTCCAACACCACAGTTCAAAAGCCTCAATTCTTTGGCACTCAGCTTTCTTCACAGTCCAACTCTCACATCCATACATGACCACTGCAAAAACCATAGCTTTGACTAGATGGACCTTTGTTGGCAAAGTAATGTCTCTGATTTTGAATATGCTATCTAGGTTGGTCATAACTTTCCTTCCAAGGAGTAAGCGTCTTTTAATTGCATGGCTGCAGTCACCATCTGCAGTGATTTTGGAGCCCCACAAAAATAAAGTCTGACACTGTTTCCACTGTTTCTCCATCTATTTCCTATGAAGTGATGGGACCAGATGCCATGATCTTCGTTTTCTGAATGTTGAGCTTTAAGCCAACTTTTTCACTCTCCACTTTCACTTTCATCAAGAGGCTTTTTAGTTCCTCTTCACTTTCTGCCATAAGGGTGGTGTCATCTGCATATCTGAGGTTATTGATGTTTCTCCCAGCAATCTTGATTCCAGCTTGTGCTTCTTCCAGTCCAGCGTTTCTCATGATGTACTCTGCATATAAGTTAAATAAACAGGGTGACAATATACAGCCTTGACATACTCCTTTTCCTATTTGGAACCAGTCTGTTGTTCCATGTCCAGTTCTAACTGTTGCTTCCTGACCTGCATACAAATTTCTCAGGAGGCAGGTCAGGTGGTATGGTATTCCCATCTCTTGAAGAATTTTCCACAGTTTATTGTGATCCACACGGTCAAAGGCTTTGGCATAGTCAATAAAGCAGAAAGAGATGTTTTTCTGGAACTGTCTGGCTTATTTGAAGATCCAGCAGATGTTGGCAATTTGGTCTCTGGTTCCTCTGCCTTTTCTAATACCAGCTTGAACATCTGGAAGTTCACGGTTCACATATTGCTGAAGCCTGGCTTGGAGAATTTTGAGCATTACTTTACTAGCATGTGAGATGAGTGCAATTGTGCAGCAATTTGAGCTTTTTGAGCTCAAATTTGAGAATTTTTTGAGCAGCAATTCTTTGGCATTGCCTTTCTTTGGGATTGGAATGAAAACTGACCTTTTCCAGTCCTGTGGCCACTGCTGAGTTTTCCAAATTTGCTGGCATATTGAGTGCAGCACTTTCACAGCATCATCTTTCAGGATTTGAAATAGCTCAACTGGAATTCCATCACCTCCACTAGCTTTGTTCGTAGTGATGCTTTCTAAGGCCTACTTGAGAGTATTGGAGAGTAAAAGTTGACACTAACAAATATATGTCAGTCACATATCTGTGTTCAGACCTCTGGCAGACTTTGTATATTTCAGTAAATATAATAGATAAATAAGAATATTTAGTAAGTGTTCTAAACTGTAAACAACTTTTTTTCAGTAAATGTAATGCCAAAAATTTTTGATTGCACTGGGTCTTCGTTGCACTACATGTGGCCTTTTTCTAGTTGCAATGAGTGGGGCTACTCTCTAGTTGGGGTGCACAGGCTTCTCCTTGCGGTGGCTTCTCTTGCCGTGGAACATAGACTCTAGAGCACATGGGCTTCAGTAGTTGCAAAACACAGGCTCTAGGGCTTGTTCAGTAATCGTGATGCATGGGCTTTGTTGCTCCAAGGCCTACAGAATCTCCCTGGACCAGGCCTCAAACCTGTGTCCCCTGTATTGGCAGGCAGACTCTTTACCACTGGATGACCAGGAAAGTCCTGATTTAAACTTTTTATGCTCTGTGTGTGTTTGTACTTATATAATCGTAAGTAAACACACACATGTTTTGGTGCCTTTGTTTCTTTGGGATGGGCCTCTAGATATGAGATTCCTGAGTGGAAGAAAAGCAGTATGTTAGAGTACTCTTTCCCAAAATTGGTGACAAGAGAATATGCTGCCCCTCATAAATTACTTCTCAATCTCTTTGAGTACAAAGAGAGATCTCCTTATTGCTTTGCATTGTGCTTTGCTTGTTGACATAAACATCTCTTTATGTTTGCTAGCCAGGTAGGCTTGTTCTTCTTAGACATTTTTTTTCCCTAATCCTTTCCACCAAGAAATTTAATACCACAGATATATTGCATATTTACTGTATGTGTATCTGTGTTTTATTAATAAAAAGTGTAACTTTCATTTTCACATACATCTCTACTCTCACACAGGAAAGAATCAATTGTTAGCCCCTTTAGGGTAATAACACCCCTACAAGGAATGCATGTAATAGATTCTTAGTAGGCCTTCTCCTAAAATGTGTCTCTTCTAAGAATTCTTAATTAGCAAATACATCAAACACATATCCATATCACACTGCTAACCAATTATTTCTTCCCATCGTCTTCTTTCTTGGTTTTAGTGTTATTTACTATTTGGTTAGAGCCCTTCATTGCATATGTTCCCCATATGGGTTATATAGTAATACAGTCTCTAAACCTGTATATATCTGAAAATATTTTTTCCTTCATGCCGGCAGTAAAATTCTTGACTAGGTAAAACACTCCTAGGCATCACCCTTTTTCTTCCATAGTCTCTCACCACCAAATGCTGGTTTAGTGTTGCCAACATTTAGCTCCATGCTAATCTGATCCATTTTCCTTAATAGTTACCTTTTTGTTTTGTTTTATTTTGGGCCAGGAGTTTCTAAGAATTCCTCTCTTTCCTTGGTGTTGATTAATTTTACAGAATGTGCCTATATGTGACTTTCCACATTATATTTGCCTCTGTCTTCAATTATCTTTTTGACACATAAATCTATTTCTTTTCTCAAGTTAGACACATTTTTTTCTTCTTTTATTGCAAACCCCTTCTTTTTGTCTCTTTTTCTCTTCCAATACACCTATTAGCCACATGATGCGTGGGTGTGAGCTAATCACTTCAGTTGTGTTTGACTCTTTGTGACCCCATGGACTGTAGCCCACCAGGCTCCTCTGTCCATGGGATTCTCCAGGGAAGAATACTGGAGTGGGTTGCCATGCCCTCCTCCAGGGGGATCTTCCCGATCCAGGGATTGAACCTGCACCTCTCATGTCTCCTGCATTGGCAGGTGGGTTCTTTACCACTAGCACCACCTGGGAAGCCCTAGCCACATGATATATATCAATTTATCCATCTCCCTTTCCTCCCCTTGTCACCATATGTTTCCATGTATGTGTGTGTGCCTGCTTGTCTGTGCTTTAATATATTTCTTCCATTTCATCTTTGGGCCACTGATTTGGGTCTCAACAGTATTCTTTAATTACTTTTCTAATTTAGCTCTAAAATTATAGAGTGTTAGTCCAGCCATGTCTGACTGTCTTTGAGTGCTTGTATGTGTCTTAGCTCCACCTCCTGTCTTCCTGAGTGGCCAGTGCCCATTGTGTCCAAGCATCTCTCTTGATGGATCCTGTTAAGTGTGTTAGTGTTTGATTTTATCAGCTTATTAATGGCTTTCTTTCAGGTGAAGGAGGGGCTGTATTAGATGGTTAACCTGTCTATCACAGGTCAACTGAAGAACATCTTCCCTCCCCGCCGCCACCCGCTGTAATACTTCACATTCCCAGCCCCAGGCCTTGAGATTTGCCCCAGCTCCTGTGTAGTCTCCTGGAGAACAGGACCACTGGGTCACTCATGTTAGACAGAGACTGACTCTGCATACATGTTGGTATCCAGAACCTGACTCTGCTGGTTATTAAATGCCTTCCAGCCCCAGAATTGCTTAGTTCAGAGGAGTTAGATATACTGGAGCTGGGAGGGAAAGGAGAGGAAGAGACTTGGATGTAACTTTCTTTCAGAATACCCCTTCTGAAAGAAAGAATACCTCTTTAACATAAAATGGTCATGTAGAGAAAATTATAGTAAATCAGCATATAGAAAATCAGCATATCACTTAAATTTCTTCGGGAGTATCCTTATCTATAAAGTGAGGAGATTGGTAGATCATTGATCTCAAAGGTATCTTCCAGCTCTGACATTCTCAATTTCAGTATTCTAATGATTCTGCATCATACCTCAGAATGATAAAGGGGTAAAGTTCAGTGGTTTTTTTACAGTTGTTTTCTGTGGATCCCTGGGGAAATGCACAAGAGGACAGAGATGGATTGATGGAGATGCTTAGCTTAAGTTTTCATTTAAATGAAAAGTTTAACTGTTAAATTTGAAAACCATTGCCATATTCTATATTATCTCCAGAATTAATCTTACAGAGCATGACTTTATTCTGATTTCTCTTCGGTATTTTTGTTTTTTCCCCTTCACATTTTATTGTGGAATTTTATCCTGCCCATGAGTTGTTTTGGGTCAACAGAAATTGGCAGGATTTATAACTTCTATTCTCTTGGGTTAAGCAGTCTCTTCAGAGTCACAGAGGGGCTGAACTGGATCTCTGTCCTTGGGGTACCACTCCCTCCCTCTCCAGGACCGTACTGTCTATCATAAGGTTTTAGCAGATATTAAAAAAAAAAAAAAAGGCTTAAAGTAGGTCAATGTGCCTGAGCCACTAGCTATCTTCAAGATGATTTATTTGAGTTTAAAATGTTGGCTGATGTTTCTCACCAGAAAGAGAAAGTCTTTAAACTACTGATGTTTAAAAGCCAAAGGGGCTTTTGTTATTTCTTTAAGAAAACATGGTGAGTAAATTTAACTCAGAAAGCAATAGTCCTTACTGCAGATCTCAGCATAGAATAAGTGTTTAATACCTTTTGAAGTAATTATATTTTGAATGTCTTAGCAAAAACGTGTGGACTGGGAGGTAAGACACTGAAAGCAGAAGAAATTTAATAGAAGTTCTGCCTCAAGCCCAGGCATAGAAATTCTACCCCAGCACAAGTTCATTACAAGTGAGCACTATAATTAAAAATTTTAAGAATCCTTGGTGTAAGTAATCAGCACATATGATAGGCTACCCACTCCAGTATTCTTGGGCTTCCCTGGTGGCTCATGTGGTAATGGGCTCAATCCCTGGGTTGGAAAGATCCCTGGAGAAGGGAAAAGCTACCCCATCAAATATTCTGGCCTGGAGAATTCCATGGACTGTATTGTCCATGGGGTCGCAAAGAGTCAGACACGGCTGAGGGAAAAGGGCTTCCCTGAGTTATCAGGGAAGTAAAAATAAGGTTTATTTAATGATAGTCTGCCACTATCTGTAGCTTTTGGAGTTTCAATTTTCATTCATGTTTGAGAGTTCTGGTCTTCATTTTAAATCTCACAAAAATCACACAGTGGGAATCACTTTAAGGCACACAGCCAGAAATACAGATAGGTTAGAAGATCTCCTGTGTTTTGTTTTTGCTAAATATATTGTTAACTAAGAACAACAACAACAAAAAAAGTTTGTTTAAAAATACTGGCTCACTAACCATGGGGACTCACAGAACACGCAAAGTACATATGCCCTTTCCCCGTGTGAAAGTGAAAAATACAAACATTTATGTGACTGTGAGATGACCGTAGGTCTAGACTCTAGAAATCTGGGCTATGCAGACATCAGCCAGCCTTCAAGGGTGTGTGACAAGAGTATAGCAACTTGGCAGAGTGACACAGCTAAAAGAGAGGAGGTCATGCTGGTGGCAAGCAGCTCGGCAGAAAGCCCCACAAAGTCCCACCAAGGGCATCTTCCCTTAAATCCAGTGTCGGAGCCTCTCACTGCCAAGCCCTCACTTCTCCATAGTAAATTTGAAATTTATATAGACCCTGAAATCAGCAAATCAGCAACTGTTTCTTCCCTATCTGTCTCCCTCTGCCTCCTTATATCTCTTTCTCTCTCTCTCCCTCTCCCCTCTTACTTCTTTATTTAAAAAGCAATTTGCAACTACCTAATGCCCTCATTCAACATCCCTTATAGGAAGACCTACTTTGTGGGGAGGCTGCCTCCCAGGTTCTGTCTGCATGTAGAGTAATTTGGTCACTTTTTTTTCAGGCTTATTTGTTTCTCATAATTTTATTTATTTATTTATTTTTGGCTGTGCTGAGTCTTCATTGCTGCATGCAGGCTTTTCTCTACTTGGGGGAAATGGAGGCTACTCTCTAGTTGCTGTGTGCTGGCTTCTGATTGCAGTAACTTCTCTTGTTGAAGAGGGTGGGCTCCAGGGCATGCAGGCTTCAGTAGCTGTGGCACGTGGGTTCAATAGTTGTGGTTCCTGGGCTCTCAAACAAGGCTCATTCTGTGGTGATCTTTCCCGACCAGGGATCAAAGTCGTGTCTCCTACATTGGTGGGTGGATTCTTTACCACTGAGCTGCCAGGGAAGCCCAAAGTTGGTCACTTTTGATGAGTTACACTTGGAGCAACCTTTACCAGCATGGTTAGACAAAAAAGGAAACTTCCATGCCTGGCACAGGGTGCAACTCCTCCATCCTCTAACATCTGGGGATTTCGGATCTTAGGCTATACTGCACCAGCTCCAGGCAGGAGATGGCTGGATTATGCCAGACACTCCTCCTGGCAGTCAGCTGGCACCCTAGCCCAGGCATACCAGCCCTTTGCTCCTTCACATTCCAAAGCTTTAGGGTTTTGATCTTTGGTCTCTTTCTTTTCTAAGTCCCAATTGCAAGAATCACCGCTCTGCATTTACATTCCATCCATTTACCTTCTCAGTCTTCAAATTCTTTCTCCATAATCATTATCAATACTCTATTCTAATCAAAGCAAGATAAAACTTTACCACTTGGGGGCCATAAAGACCAAAGCCTTGTTGCCTGTTTAGCCTATGAGGGCATTTGAGTTTGTGGCCGAATAACACAAACCTGAAAAACCAATAAAGGAATACCAGTTCCCTCTTATGATAAGGAGAAGGAGTCTATGAAAACACTTTGGAGTCTATGAAAAGAGAAAATAAGCAGGATAATGTTGCAATCCACTCACCTGCGATGATGTAATGAACCCACCACTATGCAGTCTCCCTGAGATTGAGTAAAAAAAAATTTATTTTTACTATAAAAATTATGTTTGTGAAATCTAATAAAGAAAACCTTTATTTTTTTCAGTTTTTTTTAGGCTAGGGTAATAATTATAGATTTCTAGTTGAATTCAATAAAACATAAATTTGAAATGAGAAAGTATAGAATTTAGGTAAATCCCTGACAAGTAGTGAAAGTGAAAGTCACTCAGTTGTGTCCAACTTTTTGTGACCCCATGGGAATTCTCCAGACCAGAATACTGGAGTGGGTAGCCTTTCCCTTCTCCAGCGAATCTTCTCAACCCAGGTATTGAACCCAGGTCTCCCACATTACAGGCAGATTCTTTACCAGCTGAGCCCCAAGAGAAACCTGGCGGGCTCCAGTCCGTGGGGTCACAAAGAGTTGAACATGACTGAGCGACTAACACTGGATAAGTAGTCATGATTCCACCCATAATGGCTAACACTTACCTACTACTAACCCTTAATCCTCACAAAGACACTTTAAAGTAAATATTAATATTATCAACATTTCACTAAGGAAGAAAGTGAATTAAGAAACAATTTGTAAATTGGAAAATCAGCTGGAATCTGGGTCTTTCTGGGCCCAGTCACAACTGTTTAATATTCTCTGCCTCTTCATGTGTAGATACTTAAGAGTTCATGAAAAAGTAAAAAAAAAGAATAGATTTGCATTGTAGCATTGAAATGATTATTGCAATAATTGAGTTGCACAGTACTCAAAAAAACAATGTAATCTGTGTTTGTGCTACTCTCTATTTCTATAAACTCTTTTGAAAAAAATTTCCATGAATACCAAGTGCTGAAGTGCTTGCCTTTTAAAATTTGAATGAATGGTTTTAATTTTCAATGTTTATTTATTCCTATTTAAAACAGCATAATTTTAGGTTTTCTGACTTTGGTTCTGAATGTTTTTTCTAGGGTCAACGTCTTTTCGAAAAGTTGCTCCAACTGACTTCTCAAAGTATTGAAATCAAGCTAGTGAGTGATGTAACAGCTGATTCAAAGGTATTAGAAGCCTTGAAATCAAAGGGTAAGGCCAAGGTTGACATGGTACTCTACCTCTGGGTGTTCTGTTCCAGTACATTCAATTCTATTTAGATTAGTACCTGATTTCTTTATACACAATTTATTTATAATCAACACACTTAGTACACTTCTTGTTTGTCCTTTGAAAAACAGACTGATTAAAGCCTTTAAATGAGAGAACTAATTAATCAATTCTTCTGGGATTTTTAAAATAGTGCTGTTGCATATTAGCTTATGCAAAGTACTCTACTGGCCATTAGATGATAATTAACTAGAAAGAAGAATCTTTCCCTCTGTAAACACTTCAGTGATATGATTAGAGAGAAGAGCCACTTCTTATCAGAACAAACATTGGATTTCTGGTTTTCTCTTGACCATTAGATGGACATTCTCTTTGTGCTACATATATTGTTTGAAATAATATAGTCAGAGGTAGGAGTCTATGAGTCACTGCCTTATTCACGACTTTTAAGGTAATTCTGCAGGAGACCATCATTTGTTTGGTCACTTTACAATTTGCTTCACACTTTCTGAACACTGAGGATAATTATGAAATAAATTTCTTCATTTTGCTGTATCTTTACTAACTGAACTCTCACTTATAAAGAGTTTTTACTGATTTATAGAAAAATACATATATATATATATATATATTCTGAATTTGCTATGCAGACTGTAAGCCTGTGAACGACATATAATAAATGTCAGAAATTTATTATTAACAGAAATTATTAATAACAGAAATATTTTGATGAACCATTTGAAATTTGTGTTGGAATACTTTGCTTTGGGGTATCTTTTATTTTTTTAGGGAGAGTTCCTAGGCTTTTGGTAAAGTTCCAGGAAGGTTTGTCCTGAATAGTTCACAAAAGACAGGTCAGTGTAAGACTAGCCATGAGCAACGTCAGCTGTGAAGGAGTTTCTGAGGTTGGAAGTTAATTGAATCCATCCTTCCTCCCCTCCCCTGCCCTTGCCTCGGCAACCGCAGGCCTGTTCTCTGCGGCGGTAGGTGTCCATTGCATAGATAGGGTCGTTTGCGTCATAGTCCAGATTCTGCATGAGAGTGATATCATGTGCTATTTGTCTTTTTCTTTCTGACTTCCTTCACTTAATATGATAATCTCTAGTTGCATCCAGGAGTCCTAATGAGCATTCTTTTGGCATTTTCAGATCATTTTGGCTTCCTCACCACAAAGAATTTGCCAAACAGTAAATATTTAATTGGCATTTCCTTGTGATTAAATCTTACTCATTGAAGTCAGAACTTTAATATCTGAAATAAGAATATCGCACTTTCATTTTCCTTAATAACTATTTTAAAAATAAAACATTAATTATATTTTATTTCTCCATGATTGTTTAATAACCTGTTGTAAAACAAGAAATGAAAATTCACAATTATGTGTATTAAACATATCATTTATACTTTTCAAAACGGTTCAGATTTGGGGATCAGAAGGAAAGTTATGACCAACCTAGATAGCATATTCAAAAACAGAGACATTACTTTGCCAATAAAGGTTCGTCTAGTCAAGGCTATGGTTTTTCCTGTGGTCATGTATGGATGTGAGAGTTGGACTCTGAAGAAGGCTAAGCGCCTAAGAAATGATGCTTTTGAACTGTGGTGTTGGAGAAGACTCTTGAGAGTCCCTTGGACTGCAAGGAGATCCAACCAGTCCATTCTGAAGGAGATCAGCCCTGAGATTTCTTTGGAAGGAATGATGCTAAAGCTGAAACTCCAGTACTTTGGCCACCTCATGTGAAGAGTTGACTCATTGGAAAAGACTCTGATGCTGGGAGGGATTGGGGGCAGGAGGAGAAGGGGACGACAGAGGATGAGATGGCTGGATGGCATCACTGACTCGATGGACGTGAGTCTCAGTGAACTCCAGGAGTTGGTGATGGACAAGGAGGCCTGGCGTGCTGCGATTCATGTGGTCGCAAAGAGTCGGACACGACTGAGCAACTGATCTGATCTGATCTGAAGCTTTTCATAGTAACTAGTCTGATAAAACTCTAAAATATTACTTGAAAAAGAAAATATGGCTTTAACTAGGATAAAATATTTTGAATTCAGGTTTACAAGCATATAAAATATATATATATATATATTTCATCACTTCTCTGGGGTTCAGTGTGCAGTGAGCAATTTTTTTTGTCAGAAATCCCCTGTCATAACAAATAGATTTAACAAACTCAACTTATGTAAAGCTACCTGTGTTCTCTTCATATATCTATAAAAAGATGTCCCTAATTGATTATGTAGTGTAAGAATAGTTGAAGATAGACCGGAAAGACCATCCATGAATTAATTATCCTGCCTATATAGAAGAACAGTAACCACTGAAGAAAACTGATTAGTTGTTACTAGCCAGCTTAATTTATTCAAAGCCTCTGTTATTTTATTGCATACTAAACTAGTGAATTAGTTGGAGAAGGCAATGGCACCCACTCCACTCCACTCCAGTATTCTTGCCTAGAAAATCCCATGGGCAGAGGAGCCTGGTAGGCTGCAGTCCATGGGGTCGCTAAGAGTCCGACACGACTGAGCGACTTCACTTTCACTTTTCACTTTCATGCATTGGAGAAGGAAATGGCAACCCACTCCAGTGTTCTTGCCTGGAGAATCCCAGGGACGGGGGAGCCTGGTGGGCTGCATCTATAGGGTCACACAGAGTCGGACACGACTGAAGTGACTTAACATGAATGCACATGCATGCAATCAACAAATAAAATTATATATATTTAAATGGTACAATGTGGTGATTTGATACATTGATGCTCTGAAATGATGACCACATTAAGGTTAATTAATCACCTTACACGGTTATCTTTTTTTTTCTATTTTGTGGTGAGAACTCTTAAGATTTACTGTCTTTACCAAATTTCAAGCGTGCAATACAGTATTATTACCTGTAGTCACTATGCTGTACATTAGATCTATAGAACTTCCTCATATTTTTTAATTGAAGTCCGGTTGATTTACAATGTTGTGTTAATTTCTGCTGTACAACAAAGTGATTCAGTTATGCATATATGTACATTCTTTTTGTATTCTTTTCTATTATGATTTATCATAGGGTATTGAATATAGTTTCCTGTGATATATAGTAGAACCTTGTTTATCCATTCTATATATAATAGCTTACATCTGCTCCACTCCATCCCTGTCCCAACCCCACTTCCCCTTTGGCAACCACAACTCTGTTCTATATGACTGTGAGTCTATTTCTGTTTCATAGATAAGATCATTTGTGTCATTCTTGAGATTCCACATACAAGTGATATCATATAGTATTTGTCTTTTTCTTTCTGACTTCACTTAGTTGATATTATCTAGTTGCAGCCATGGTTGCTGCAAATGGCATTATGTCATTCTTTTTCATGGCTGAGTACTGTTCCTTTGTATATATGTACCACATCTTCTTTATCCACTCATCTATTGGTGGGCATTAGGTTGTTTTCATGTTTTGTCTATTGTGAACAGTGCTGCTATGAGCATAGGAATGCATGACATTTTTTGAATTATTGTTTTGTCTGGGTATATATGCCCAGGAGTGGGATTTCTGGATCATATGGCAATTCTATTTTTAGTTTTCTGAGGAACGTCCATACTGTTTTCCATAGTGGCTACACCAGCTTACATTCATACGTTACAGTTCATACATCCTGTGAACAGTATAGGAGGATTCCCTTTGCTCCATACCTTTCCAGCGTTTGTTATTTGTAGATATTTTAATGATGTCCACTCTGAGTGGTGTGAGGTGGTACCTCAAATGTAGTTTTGATTTGAACTCTCTAGTAATTAGTGGTGTTGAGCATCTTTTCATTGACCATCTGAATTTCTTTTTGGGGAAATGTATATTTAGGTCTTCTGCCCATTTTTAAATTGTTTTTTTTTTTCATTGCTGTTGTTATTGAATTTTATGAGCTATTTATTTTGGAAATTAAGTTTTATGAGCTATAAAGTTTTATGAGCTATATTTTGGAGATTAAGTTCTTGTTGGTTGCATCATTTGCCAGTATTTTCTCTCATTCTTTTCATTTTGTTTATGGTTTTCTTTACTGTGCAAAAGCTTGTAAATTTGATTAGGTCCCATTTTTTAATTTTTGCTTTTATTTCCACTGCCTTGGGAGACTGACCTAAGAAAACATTGGTATAATTTATCTCAGAGAATGTTTTGCCTATGATTTCCTCTAGGAGTTTAATGGTGCCATGTCATATTTACGTTGTTAAGCCCTTTTGAGTTTATTTTTGTGTATGGTGTGATTTTTGTGTTTTGATTCACAAGTACCTGTCCAATTTGCCCAACATCACTTGCTGAAGAGACGTTTTCCCATTGTATATACTTACCTCCTTTGTCAAAGATTAATCGACTCTAGGTGTGTGGGTTTATTTCTGAGTTCTGTGTTTTTGTGCCAGTGCCACACCATTTTGATTACTACATCTTTGTATTTCACAGCATTGTCTGAAGTCTGAGAGGGTTCTGCCTCCTGCTTTAGAACTTACTCATCACCGAGGACTTCCCAGGCGATAGGGGTAAAGAACCTGCATGCCAATGCAGGAGACATAAGAAACAAGGTTTGAATCCCTGAGTCCAGAAGATCCCCAGGAGGAGGGCATGGCAACCTACTCCAGTATTCTTGCCTGGAGAATCCCATGGACAGAGGAGCCTGGAGGGCTACAGTCCATAGGGTCACAAAGAGTCGGACACAACTGAAGTGACTTAGCACATATGGACGCATCTTATAACTGAAAGGTTGCACCCTTTGACCACCATCCCCCTATTTCTCCCAAACACACTCCCCCAGTCCCTGGTACCTATTGTTCTACTCTGTTACTATGAATTTGACTTTTTATTTATTTCTTTCTTTTAGGTTCCAGAGTTAAGTGAGACAACATAGTATTTGTCTTTCTCACTCTGGCTTATTTCAGTCAGAATAATGTCCTCTAGGTTCATCTGTGTGGTTGCAAGTAGCAGTCTGCTGTTACTCAGCAGACTGAGTAACAGTTACTCATGGCCGAGTAACACATTCCATTGTGTGTGTGTGTGTGTGTGTATGTATGCATGCACACATCTTCTTTCTCCAGTCATCCACTAACAGACTCTTAGGTTTGATATATCTTTGTTAATGTGAATACTGCAACAATGAACATGGAAGTGCAGATATCTCTTAAGATATTGATTTTTGTTTCTTTTGGATATGTACCCAGAAGTGGGACTGCTGAATCATATGTTGGCTTTATTTTATGTTTAGTTTATTTTATTTTTTTTACGTTTATTTTTAGAAACCTCCATACTGTTTTCCATAGTGGTTGTACCAATTTACAGTCCAACCAACAGTACAAAAAGGTTCCCCTTTCTCTACATCCTCACCAACACCTATCTCTTAGCTTTTTTATAAGAGCCATCTTAATGCATGAAGTGACATCTCCTTGTGGTTTTGATTTTAATTTCCTTCATGATTAGCAGTGTTGAGCATCTTTTCAGGTTCACTTCAGTTCAGTTCAGTGACTGAGTCATGTCTGACTTTTTGTGACCCCATGGATTGCAGCATGCCGGGCTTCCCTGACCATCACCAATTCCCAGAGCTTACTCAAAGTCATGTGCATAGAGTCAGTGATGCCATCCAATCATCTCACCCTCTGTTGTCCCCTTTTCCTCCTGCCTTTAATCTTTCCCAGCATCAGGGTCTCTTCAAATGAGTCAGTTCTTTGTATCAGGTAGCTAAAGGATCAGAGTTTCACCTTCAGCATCACTCCTTCCAATGAATATTCAGGACTGATTTCCTTTAGGATGGACTAGTTGGATCTCCTTGCAGTCCAAGGGACTCTCAAGAGTCTTCTCCAACACCACAGTTCAAAAGCATCAATTCTTCAGCGCTCAGCTTTCTTTATGGTCCAACTCTCACATCCATACATGACTATGGGAAAAACCATAGCTTTGACCAGACGGACCATTGTTGACAAAATAATGTCTCTGCTTTTTAATATGCTGTCTAGGTTGATCATAGTTTTTCTTCCAAGGTGCAAGTGTGTTTTAATTTTATGGCTGCAGTCACCATCTGCAGTGATTTTGGAACCAAAAAAATAAATAAATAAAGTCTCTCACTGTTTCCACTGTTCCCCCATCTGTTTGCCATAAAGTGATGGGAATGGATGCCGTGATCTTAGTTTTCGGAATGTTGAGTTTTAAGCCAACTTTTTCACTCTGCTCTTTCACTTTCATCAAGAGGCTCTTTAGTTCTTCTTCACTTTCTGCCATAAAGGTTGTGTCATCTGCATATCTAAGATTATTGATATTTCTCCCAGCAATCTTGATTGGTACCTGTTAACAATTTATATGTCTTCTTTAGAGAAATCTCTATTCAGGTCTTTTGCCTATTTTTTATTCAGGTTATTAGTTTTTTTTTTTTTTTTAACTGAGTTGTGTGAGTTTCTTATTTATGTATTTTATTGGATATATGGTTTGCAAATATTCTCTCCCATTCTTTAGGTTGCCTTTCCATTTTGTTGATTGTTTTCTTTGTGAAAGGAAGCTTTTTAGTTTGATGCTGACCCACTTGTTTATTTTGTTTCTGTTGCCTGGCTTTTGGTGTCATATTAAAAAAAAAATCATTGGCCAGACCAATGTCACGATGATTTTTTCTATGTTATCTCCAGAGAGTTTGACAGTTGCAGATCTTACATTTAAGTCTCTAATCCATTTTGAGTTAATTTTTGTGAGTCGTGCATGATAGAAGTCCAGTTTCATTCTTTTGATAACACCTCTATTTTTAATTTTATATTCTGATTTTCTTTTAGCCACATTATTAAAAAAGAAGGAGGGGATGCTGTGTTCATTTTATCGCATTCTAAGTGTGATTCTTACCAACAGTTATTTGAATTCAAGAAAGCTATATTCATTCATCATAGATTTTTCTATTTTCACATTCATGGATTAGGTTTCCAAAACTTAAAAGGAATATACATGCCTAACTATGAGAATAGGGGCATTTATAAATTTTAAAATTAATACAGGCTGCTCCCATTCCAACTTGGAAATTTTACACAGTAATTTTTTTAACTGCTTGCTCCTTAATTAGAGATCTCAAAAATAATTTGAGATTTTTATGCTTATTGAGGCTTTTTTACTTAGGTTTTCTGGTTTATAATTATTCCAAAGCCTAGTTGTACAAGTAGGTATGGTTGTATCTGTTAATTTCAGGTAACCTTAACAAGTGTATTTTATTAACTTCTCCAAAGAAAACTTTATATTATTCTGGCTTTCATTTCCACCCTTTGAGAAGCTGCCAATATTGAAAAACCTTAAAGTTTTGTAAGGTCTTTTGTTGCCAAAGGGAAGGACTGTCCTAGTGAATACTTCAGGGTGGGGTCTTTCGGTAGAAGAGCAGGTTAAGCTGATCTGGTAATAACTGAGATAAAAGTCAAGGTGCCCTTGCTGTCACCCAGGTATGTTTTCATTTCACACCTTCTCAACATGGTTACCAGTTTTGCTTATGCTTGGGTGCATAAAGACTGGTGCCTTTGTTTTATTTACAGCAGACAAAATTCATTGTAAGGAATCTGTCTTCTACCTTTCTTTACAGAATACAAGCAAGGCAGGAGCTTCTTTGAATGCATTGCTTCTTAATGATAATTAGAATAGTAATTAGCATAGTATTTAGGAGCTTATACTTGATGTCATATAGACTTGTGTTAGAAATCTGGACTTGTCATTTATTGGTTGTCTGAGGAGGCCTTACAAATATCTGAGAAAAGAACAGAAGTGAAAGGAAAAGCGGTAAAGGAAAGATATACCATTTGGATACAGAGTTCCAAAGATTGGCAAGGAGAGATAAGAAAGCCTTCCTAAGTGATTAATGTAAAGAATAGAGGAAAACAATAGAATGGGAAAGACTAGAGAGCTCTTCAAGAACATGAGAGATACCAAGGAAACATTTCGTGCAAAGATGGTCTCAATAAAGGACAGAAATGGTATGAACCTAACAAAAGTAGAAGATATTAAGAAGAGGTGGCAAGAATACACAGAAGAACTATACAAAAGAGAACTTAATGATCCAGATAGCCACGATGGTCTGATCACTCACCTAGAACCAGACATCCTGGACTATGAAGTCAAGTGAGGCTTAGGAAGCATCACTACGAATAAAGCTAGTGGAGGTGAGGGAATTCCAGTTGAGCTATTTCAGATCCTAGGATGATGCTGTGCAAGTACTGCAGTCAATATGCCAGTGAATTTGGAAAACTCAGCAGTGGCCACAGGACTGGAAAATGCCAGTTTTCATTCCAATCCCAAAAGGCAATGCCAAAGAATGCTCAAACTGCCGTACAATGGCACTCATCTAACACACTAGCAAAGTAATGCTCAAATTCTCCAACCTAGGCTTCAAAAGTATGTGAACTGAGAAATTCCAGATGTTCAAGCTGGGTTTAGAAAAGGCAGAGGAACCAGAGATCAAATTGCCAACATCCATTAGATCTTCTAAAAAGCAAGAGAGTTCCAGGAAAACATCTACTTCTGCTTCATTGATTACACTAAAGCCTTTGTGTGGATCACAACAAACTGGAAAATTCTTCAAGAGATGGGAATACCAGACCACCTGATCTGCCTCCTGAGGAATCTTTATGCAGGTCAAGAAGCAACAGTTAGAAACAGACATTGAACAACAGACCAGTTCCAGATTGGGAAAGGAAAACATCAAGGCTGTATATTGTCACCCTGCTTATTTAACTTATATGCAGAGTACATCATGTGAAGTGCTGGCTGGATGAAGCACAAGCTGGAATCAAGATTGCTGGGAGAACTATCAATAACCTCAGACATGCAGATGACACCACTCTTATGGCAGAAAGTGAAGAGGAACTAAAGATCCTCTTGATGAAGGTGAAAGAAAAGAGTGGAAAAGTTGGCTTAAAACTTGACATTCAAAAAACAAAGACGATGGCATCTGGTCGCATCAGTTCAGTTCAGTTCAGTCACTCAGTCGTGTCCGACTCTTTGTGACCCCATGGACCTCAGCACGCAGGCTTCCCTGTCCATCACCAACTCCTGGAATTTACTCAAACTCATCTCCATTGACTGGGTGATGCCATTCAACCATCTCATCCTCTGTCGTCCCCTTCTCCTCCCACCATCAATCTTTCCCAGCATCAGGGTCTTTTTAAATGAGTCAGTTCTTTCACATCAGGTGGCCAAAGTATTGGAATTTCACCTTCAGCAACAGTCCTTCCAATGAATATTCAGGACTGATTTCCTTTAGGATGGACTGGTTGGATCTCCTTGCAGTCTAAGGGACTCTCAAGAGTCTTCTCCAACACCACAGTCAAAAGCATCAATTCTTCAGCTCTCAGCTTTCTTTATAGTCCAACTCTCACACCCATACATGACTACTGGAAAAACCATAGCCTTGACTAGATGGATCTCTGTTGGCAGAGTAACCTCTCTGCTTTTCAATATGCTGTCTAGGTTGATCATAACTTTTCTCCCAAGGAGCAAGCGTCTTTTAATTTCATGGCTGCAGTAACCATCTGCAGTGATTTTGGAGCTCAAAAAAATAAAATCTGCTACTGTTTCCACCGCTTCTCCATCTATTTGCCATAAAGTTATGGGACCAGATGCCTTGATCTTTGTTTTCTGAATGTTGAGTTTTAAGCCAACTTTTTCACTCAGCTCTTTCACTTTCATCCAGAAGCTCTTTAGTTCTTCTTTCACTCTCTGCCATAATGGTGATCTTATCTGCATATCTGAGGTTAATGATATTTCTCCCAGCAATCTTGATTCCAGCTTGTGCTTCATCCAGCCCAACATTTCTCATGATGTACTCTGCATATAAGTTAAATAAGCAGGGTGACAGTATACAGCCTTACAGCCTTGACATACTCCTTTTCCTATTTGGAACCAGTCTGTTCTTCCATGTACGGTTCTAACTGTTGCTTCCTGACCTGCATATAGGTTTCTCAGGAGGCGGTGCTGGTCTGGTATTCCCATCTCTTGAAGAATTTTCCACAGTTTATTGTGATCCACACAGTCAAAGGCTTTGGCATAGTCAATAAAGCAGAAAGAGATGTTTTTCTGGAACTCTCTTGCTTTTTCCATGATCCAGCAGATGTTGGCAATTTGATCTCTGGTTCCTCTGCCTTTTCTAAAAGCAGCTTGAACATCTGGAAGTTCACAGTTCACGTATTGCTGAAGCCTGGCTTGGAAAATTTTGAGCATTACTTTACTGGCGTGTGACATGAATGCAATTGTGGAGTAGTTTGTACCTTCTTTGGCACTGCCTTTCTTTGGGATTGGAAAGAAAACTGACCTTTTCCAGTCCTGTGGCCACTGCTGAGGTTTCCAAATTTGCTGGCATACTGACTGCAGTACTTGAATAGCATCATCTTTTAGGATTTGAAATAGCTCATCACCTCCACTAGCTTTGATTGTAGGGATGCTTCCTAAAGCCCACTTGACTTCACATTTCAGAATGTTTGGCTCTAGGTGAGTGATCACACCATCGTGATTATTTGGGTTGTGAAGATCTTTTTTGCACAGTTCTTCTATGTATTCTTGTCACCTCTTCTTAATATCTCCTGCTTCTGTTAGGTCCATACCATTTCTGTCTTTCTTGAGCCCATTTTTGCATGAAATGTTCCCTTGGTATCTCTTAATTTTCTTGAAGAGATCTCTAGTCTTTCCCATTCTATTGTTTTCCTCTATTTCTTTTCATTGATCGCTGAGGAAGTCTTTCTTATCTCTCCTTGCTATTCTTTGGAACTCTGCATTCAGATGCATATATCTTTTCTTTTCTCCTTTGCTTTTCACTTCTCTTCTTTTCACAGCTATTTGTAAGGCCTCCTCAGACAGCCATTTTGCTTTTTTGCATTTCTTTTTCTTGGCAATGGTCTTGATCCCTGTCTCCTATACAATGTCACAAACCTCTGTTCATAGTTCATCAGGCACTCTGTCTATCAGATCTAGCCCCTTAAATCTATTTGTCACTTCCACTGTATAATCATAAGGGATTTGATTTAGGTCATATCTAAATGGTCTAGTGGTTTTCCCTACTTTCTTCAATTTAAGTCTGAATTTGGCAATAAGGCATTAATGATCTGAGCCACAGTCAGCTCTCAGTCTTGTTTTTGCTGACTGTATAGAGCTTCTCCATCTTTGGCTGCAAAGAATATAATCAATTTGATTTCAGTGTCAGCCATCTGGTGATATCCCTGTGTAGAGTCTTTTCTTGTGTTGTTGGAAGAGGGTGTTTGCTATGACCAGTGCATTCTCTTGGCAAAACTCCATTAGCCTTTGCCCTGCTTCATTCTCTACTCCAAGGCCAAATTTTATTGTTACTCCAGGTATTTCTTGACTTCCTACTTTTGCATTCCAGTCCCTGGCCCCATCACTTCATAGCAAATAGATGAAGAGACAATGGAAACAGTGAGAAACTTTATTTTCTTGGGCTCCAAAATCACTGCAGATGGTGACTGGAGCCATAAAATTAAAAGATACTTGCTCCTTGGAAGAAAAGCTGTGCTAACCTAGATAGCTTATTAAAAAGCAGAGATATTACTTTGTCAACAAAGGTACGTCTAGTCAAAGCTACGGTTTTTCCAGTAATCATGTATGGATGTGAGAATTGGACCATAAAGAAGGCTGAGCACTAAAGAATTGATGCTTTTGAACTGTGGTGTTGGAGAAGACTCTTGAGAGTCCCTTGGACTGCAGCGAGATCCAACCAGTCCATCCTTAAGGAAATCAGTCCTGAATATTCATTGGAAGGACTGTTGCTGAAGGTGAAACTCCAATACTTTGGCCACCTGATGTGAAGATCCAGCTCATGAGAAAAGACCCTGATGCTGGGAAAGATTGAAGGCAGGAGGAGAAGGGGTGACAGAGGACAGGATGTTTAGATGGCATCACTGACTCAATGGGCATGAGTTTGAGCAAGCTCTGGGGGTTGGTGAAGGACAGGGAAGCCTGGCGTGATGCAGTCCTTTGGGTCTCAAAGATTTGGACACAACTGAGTGACTGAACAATAACATTTACTGTGTTATGTAGCATTGGCCAAATTGCTCACTTTCTCTGAACCTCAATGTCTTTTTCAATAAAATCAGGATAATGTTAACTTTTTGAGGGCTGTGTGCTGTTTTCTCAGTTGCTTTCAGTCATGTCCAATTCTGTCACCCCATGGCTCCTCTGCCAGGGATTTTCTGGCAGGATTTTCTTCTCCACGTCGGGCTCCTCTGTCCATGGAATTTTCCAGGCAAGAATACTGGAGTGGGTTGCCATTTCCTCCTTTAGGGGATCTTCCTGACCCAGGGATTGAACCTGCATCTCCCTTGTCTCCTGTGTTGCAGGCATATTCTTTACCTGCTAACTCATCAGGAGAAATAAATTAGATAAAAAGCATCAGAGGCAGGTATATAGCTCATAGTAAACAGTTAATCAATGACATCCAACTCTAGCCTCTGTCTCTTACCCAGGTATGTTTGTGTGTGTGTGTGTGTGTTTGACCTGTGAGCCCCTAAGTTCAGACAGACAGAATTCATTCACTTTCCTAAAGCACATACCCAGCACTGTGATATTTCTGATAGGAAGACCTCGTTCTTATCACATGATGCAAGTCATCCTTGGGAATGCAGCTGATGTATTTGCCTTTATGCCTGTGCAATAACTCAATTTGTGATAGAAATTTTTCAGCTGATAACACCAAACCCACCCCATCTGTATTTTTACTCTCTTTTCAATCTACTCAGATAGGTTGCAATTCCATAAGTTTAAACTTTAAGAAGGGGTCATCTGACGCATATAATATAATTGTATCAGTCATACATTTGCTCTAAAATATAAAAACTTGTGCTGAAGCTTTTATCTCTAATACATAAGAATGTTGACAGATACAGCATTTTTAAGGGAAGTTTTATGTATATTGAGCCTTGTGATGTTATAAAAGTAAGAAGATTGTATCTATTCAATCTAGTGATGACTTTATGCATTTCTATTCAATAGATACTAGAATTTGGAGAGGATATCCTTTAAGAGATATTAAAAACAAGGAATTTATATAAGTATAAACAAAGGAATAAATTTAAAAGTTCCTGAAAGCCATCTGACTCCTAGGGATCCTGTGATCATCATCTCCAGCCATTCGTGTATCAGTTCTCCGAAGGAGACCAAAACACAGGTTTTCCTCTTTGGTCTGCTACTCACTGACTTTGAGCAATACCTGCCGTGTTTCAAGTAGCCATGTAGAGAATAGTCATTGCATACACAAGTGAATGATGTCTTTTACTTCTGTGACTTTTTTTCTGTGTTCAATCTTAACATCCTAAATACACTTACTTAAAAAAAAATTATGTTGGAGCATAGTTGATTAACAATGTTGTATTTGTTTCAGGTGTACAGCAAAGTGATTCAGTTCAGTTCAGTTCAGTCGCTCAGTCGTGTCCGACTCTTTGCGACCCCATGAATCGCAGCACGCCAGGCCTCCCTGTCCATCACCAACTCCCAGAGTTCACTCAGACTCATGTCCATCAAGTCCGTGATGCCATCCAGACATCTCATCCTCTGTCTTCCCCTTCTCCTCCTGCCCCCAATCCCTCCCAGCATCAAAGTCTTTTCCAATGAGTCAACTCTTCACATGAGGTGGCCAAAGTACTGGAGTTTCAGCTTTAGCATCATTCCTTCCTAAGAACACCCAGGGCTGATCTCCTTTAGAATGGACTGGTTGGATCTCCTTGCAGTCCAAGGGACTCTCAAGAGTCTTCTTAGTTATACATTATACATGTAATTCATTTCCCATCTAGATTATTACAGAATATTGAGCAGTGTTCCCTATGCTATATAGTTCCCTATACTATATGCTATATAGTATGCTATATAGTTATATATTTTATTTTATTTAAAGAATTTTAACAATTCTATTTGTTTATCTTTGACTGCGCTGGGTCTTGTTCGCTTTGCACAGGTTTCCTCTTGTGGCGAACAGGGTCTTCTCTCTGTTGCGATGTGCGGGCTTCTCATTGCAGTGGCTTATCTAGTTGTGGAGCACAGGCTCTAGGTGTGTGAGCTTCAGTAGTTACAGCATGTGGGCTCAGTAGTTGTAGCTCATGGGCTCTAGAGGTCAGGCTCAGTAGTGGTGGCTCACGGACTTAGTTGTTCCACAGCATGTGGACTCTTCCAGGACCAGGGATCAAACCCATGTCTCCTGCATTGGCAGGTGGATTTTTTCCACTGCACCACCAGGGAAGTCCTGGTTATCTGTTTTAAATATAGCAGTGTATATATGTCAATCACGAACTCCCAGTCTATCCCTCCTTGCAGCCCTTTCCTCCTGATAACCATTTAGTTTATTCTGAGAGTCTGTTTTCTGTTCTGTAAATATGTTCATGTGTATCATTTTTTAGATTCTGCATATAAGCAATATCATATATTTGTTTTTCTCTGACTCACTTCACTTAGTATGATAATCTCCAGGTCCTGCTTTAATGCTATAAACAGTAGTGTGGGTTAAGATGCAAAGCACTATTTCTATTGTTTTCAGCATTCTGCTCAGCATGAACCTTTATAATTGCCTGCTATTTATCTGCCCCCTTCTTTCCTACCATGTTTTATCTTTTTGTAAATTACTTTTCTCCCAGCCCTTCCTCATGCCTTGGTGGGTCTGCTAACTTTCTCCTCTCTCATCTATAACAGGTTATTCCATATATTCACAGCTCCTCTCAAGTCTTCTAAGCAATTTTTTTTTTTTTAATTAAGCACAACAGGCAAACAGACTGGAGGCTGCCAAATTGGGCATCTCTTAACCTCATACTTCGTTCCAGTAAATTTACCTACATTCATGCTCATCTTCACCTCCTTTCCTTCAGTCTCCAAAGAGGGGGTTCTTTGTTTCTCTTCCAACATTAACCCTGTCATCTGGCATCTGGTCCCACTTTATCAGGGATTTCCTTCTATCTGTTTTCCCTCTCTCTTGCCTTTATAGTTACATTCTGCCTTTTAAGTTGTTCTTTCCCCTTGGCATAAAAACATGCTCAAGTAAACTGGGGGCAAACAAAAAACAAGAACTCAGTAATATCTAACCCAGACCCCTCTGCCTGCTGTGTCTCCTCTCTCCTTCCCTTTTCCCCATGTTCAGGCTTTTGCATGCTGTCCCCATTTTTTTTTATCCCCACCCCATGCAGTCCTCAAACGACAGCAGTCTGGGTTCTGCCCCAACTCCATTGAAGCTACTTTGTCAAAATTACAAGGGACTTTGGGTTATTAGTCCCTGTGGAGCCATATTAGACATTACATGACCTCTCTGTAGCTGTGGACACTGTATGCTACTCTTTTCTCTTCCTTGGACCTGTCTAACCCCTTGCTTTTTGTGACTCTTCTCTCCTATGTCTCTGACTATTCCTTCTCAGTCTCCTTTGCTGACTTCGAATACTCTATCTTGTTCTTAAATTTTGGCCTCTTCTCTTTCTTATCCTCTTTTCTTCCATTCAATTTCCATATTCCTCCTGTGTTGATTGCTTCTTCATCTGTGGCATCATTCATCACCTATATGCTGATAGCAGCTGATTATTTCTCCTAAGCCCCATTTTCATATTTTTAGCTACAAAGTTAACATTTCTACTTGGATATTCTTAAAATATTTCAAAATCAACTTATGCAAAATCAAATTGATGCAACACCCCTACCCTGATCCTAATGTTCTTTTTCCTTTATATTGGATCTCTATAGATGGCATAACCATTCCTTGCACTGGTCCCAAAAAGGAACCTAAATTTATCTTTGACTCCTTTTTTCACTAACCTCTAAAATCAATCTGTGTGTACCAGTGTAAAATCAAACCAGTGTACAGTCTTATGTCTCTGGAAGCTGTTCCCTTTTCCATCTCTACAATTACTACTTTAATTTAGGCCTTTGTCATTTCCCTCTTAAATGATTGCTAATGACATTCTAACAGTTTCTCCTGGACTTCCCAGGTGGCGCTGGTGATAAAGAACCTGTCTGCCTATGCAGGAGACCTAAGAGACGTGTATTTGATCCCTACGTCAGGAAGACCCCCTGGAGGAGGGCAGGGCAACCCACTCCAGTATTCTTGCCTGGAGAATCCCACGGACAGAGGAGTCTAGCAGACTAGCAGTCTACTAGTCCATAGGGTCACGGAGTCAGACATGACTGAAGCAACTTAGCATGTGCGAACACCAAGTTTTTTCCTGTCTCCATTCTTACTATGTATCATTCACCACACAAAATTATTAGAAGACAAATTGAGGCATAGTAAAAATTTTAAGAGTTTATTGAACAAATATTGATTGGAATTGAACAGCACCAAATTGGTAGTGGTAGGAGTGTTCTGCCAATCCTAGCCAGGGGATAGATAAGAGAGAAAGTTCAGAAGCAAAGAAAGGACATTATTTCATGGATTTTGGCTTAAAATCTAGTTAGCTGCTTGTGGTTGGTGGTCCTTGTCATCTTGATTTTATAACCATTAGGCCTTTACAGGCTTAGGTTTTCCTTGCTTCTGTAGCCACCACAGCATTAAAGCTGCCTTGGTCTAATAGCCTCCTTGTTTAATCATTTTAACAGAATGATGCTCCTAAAAATCAGCAAATTCCCCCACCCCTTCCTTGCTTAACATTTATCAGCACTGGCCATGTTCCAATATAGGCCTTGTATGCCACTGATGGTATGTTAGATGAGTTTAGGTCTTCCTGGACTTTTTTAAATATACTTTTTAAATGTGTGTTAGGATAAAATAATGAGTACATTAGACTCATTATTTTGTGCATATCAATGCTTAAGACAAAGCTAAGTTAAAAAATAATGACTTGAAATTTGATTTAAATATAGTTAAGTTACATAATAGCACAGGTGAGAGACTGACTTGTTTTTGTTTTGTTTTAAAAAAAAAACCCAAACAGAACAGTCTGGAAATCAAATGCCAGCTTAGAAGAAAAATCCCCCGTCTGAGTTCCTTCTACATCCTTCAACCTCAGCCATGCCTCCTTTCTTTAGCCCTCAGGGCTTGCTACTCTCTCAGCATTCACCACACTGTAATGCATGTTTTTACTTATAGACTTTAAGCTCAGTTAAGACAAGGCAGAGACTTGATGCCTGACACACATAGGCCATAAATAAATGTTTGTTGAATAAATACCACTTGCTTTGGATGTGTGAGGCATAGAGAGCACCTTAAAGATTTTCCAGATTTCAGATTGAGTCTTGATTTTTGTAATATTAAGTATCCTAATCTTCTATGGAAAGGACTAGGTGATGTGGCAACTTACTAAATTCAAAATTGGAAGATTTAGAAGAGCTGACAATTTTGTCTCACATGATTAAAACCTTCCTGGAAGTGAAGGGATAACATTCACTGTCACTACTGGAACTATATTAAAAAAGGAATTTCCCTGTATTTAAAGCTTATGATGGTTCTCAAATGTTATCAGATCAGATCAGATCAGTCGCTCAGTCATGTCTGACTCTTTGCGACCCCATGAATCTCAGCACACCAGGCCTCCCTGTCCATCACCAACTCCCGGAGTTCACTCAGACTCACGTTCATCGAGTCAGTGATGCCATCCAGCCATCTCATCCTCTGTCGTCCCCTTCTCCTCCTGCCCCCAATCCCTCCCAGCATCAGAGTCTTTTCCAATGAGTCAACTCTTCACATGAGGTGGCCAAAGTACTGGAGTTTCAGCTTTAGCATCATTCCTTCCAAAGAAATCCCAGGGCTGATCTCCTTCAGAATGGACTGGTTGGATGTCCTTGCAGTCCAAGGGACTCTCAAGAGTCTTCTCTAACACCACAGTTCCAAAGCATCAATTCTTCGGCACTCAGCCTTCTTCACAGTCCAACTCTCACATCCATACATGACCAAAGGAAAAACCATAGCCTTGACTAGACGAACCTTTGTTGGCAAAGTAATGTCTCTGCTTTTGAATGTTATGCTAACTAGTAAATAATGATACAAACATTTGGAAAATATAAATGTTAGGTAAATATTAATTTTCATAGAAATTTGCATAGTACCTTTCTTCTGATAGAAAATAATAAAAATTTTCTATCATTTGAAGATTGATACATTTGAAGGATTGATAAAATTGGAGCTACTTTGACTTCATGTCTGTTCCTTTAATAAGCTCGTGTGGAAATCAGAGATAGGAACACTGTTTTGAATGGTCTTTACTATTTGATCAGTTGGAGGATAGGGTAGGGACACAGAAGAGCACGTGTGGTTTGCTAGGATGTCTGAGTTCTTCTTTTATTCCATAATACATACAGAGAAGCATTAAATGATTTCCTTCTCAACGAAAAGTTGGCTATTAATGTTTGATGACCCTGCTCAAAGTTTTTCACTGTTTTTCATCTCTTTTGGAAAAGGGCTTGAAAGAGTGTGGAGATACTTGATATTCTATAATTATTAAGGAGAAACTAGAAATGCAAAAAGGTAAAATAGTTGTCTGAGGAGGCCTTACAAATAGCTGAGAAAAGAAAAGACCCAAAGGCAAAGGAGAAAAGGAAAGATATATCCATTTTAATACAGAGTTCCAAAGAATAACAAGGAGAGATAAGAATGCCTTCCTAAGTGATCAATGCAAAAAAATAGAGGAAAACAATAGAATGGGAAAGACTAGAGATCTCTTCAAGAAAGTTAGAGATACCAAGGGAACATTTCATGCAAAGATGGGCTCAATAAACAGCAGGAATGGTATGGACCTAACAGAAGCAGAAGATACTAAGAAGAGGTGGCAAGAATACACAGAACTGTACAAAAAAGATCTTCATGACCCAGATAATCACGATGGTGTGATCACTCACCTAGAGCCAGACATAGTGGAATACAAAGTCAAGTGGGCCTTGGGAAGCATCACTATGAACAAAGCTAATGGAGGTGATGGAATTCCAGTGGAGCTATTTCAAATCCTAAAAGATGATGCTGTGAAAGTGCTGCACTCAATATGCCAGCAAATTTGGAAAACTCAGCAGTGGCCACAGGACTGGAAAAGATCTGATTTCATTCCAATCCCAAAGGAGGACAATGCCAAAGAATGCTCAAACTACCACACAATTGTACTCATCTCACAGGCTAGCAAAGTAATGCTCAAAATTCTTTAAGCCAGGCTTCAATAGTACATGAACTGTGAACTTCCAGATGTTCAAGCTGGATTTAGAAAAGGCAGAGGAACCAGAGATCAAATTGCCAACATCCACTGGATCTTTGAAAAAGCAAAAGAGTTCCAGAAATACATCTACTTCTGCTTTATTGACTACGGCAAAGCCTTTGACTGTGTGGATCACAACAGACTGTGGAAAATTCTTCAAGAGATGGGAATACCAGACCACCTGACCTGCCTCCTGAGAAATCTGTATGCAAGTCAAGAAGTAACAGTTAGAACTGGACATGGAACAACAGACTGGTTCCAAATAGGGAAGGAGTACGTCAAGGCTGTATATTGTCACCCTGCTTATTTAACTTATATGTAGAGTACATCATGAGAAACGGTGGGCTGGAAGAAACACAAGCTGGAATCAAGATTGCCGGGAGAAATATCAATAACCTCAGATATGCAGATGACACTACCCTTATGGCAGAAAGTGAAGAGGAACTAAAAAGCCTCTTGATGAAAGTGAAAATGGAGAGTGAAAAAGTTGTCTTAAAACTCAACATTCAGAGAACTAAGATCATAGCACCTGGTCCCATTACTTCATGGCAAATAAATGGGGAAACATGGTAACAGTGAGAGACTTTATTTTGGGGGGCTCTAGAATCACTGCAGATGGTTACTGCAGCCATGAAATTAAAAGACACTTGCTCCTTGGAAGAAAAACTATGACCAAGCTAGACAGCATATTAAAAAGTAGAGCAGTTGCTTTATCAACAAAGGTCCATCTGGTCAAAGTTATGGTTTTTCCAGTAGTCATGTATGGATGTGAGAGTTGGACTACAAACAAAGCTGAGCACTGAAGAATTGATGCTTTTGAACTGTGGTGTTAGAGAAGACTCTTGAGAGTCCCTTGGACTGCAAAGAGATCCAACTAGTCCATGCTAAAGGAAATCAGTCCTGAATATTCATTGGAAGGACTGATATCAAAGCTGAAACTGCAATACTTTGGCCACCTGATGTGAACAACCGACTCGTTGGGAAAGACCCTGATGCTGGGAAAGATTGAAGGCGGGAGGAGAATGGGATGACAGAGGAAGAGATGGTTGGATGACATCACTGACTCTATGGACATGAGTTTGAGTAAACTCCAGGAGTTGGTGATGAACAGGGAAGCCTGGCATGCTGCAGTCCATGGGGTCACAAAGAGTCAGACACAACTGAGGGACTCAACTGAGCTGAATAAATTATAGCTTCTCTGGAGGAAAGGATACATGCAAAGTAACTATAGTGTCGACTGAAAAAATGTAACTATTATGTCCACTGAAAAAATTCACAATGAGAGTTGTGAGTTAAGTTTTATTTGGGGCAAAGTGAGAACTATATCTAGGAAACAGTATCTCAGATAACTCTGAGGAAATGCTCCAAAGAGATAAGGGGAAGGTCAGTCTATATATGATTTTAGTGAAGGTGGGTGCATGCAGCCAAGCAAACATTTTTGCAGAGACTTGTTGCTAGTCATGGAGAGCAGATATCACTATTAATGATTTTAGAGCTTTTATAGGTATGAGGAGATGTAAGAATTTGGGCTTATATAAAATCTTCTCCTGAAAAAAAGTACCTGAAGGCTTGTTCTGCTAACAAACTCCTTTTTTTCAAGATCCCCAAAGTACCTTGAGATTCCTTCTCCTGTTAGGAGGTGGCTTCCCTAATTTATCTGATAAAGTTGCTGAGAACCTAAAAGTTTCCAATCTCTAGAGCTATCAGGTAGAGAGAAAAGATAAATGTTTCAATTCTGCTTTCATAATTAGCTTGAGGGGAAGAGTTTTTTTATATCTGGAAAATACAGATTAGA